>NC_135806.1:16647297-16977285 GCF_964213995.1 Mustelus asterias
CTTCATGTGCCTCACACGTCACATCAACATATGCCCCTGAAGACAAGCTATGGTGCTAAGTTGCCCAGTGACCTACTACACAATTCTGGAACCAAAAAAACCCATTATGTTTAAGGGAATGTGTAAAAAAGACTTGAAAAAATAAACATTGATAACTTTCCCGTATGCTTGAAAGAAAAAGTACAACAAGCCACTAAAAGTGTCAGCAATCCAGGCCCTTTGAAGTTTTAAAAAACTGCAAACCACAAACCCATGAAATCATTTAACTTGTGCCAACAAATATTGTGAAACTGAACACAGAGGTCAGAGAGCCTAAACTTTTAATCAAACAATATGGTTGGGAATTCTGGAATTGGGACTGTTATTTTTAAAGGTCTCCGCAGTAATTCTGACTCATAGAAAATCCAGGCTTTATTAGGAACCATCGGCCTTCACTTTTCCAGAGATTCAATTCAGTTTTATCTTACAGTTATAGCCTCTCAGTCTCATGCATTCTTTTTAACTAATTTCTGTACCTTCTCCAGTGCCCCTTTTTTTTTCATATTATGACGCAAATTGCACACAAAGGGCCCGATTTTACCATTGCATTGCACCCGATTTTGGGTGCAAAACTTGGTAAAGTCGGGCGTGAGGCCATTAATGTGATCCGCATCCACGTCCGCGCAGATGTCCACTTTACCAAGGCTCAAAAATGGCCGTGGTCCGAACCGTGCCTGAAACGGGACAGGGGGGAGGGAGGCCAGATCATTGTCTGGTGGGGGGGGGGGGGGGGGGGGGGGAGGGAGGTCAGATCATTGTCTGGTGCGGGGGGAGGAAGGCCAGATCGCTCTCTGGTTGGGGGGGTGAGGGAGGCCAGATGGATCTCTGGTGGGGGGTAGGGAGGGAGGCGGGTCAGATCATTCTCTGGTGAGGTGGGGGGAAGAGGGAGGCCCGATCATTCTCTGTGGGGGTGGAGGCCCGATCATTCTCTGGTGAGGGGGGAGGGGAGGGAGGCCAGATGCATCTCTGGTTGGGGAGGTGTCAGGGGGCGGGGGGAGGCAGGGGCAGGGGGGTCTGCTGCCCTCTGCGGGCGATCGGTGGCGGGGAAGGGTGGCAGAGCGTTGTGATCGGTCTGGGTAGGAGGGGGGGTGTGGATAAGAGGGACAGTTATGTTGTGGGGGTGGGGCGATGTCTGTGGGGGCAATTGCTCCCACTTTTTGCTCCCTGGCCACTTTATCCACTTTTTGCGGCTTGGGAGCGATGTGACTGGGGTGCGTTTTCAATTTTTTTCTCATTGTGCAGTTTTAGGCTCCAATCGGAGTTGCAGCTTTTCGGGCAAGATAAGCCCTTCCCACAGCACAATTCAGACTCGCGATTTTTTTTCAGGCTAAGTGCATATGGGGGCGCCTGAGAACAGGTTTCCAAGTCGGCAAATTCAGCACTTAGAATCAAAATGGTAAAATCGGGCTAACAAAGTTTCAATGCAAGTTGAATGCCCTGATTTTCAATTCTACCCCATTAAAAATAAACCCTTGATTTTCCTTAGCATTTTTAATGGCTTTAAATAGACAAGAACTCAAGAAATAGAAGCAGGAGTCGGCCACCAGGCCCTTCAAGCCTGCCCCGCCATTCAATTCGATCAAGGCTGATCTATGCCGGCCTCAACTCCTTTGCTGTGCCTTTTCCCCATCGCCCTCTGTTCCTTGATCTATCAAATATTCATCCACCTCCACTTCAAATACTTCTAATGATCCAGTCTCCATCTCAATGTGACAGAGAATTCTAAATATTCACCACCCTTTGTGAGAAGAAATTTCTATGCACCTCAGTTTTAAATAACCAACCCTTTATCTTGTAGCTACATCCTCTTGTTCAAGACTCTTCCACTAGTGAAAACATCTCACCCTCTACCCTGTCAAGCTCTCTCAGGATCTTATGTGTTTGAGTAAGGTTGCCCCTCATTCTTCTAAACTCCAAGGAATACAGACCCAGAATATTTCGTCTCTCTTGATAGGACAACCTTCTCATCCCAGGAATTAGCCTGGTGAATCTCTTTTGGGCTGCCTCCAATGTTACTACATCCTTTATAAGGTAAGGGGACCAAAACTGTATGCAGTATTTCAGGTGAGGCCTCACCAACACCCTGTACAATTCCAACAAAACTTCCCTATTTTTAAACTCCGACCCCTTTGCAATGAAGGCCAAAATGCCATTTGCCATTTTTTTTAACTACGTCCCTCTGTACTTCACTTACCTGCTGTCTCTTTTCATTTAGATAACAATCTGCCTTTTGATTCCTTCTACCAAAGTGCATGACCTCACATGAATCCACATTAAACTCCATTTCACCCAATCTATCCATATCCCATGGCAAAATCACAATATCCTCATCACAATCTGCTCTTCCACCTATCTTCGTATCATCAGCAAATTTAGAAACCTTCTGTTCCTTCCAACAGGTCATGAATGTAAATATTGTAAATAACCTTAAAGATTTATGAATGTGTATTCAACATCCCTTTGCTCTTTGAGAAACTTTGAGCAACTTCCTTGCCAGTGTAGAGATTAGTATCCCCGCCTGTCATGTGGGAAAGCAGGGTTCAATTCCCTACGGGGAGTTGCCAAGTTCCATGACAGCGCGGCAGCAGTGTCTGTATCGGGTGGCACGGTGACACAGTGGTTAGCACTGCTGCCCCACAGCGCCAGGGACCCGGGTTTGATTCCTGGATTGGGTTACTGTCTGTGTGGAATTTGTATGTTCTCCCCGTGTCTGCGTGGGTTTCCTCTGGGTGCTCCGATTTCCTCCCACAGTCCAAAGATGAGCAAATTAGGTGGATTGGCCATGCTAAATTCTCACTCAGTGTACCCGAACAGGCACTGGAGTATGGACTAGTGGATTTTCACAGCAACTTCATTGCAGTGTTAGTGTAAGCCTACTTGTGACACTAATAAATAAACAAATTGTATGAACTTTTCTATCCCATTCGGCGAAAGACTTCAACTAGGTGATCAGGCTGACTTGATGATGTGTTAGCATTAACTCTTGGTTTGCTTTGCCAAGGAATTATTGCTTAGTGTCTCAATTCAGTGGGTGAGGAGCTGAAAGGTGTTTTTTCCTGTTTGAGAAAATTGCTACAAAGTTAGAATGAGCCAGAGAAATTTGGACAATTTTATACAGAGTGTTATGGTGGGGAAAGTATCGGAGGTTTAGTCAACCCTTGAAATGAACAGATTGAAGATGAACAGCGTTCAAAATACTGAGTCTACGGCAAGTGAATTAGTTGTGGACAAAAATTTAACAATGTGAGGAGACAGAATCAGATTTTTGAAGAACTTGCTAGAAAAAAGAATTGAAATTTGATCGATTATATAGAGCCACCTAGCTTGAGCAATGCTTTGTAAACCTTAGAGAGTTTATGTGAGTGAATTTCCACCTGACCTGCCACCTTCAGTAATCTATGCACATATACACCCAGGTCCCTCTGCTCCTACCCCCCCTTTAAGAATCTTACCCCTTATTTTATATTGTCTCTCCATGTTCTTCCTACCAAAATGCATGATCTCACACTTAGAACAAAGAACAACAGGAACAAAGAACAAAGAAAATTACAGCGCAGGAACAGGCCCTTCGGCCCTCCAAGCCTGCACCGACCATGCTGCCCGACTGAACTAAAATCCCTTATCCTTCCGGGCAAAAGAACAAGAACAACTTCTTTGCATTGAACTTCATCTGCCACCTGTCTGCTCACTCCACTAACTTATAAACATCCTTTTGAAATTCGATACTATCCTCTTCACAGTTCACAATACTTCCAAGTTTTGTGTCATCCGCAAACTTTGAAATTGTCTCCTGCACACCAGGATTTAGATCATTAATATATATATTAAGAAAAGGAATGTCCCAATACCACCTCCTGGGGAATACCATGCCAAACCTTCCTCCAGCCCAGAAAATATCCATTACTCCCCCCTTCCTATTCTTCAGCCAATTCTGACAAGTGAAGAGGGTATAGCCTTTGACTCCAGAATAATATCAGTGGTTTTGTTGAGTGGCAGAGAAATGGCAAATGGAATTCAAACTGCAAAGTGTGAGATGGAGAGGGAAAACAAGGCAAGGGAATGCTTAATAAACCAGAGGTATTGAGAGGGATTGAGGAACTGAGAGATTTTGGAGTGCATTTCTACATACAAGAGGACAGATGGACAAGGTGGTCAAGAAAGCACGTGGAATGTTTTCCGTTACTAGGTGAGGTATTGAATACAAAAGCACAGGTGTAATGATGAACTGTGCAAAGCATACAGCTCGAACTTTGTGCACTGTTCTCATCACCACATTACAGGAAGGACATAATTGCTCTGGGGAGAGGAGATTTATAAGAATGTTGCCTGGGCTTGAAAATTGCAGCTATGAGGAGAGGTGGGATATAGGCTCTGGTTCCATTTCCTAGAACAGAAGAACCAAAAGGGTGATCCCACTCCATTCTTAAAGTTACAAAGTTAATGCTCAGAATGGACCGGGCAAACCCAAATCCATTCCTTTCTTGCTCTAGAAACTAAATTCGAAATCCAATTGAATCCAATTCAAGGTCCCCACAAGAGAGGCAAACAAGATCCAAGCTGACAAGATGAGGCATTGACCCCATCATGGGCTTGACATGATGCTTGATCTTACCCAAAAGGCTGAGAAGCGAGAGGGGTGACCCCACTGAGATGCACAAAATTATGAGGGGGTTGGATGGGGTAGACAGGAATGACTTGTTTCCCCGAACTGAGGGGCCAATTATCAGTGTACATAGGTGATTGGTAGAATGATTGGAGGGGACGTGAGGAAAAACCTTTTCATCCAGAGGGTGGTGGGTGTCTGGAATTCACTGCCTAAGGTGGTGATTGAGGCTGAAACTCTCAACTCATTTAAAAGCTACCTGGATCTGCATCTGAAGTGCTGGAACCTGCGAGTCTGAGGACCAGGAGCTGGGAAATGGGATTAAAATGAGCAGCTAGCTTCTTTTTTTCTCTTTTTTGTCCGGCAGAAACACAATGGGCTGAATGGCCTCTTCCTGCACCACATCTTTTCTATGATTCTATGGTAAGTGTAAAATTGTCAGTGAATGAGTGCTCCTTAAATCTGTTGATACACATTCCTGTGTCATTATAGGGCCCATTGGTCCTATATAGTACATAGCGGGTGAATGGGCATGAAAGTGCCATAGCTTGGCATCTAAATCATGAGGGGCCATTGGAGTAGCTTTGAGGGACAACACATTGGCATTTGTGCATGTGGCGCCATGGGGTGTGTTTGAGGAGTATGCCTTGGTACATGATGGCTAAAGGAAGTATGTGGGCAGTGACACACTTTGGCATGAGGGAATCAGAGCCATAGTGGGTGGCTGAGGGTGTACAATGTGGCAAGCATGGGGCATGGGGGAGCATTTACTCCAGATGAGCTGGCCTGACTCCAGCCCACTCTTCCCCCAGCCTGATTCCCGAAGCAGATAGACAGATTGAATTCCGCTGCCTGGTTTTGCAGGTGAAAATCAAGGCTGCTAACTCTTTAGCTCCACAGATGCTGCCTGACCTGCTGAGCTTTTTCAAGCATTTTTAAAAATTTCATTTTATTAGATATTCACTGAGTTGTGTCTGGGTGTCGAGGCAACATTTGACCGAGTGTGGCATCAAGGAGTAATTGTTATAATTGGAATCCACATGAACCGGGGGAAAGGTTTCTGCTGACTGGAGTTGTGTTGAAAACAAGTTTTGGAGACCAACCTTCTCAGCCCTACGACTTCAAGACAGTGTCCTGGGTGCAACCATTTCTTGCTGCTTCATCAATGATCTCCTCTCCATCATAAGGACAGACGTGTTCCATTGTATTCACTCTGATAATGAAGCTGTCCGTGTCTGCGGGCAGCAATATCTGGACAACATTCAGGCATGGATTGTTACGTGGCAAATATCAATCATGCCACACCAGTGCCAGGCAATGAACATCTCCAACAAAAGGAAATCCAGACAGTGCCCAATAAAATCCAAAGACTATGATCATTGAATCATTTACACCCTGAAATCACTATCAGCAACACCCTGAGGGCCACCATTGACCAGAAACTTAAGTTCCCCAGCCACATAAATATTGCAAAGCGGGGAGAAGGTAGGTGTTGTGAGGTGAGTAACTCACCTGTTCACTCCACTAAGCCTGTTCATCAAGATACTAGTCAAGTGTGCGAACAAAAAAAGTTTCTTTATTAGTCACAAGTAAGGTTTACTTTAACACTGCAATGAAGTTACTGTGAAATTCCCCAGGGCGGCATGGTGGCACAGTGGTTAGCACTACTGCCTCACAGCGCCAGGGACCCAGGTTCGATTCCCAGCTTGGGTCACTGTTTGCGTGGAGTTTGCATGCTCTCCCCTTGTCTGCGTGGGTTTCCTCCGGGTGCTCCGGTTTCCTCCCACAGTCTGAAAGACGTGTTGGTTAGGTGCATTGACCCAAACAGGCACTGGAGTGTGGCAACTAGGGAATATTCACAGTAAATACTCCCCTGTTGCCCCGAAGTGTAGCACAAAGTGAAGTGAATCGTTTACAAAAATGGTTTACTGAAGCAAATAAAAAGAAACTGAAGCAATTAAGTTGTCATTTTTCAAGCGATCATTTTGGAATGTCAGTGTGAATACAGGGCGATAAGATCTTGACGGGGACAATACTGGACTAGAGAATGATTTGAATTTGGACTGCCAGTAAAGAGCTACCCCTGCTGACACCCAGGGCGGAATGCTCCAGCCACGCTGGTCTAAAATCCGGAAATTCCCACCCGACCATCAATGGCATTTCACATTCTCCGCAACCCACCCGCTAAAATTCTAGTGGCGGGCGAGATGGGAGAATTCTGGCCCCATTACGGGATTTCGAAGGTCGAGTTCGTCAAATTGAGTCAGCATTTCCAACATTCAAAATCAAAACTCTTGTTGACCTCAGCATCTTGAATCCCCAAGTGAGCTATCAGAAGATTATGATCCTTGTCAGAAGATTGAAATTGTAAAGTTAAAGCATCCGCATCTAAAATCAGACTGGTTCTGAATCCACATGAAGCATTCATTTCAACACAACGGTACAGTCAGAAT
This sequence comes from Mustelus asterias, assembly GCF_964213995.1. Classification (NCBI taxonomy): domain Eukaryota; kingdom Metazoa; phylum Chordata; class Chondrichthyes; order Carcharhiniformes; family Triakidae; genus Mustelus; species Mustelus asterias. The sequence continues at coordinate 16,654,393 of NC_135806.1, forward strand.
TCAATCATCATCCATGGGCAGAGGTGCGAGTGGAAAATACTTTCATTACAACCAGGATTGCAACAGTTATCAAAATAATAACCACTTTTCAATTTCATACGGGCCACACCTTCTGAAGGCAAGTCAATCGCCATGCTGTCTCTCTCAGTCTCAGTAAGAAAATCATCAGAATCCCCTGACATCTGATCAGACGGGCCGTACTCATCATTAAACGATTGCTGCTGATCGTCATAGTCTTCCAGCATTCTCCGAATCGTCCTCTCACCCTGTCCTGTGGTGTTCGACCTTAAACGTGAGGTGTTCACTTTTAAGCGCAGTTCTGAAACAGAGAGAAAGTTCCGTCTATCAGCAATGATGGATTACTGAGATTGTTTTTTTCTGTTCTTTCTCTTTATTCCAACTACGCCCTGCAACTCCCAATCACAGAAAGAGGGATGTTCCGGATCCTTCCTAACAATCTCACTCTTCAGACAGAGAACTTCAAATGGAACTCGGTACAGAGTGCACAAATACAGCAATTATTTGACCATTAACTTTGTAAAGCAATAAATTGCTCCATTTATAATAGAGACCAAAGGCATGTAGAACATTACAAAGTCTCACAACACCAGGTTCAAGTCCAACAGGTTTATTTGGAATCACGTGCTTTCGGAGCACTGCTCCTTCATCAGGTGACTCATCCAATGAAGGAGCAGTGCTCCGAAAGCTCATGATTCCAAATAAACCTGTTGGACTTTAACCTGGTGTTGTGAGACTACTTACTGTGCTTACCCCAGTCCAACGCTGGTATCTCCACATCATGTACTGCATGGTAAGAATGCTAAAAATGTGATTAAAATGTAAGTTAGTGGATCAGTGTTTTAGTTGTGTCAGGATTGCAATCACACAGAGTTTACCCATCCTGACATTCATTGAAGTGACCATTTTTCTTCTGCTTAAGTAACAGATTTTCGATAAGCTCATAATGTTTCTGTTTTTAATGCTAAGGAATCAGTTCAATGATCTGAAGCCTCAAAGCCAATGTGCAGTGTGGACAATGCAAGCCACTTATCCATCTCCCACTTGCTCCAAAAACTAATTCAAATTCAAAGTGAATCCAATTCATGAACCCATAAGAGAGACAAACTCGATCCAGGTTGACAAGAACAGGCATCACACCAAGTCTCACGCTAAATCTTAGCGAAAAGACCGATCCTGCAAAATGATCTGGTGACCCAGGTCACAGCCTCACTTCAGAGGACCAAGTGTTGGAGACACAGTTACAACACTGTGGAGCTGACTTACCAATCTGATGGACCTGTTGTGACTGCCAGCTATTGCCTGTTAAAATGTGAAACTTTCCTCATACATTTTTAATTGAAACTTGCTAATCTTGTTAAACTCGCTTCCTCAACACTCCACTGGAGCAAACTGGTGCTGGGGGTCAAAGTCTAATTGACACTATCTCCTTTCAGACCGGGCCATGTAAGAAATAGGGAGGTTACTACCACAAACCCAGGCCCTTCCCACCCCCCGCACCTTCCATCATCACCCTCGGGTCCAATTATTTTTATTTTCAGATCCGTTGGGTTTGAAAGCACTTTCCGATCTCTTGTGCACACCAGGTTCCTACTCTGGCCTAAGGAACTGGAACTTTTGAGTTAAAGAATCCCATCTCTGGCCCTATCCCTCCATATCAGTGACTTTGTTTGAGGTGTGTGGAGATTCCTCACTGAATCAATAATGCACAAGACTTCTCTTGCCAGCCCAGAACCCCAAGACTTAGCTTTCTGCTAGAGTCACCTCGGATTACAATCAGGACTCCATCAGAAAGTAGCAGTATATCTGGGGGTTCAGAGTTTCAAGGACTAAAAAAACGGAACTGGAAAATAAAATTCTCTCTCCCCTTAATTCAGTGAGTTTGTGAGTTTGCGTTCATGGGATTTGCAGAAGCTTTGTTTGTAAGAGTGAGCAGTTGGACAACTTCACATCCAGACAATGCACTCACTTATTGTTCTGGTGAATTATTTACTGAGCATCAGTTGAAGAGAAATATGCTGTAGCGTTAGGGTGTTCAGGACGGATAGTCCCACTGCTGTCAATGGGTTTCCCATTCTTCATACCCTCCGTTGCCGGGGAACTGGTGGAGGGAGGGTTGCCATTAGCAGGACAGCAAAGAAGGTACTCCATCAGTGACTCAACTTCTCACTCTATAAGAAAGGGATGTGAACACTGTGCTTGCTGCAGGAATTCTGCCAGACTATTCCGGAATGTAAAACTTTATGGCTCCTGGACACACAGTCTGTTACACGTACGTGTGGCTCAGAGAATTGGGACTTGCTGCTGTTGGAGGTTCAGCATCTCTGGATTCATTCTGTCGTGTCTGGACACACTGGAGAAGGAAGCAGGGAAAGGCTTCCGCCTCTTTAGGCTCTAGTGGGATGTGGGCAAGACTCATGTCAGTTTCTTCTGTCAAGGGGAAGCGAGGGAGTCAATGAGGAGCCAGAGGGCCAGGTGTGAGTAGTTACAACAGGAAATGCTCGTCCTGGAGTCCTGTCTTGGTCAGGCCATTGAAAACCTAGGCCGGTAGCAGGTGTATGAAGAGGAGAAGGCCCATTAGCGTGTTAGATACCGAGGCCTCTCCAAGAGATTGTGGATCTGAATCTTTCAGAACCTGGTTCCTCCTCTCTTCAACTCACTGGACAAACACGGAGGGTCCATGAGTAGCTCATGGGGCAGCTGTTCAATGGCAGTGTCCTGATCTTAGATTCTGAGGACGTCAATGCCCAGCTTTGTGTCTGTTACGGTGCTCAGTTCAGTCCAGATCGATCCAGCGATGACACTCACAGAGAATTGTGGGAGGACCTGCTGAAGATTGGCCAAGAGGAGCCGAGTGCCTCAATACTTTGTTTAGCTGAGCTGACCGATTCTCTCAACCGGCCCTCGAGGGGCAAGTCGCCATGACTGGATAGACTGAACGTGGAATTCCACAGGGCTCTCTGGGATATTTTAAGGGGCGATTGTGCACAAACTGGAAGAGGCAACTGGGAAAATTCCTCTTGATGCAGGACCATCATTCTCGTGCTGCCCAAAGGGTGTGATATCAGCCAGGATAAGAACTAGAATTGCCTCCTGAGGTTGGACGATAATATCTTTGTGAGGGCCATGTCTTCTTATCTTGGCATCATGCTGGCCAACATGATACACCCTGACCAATACCACATTCCCGGGCCAAACCATCCACCATAACATCCATCTGGTCCGGAACCCACTCCACCATTCCCAGAAGGCTGGGTTGTTGGCCACTTGCCTTTCTCTAGATCAGGAGAAGGGTTTGACTGGGTGGACCATGAATACTTACTCGGGACTCTGTGGACATTTAAATTTGGTCAGGACTGCTCTGAGTGCCATCCTATGGGGGTCGAACGCTGGTCTTCAACTGACTGATGCCTGGTATGTTGTGGTACCCATTGGTCACGTGGATCCTCCCCAGGATTGTCATTAAGATACAGAAAAAAACTAATTGACTTCTTCTGGGACAAAAGAGTGCACTGGGCCCACACCACAGTACTCACCATCTATCATGAAACTTTATAAATGAGCTTTAACTATTCTAGTTCCTTACCTTAGACCAGAATGAAGTTAGAGTGATCACTATATCACTCACTGACTGACAAGCATATCAAAGCTTCTTCCCAATGACAACTAGGCACTCGTCTCATTATTGACTAATGGGTAACATTCTAGAAATGGAAGGGATTTCAATACTCACTTTCATTGTAGCGGCGAATTGTAAGATTGCGACAGATATCAAGATATTTCAAAACTAAGTCTGGTTCGCAGAGTTGTATTAGCTCCTCTTCAGGCCTTACAAAGCACACGTAAAAGGACAGCATTAGCCCGATTGTCAGGATGAGCACTGGACCCATTTCAACTCCCAAGTGATGAGCTTCAGTCACTCTGACTCTGTACAGGAATCGAGACACAATCGCTCCACTCACTCTCCAGTGCTTCTGGTGTGCAAATTGGACCTGACTTTATCGATTGGTCTTTTCCTGTCTCAAGCTTCTTCCTGACAGGATTTCTCTCTTGATTCAGAATCTCTTTGTTATTCCTCTCTGCCCCAGACTTTTACACTCACCCGTTCTTCCTCCCTTTTATAGCAGTTTTGTCCCCTTACTGTGATTCACTGCGGTTTTTCATTAACTTCTGTCCCTTTTCTGAACATCTCAAACCTGCAATGTCCTAGCTGACTATAAGCGCAACTTTTTCTTCCATTAATGATTAACCTGAACAGGTGGTGGTGATGAGCAGGGTTTCTCGGATGAGGGGGTTTTCCCACCCTGCCACCTGCAGAGGTGTCCACTGGGGAGCAGATGTCCACCAATACCAGCTGCTCAATGGACCCAAGGGCGGACAGACCATCCAAGCTCTCCATGCCACTCGCGCCCCCCCCAAAGAGGTGTCAGGTGGGCACCGCCAGAAGTCCCGTCATCTTCAAAGCTGCTGCTTGGTAAGTGTAGAATTCCGCTCCATCGACAGATCTGCTGCTTCCACTGAAGTCAATGGACTTTTGGCAGGCACACTGAATTTTCCAGTCTGTAGTAGTGTAGCCATTGAAGGCGGTGGGGGGGGAGGGGGGGGGGAGGGGCTGTTTCCAAAGGGTCATGTGATCGGTGAGGACCCTACGGATCATCCCAGTGACAAGCTGGGCCAATCAGCAGGAGGGGGCGGAACACAGGTCGAGGAGGGACAAGCAGTTGGAGTTGGGGAAGGATGAAGAGCAGCTGCATTGTAATTCAGTCTGACCTTGTTCCACATGTCTATATTTATTCTGTCGGCAACAAAGCCTTTATTGTTAAAGCTGCATCGAGTCGTCCTCGATCTATTACCTGATCACGCCGCGGTGAGGCCAGAAAATTGTGATCCATGGGTGGAATTGTCCTCTTTTTTCACAGTGTGTGTTGGGGGGTGGGAACTGCGGAGTTGTAGCCATTGGCCCTCCCAACAGCGAGCGGCCTTCTCCGCCATATCATTTGGGACATCGTTTCAAAAAAGCTGAGGGGGGCGCGCCCCACAACATCACACTGTCGGGTGGACTTTGATCGCACCTGCCTCACCAGGGTGGAATTTTCCAGCACTCAGTCCCACCAATGGTGACCCCTATCCCATCCCCTCCCTGCAGTGGAACGTGCCAGCCATGCAACACCGTGAAACACACCAGGGGGAGAGGTGCGGGATGTGGGGGCAGATTCCTGTCTTTAAAGATTGAGGCACGATTTTTAAAGGCCCAACCCACTGCACAAATGGAATGCCACACACACCCTTCCCCATCTGAACAACCCCCTCCCCCCGGCACTGCCCCCTGGCATTTCCAGGGCATAACCATCTCCCCCCGCCGAGCGATGGATTTGCCTGGGCTCCTCTGGCAGCTCTGCCAAATAGGAGCACGCTGTGGGGACCAGCTATTATTCATTTATGTAACAGAAGAGGTGGGCAGGAGATGTCGGGGGCGGGGGGGGGGGGGGGCCTTGACTTAGAGGCCCCTTGACGTAATTACCCAAAAGGCAGCATTAGTTTTTACAACACTTAGTTCCACACAGCCACCATCTCAATTGACTTTCCACTGCTGTTTATTATCCAACAGCTCATCCAACATCCAATAGCTTCCTCTAGTTAAGTATAGGTAAGGTAAAAGCCTTCAGCACCCACTCCAATATCAGTCGCCTCTCTACTGATTCCCCGGGACTGAATTTCATGGTTCCCAGCTTGGTGTTTTATTTGACCCTGAGATGTACCATCACGAAGGCTGCCTCTTTCCAACTCCATGACATCGCCCAGCTTCGCCCCAGTCTCAACTCATCAGCTGCTAAAAACCTCCGTTCATTCCTTACTTACTTGCAGATCATTCTAAAGTATTCCTGGCTGCTCTTCCACATTTTCCCATCTGCAAAATTAATAAAACTTTGTTCCCCTTCATCCTTATTACCACCAAATTTATCAGCCTTCTGCTTGTTGACTCACTCTGGCTCCAAACCAAACAGCGCCTCGATTTTTAAGTTCTCTTCCTTGTTTTCGAATCCCTCCATGGCCTCACCCCTCTTTCTGTGATCTCCTCCTGCCCCACAAGCTTCAGGTGAATCTGCATTCATCTAATTCCAATCCCAATAGTAGATCCCCCATTTTAACCGGTCCGCCATCATTGCCTTCACCTGCCTTGGTCCTAAAACATTCCCAGCTCGACACTTCTCTTACTTCATTTAAGAGGCTCCTTTAAATTTACTTCTTTGACCAATGTTTTGGCCACCTGGTCTAACATTTGACATGGCTCAGTGTTGAACTTGACTTTATAATGCACCTGTGAATACATTGAGATTTTTTGTTACTTTCAAAGTTCAATATAAGTGGAAGCTGTTGCTATGTTTTGACCTTTGCCCCAACCCATCTGGTGCTGAAACCCTCACTTCTTCCTACCTTACCTCTTGACTAGTCTATGTCGGGACAAACCTGACTACCCCATCTCTCATCCTCACAACTTTGAGCTCACTCAAGGGTTTGCTTCCCATGTCCAGCCCCATTCACCTGTTAAAGTTGTGCCCACTGATTACCATTGATCAGCAAAGCCTTGCTTTTTAATTTTCATCCTCGTCTTCCAATCCCTCCTTGGTCTTGCCCTCCCTCCACCCCCACCGTCCCATTCTTTATGGCCCTTCTCCAACCCGACAAAACCCCTGAGATCTCTGCATTCTTTCAATTCTGAATGAATCTTAAGCATGGCTGATTTTCATTGCTCCACCATGAATACCCGCGCCTTCAGCTACCTCCACACTGGACAGAATTGTGAAGCAGAGATTCAGCAATGTCATTGTTTAGCTCCATCTCCAACTCCCATTCCTTTCAAGTAAGCCTCCACTCTGGGACTGTAGGATGAATGAACTGATCCTGCGATGCACCTCCCATTCCCTTTCTTGTTGTCTCTTCCTTCCGCAAAATTTTTAAATTTTAGAATTTATGAAGGAGGGGAAGAGGACATTTCACCAGACATTGTCGCCCTTTAAAAAACCTCTGCATCACATTTCTAAGCATATTCCATGGGGTGTAGCTTCCTGACTCTCCAGCATCAGATTTGGGGGTATTGTCTCTAAATTTAGACACTTTGACCATTTATACTAAAGCCCGTTTATCCAGGTGCTCTTACTCATGAGATGAATGAAGGACAAGAGTTGATTCACCCAATTAACAAGTCCTTATCATGCAAACTCTATCTGAAAACAGCTTTTCATTCCCAACCAATTTAATATTATACTATCTGTCTGAAATTTCTGATGTTATCCATGTTGATGAACTTGACTGAGCACTGGGTCTGGTTTTTTTTATTCGTGGGACATGGGCGTCGCTGGCTGGCCAGCATTTATTACCCATCCCTAGTTGCCCTTGGAGGGCAGTTGAGAGTCAGCCACATTGCTGTGGCTCTGGAGTCACATGTAGGCCGGGTAAGGATGGCAGATTTCCTTCCCTAAAGGGCATTAGTGAACCAGATGGGTTTTTCCAACAATTGACAATGGTTTCATGGTCATCAGTAGATTGTTAATTCCAGATTTTTAAATTGAATTCAAATTCCACCATCGTGATGGGATTCGAACCTGGGTCCCCAGAACATTAGCTGAGTATCTGGATTAATTGTCTAGTGGTAATACCACTAGGCCATCGCCTACCCGGAGAGATGAGCTCTGCTATCTCTCGTCTTCGTACTCAGGGTCTTCTTTGTGAAGGTTGGTCTCAAACGTCCTGTTCCGTCATCACTGGGTCTCCACCTAGTCTTCGCTGGGGTCGAGTTGAGTCTTCACTTGGGGTGGCCTCCAGGTGTCTCTTCTTAAACCCTTTTCGTGTCCTTCAGGAAGATTTTCTGGCTTTCAGCCAATGAGGTCACCAGGCAGGGGTCGCAGCACCCAATGGGGTAACAGATTCCACATATAGAGAACGCCACGTTCGCTAAGTTTCCATTCTCAGGTGCACAGGGTGCACAGAGTCTCTTTCCATATAGGATAATGACAGGAATCTGAGGCGCCAGGGAATCTGACCAAAACTAGGGAATACACAATTACTATTCTTATTTGGTCAGACCTGAGCACCTTCAGCTTCCAGCTTCCAGGACAAGTCCAGGCTTGCTATTGCTCACCTGTGACCTGTGCCTCTGGCCTCTTTACTCTCCTCATACGTCAACTCCTTCATCCCCGGAATCAATCTGGTGAACCTCCTCTGAACTGCCTCCAATGCCACCACATCCTTCCTCAAATAAGGAGACCAAAACTGGACACAATACTCCAGATGTGGTTTCACCAACACCCTATACAATTGCAGCAACACTTTTCTACTTTTATACTTCTTCCAATGGTTCCTCAGCTTCCTCCTCAGAGGTGACCTGGTGGTTGGGGTGTCTTTGGCTCTGGTGGTTTGTCTGGACCTGCAGGTGCCTTTAAGAGGGAGAAGATAGATTTAGTTCATAAGCAGGCAGAATACAACACTGCATGTCACTCACTGAGAATGTCAGGATGTGATGAGCCCATGGAGGGCTTATCCGTATTGATTGCTGAGAGAGGCTAATCTTGCTTTCACCACGGGAACGATCTCTGTCTTCCCAAACAACTCAGCGACATCCTCCTCCAATTTGACAGATCCAAGATGTCAACCCTCCCTCTTCCTGTCTGCTATCTCTCCCTCTAGCTGAAGGCAAACTTGATCTGCGCAAAGACAAATGGATTAAATGATGAGAAGTGATGGAGGAGAAGTTGGGAAGATTGCAGACCTCTTGTGTGTGCTGATCTCTACCCAATAAGGGTTGAGGATGGAGTTTGTGCAGCAGGATTGCAAGTTTGAGGGGTGGAATAGCCTACTTCTGCATCTGTTTTGTATGTTGATATGTTTTTTGTACGATAGATGAGATGCTAGTGATGTTAAAGTGTCTGTGAGACAATCAGCACTGAGATGCCCACTGCTAATACTGTGTGAGATCCCTAAGTAGCGTAACGCTCTGAGTGCATGAAGCCATGATGAGGGTGTGAGATTGGAGTGAGATAAAGGGTGCCTTACCCTGGCAGAACGGGTGAGATCATTCATCCTCTTCCTGCACTGGATGACTTTACTCAGGCAGGTGTCCGATGAGCCAACCACTTCTGTAAACTGCTTTACAAACCAGTGAGGTGAGGCTGCTGGGCCTTCAGGAGCCATCCCTGGGATAGAGGACATCCCAGTGCTATGGACTCCAGAGCTTTGAGGAAGTCATTCCTGAACCTCGGTGCAGATTTCTTCTTGGACACAGCCAGATTGAGATGTCTTCTCCACACAGGTGTGCTGGACAGAGTGAGTATGTGTGTTCAGGTTTAAAGAAGGTGGCCGGACACTAGACCCAATAAGTAATGGCAGAGTGGATGAATCAATGCTCGCCCCACCATGAGATTCACAGAGCATCTCCTTCATGCATTTTCATTAGCTTCGGAGCGTGGAATCAGGCATGCACCTCTAGCCTGCTCCACATTCAATAATACCATGACTGATCTGATTGTAACCTCAACCCCACATTCCTGCCCAACATTTTACCCCCTTTTCAATCAAGAATCTAGTGAACTCTGTCTGAAAAATATTCAAAGACTCTGCTGCCACTGTCTTTTGAGGACAATTTCCTCCTCACATCTGTCATAACCATGGCCAGACAGGGTAGATGCAGGAAGGATATTCCCGATGGTGGGGGAGTCCAGAACCAGGGGTCACAGTCTGAGCATTCGGGGTAGACCATTTAGGACGGAGGTGAGGAGACATTTCTTCACCCAAAGAGTGGTGAGCCTGTAGAATTCATTACCACAGGAAATAGTTGATGCCAAAACATTGAATGCATTCAAGAGGTAGCTGGATATAGAACTTGGGGTGAATGGGATCAAAAGATATGGGGAAAAAGCAGGATTAGGCTGTTGAGTTGGATGATCAGCCATGATCGTAATGAATTTCGGAGCAGGCTCGAAGGGCCAAATGGCCTCCTCCTGCTCCCACCTTCTATGTTTCTAAATGAACGACCTCTTATTTTTAAACAGTGACCCCTAGTTCTAGATTCTCTGACAAGAGGAAATATCTTCTCCGCATCCACCCTGTCGATACCCAGTGAAGAATTCTCTTGTAACCTGTACTGGATACAAGCCTAACACCTCCAACTTTTCCTCATAAGGCAACTCACCCATTCCTGGAATTAATCTAGTAAACGTTCTCTGAACTGCTTCCAATGCACGGTGGCACAGTGGTTAGTATTGCTGCCAACCACAATCATATGGGAAAATTTCCTTCGATTTCTTTGTTCAACAGTGTCATAAAAAGGCGGCATGGTGGCACAGTGGTTAGCACTGCTGCCTCATAGCGCCAGGGACCTAGGTTCGATTCCTGACTTGGGTCATTGACTGTGTGGAGTCTGCACGTTCTCCCTGTGCCTGTGTGGGTTTCCTCCGGGTGCCCTGGTTTCCTCCCACGGTCTGAAAGACGTGCTGGTTAGGTGCAATGGCCATGCTAAATTCTCCCTCAGTGTACCCGAACAGGCGCCGGAGTGTGGCAACTGGGGGATTTTCACAGTAGCTTCATTTCAGTGTGAATGTAAGCCTACATGTGACGCTAATAAATAAGCCATGCATTCACATCTTTCCTTAAATATAGAGACTGTGATACTCACTGGATACTCACCAACAGCTCACCTCCTCTGCTGTCGTACAGCAAAAACCAATTCCTAAGGGGAGAAAAAGGTACTAAGAGTGAAGGCGTCCCTCCCTCCCCTCATCAATGAACTTCCTCTTCTCACAAAACTTCTACACTCCATTTCAAGTCCCATTCAGTGCTGGTCTCACAGAGTGTGAGTGAATTTCTATGTTCTGAGCAAAGGAACTAGCTGAGCCCAGGTAGAGCAAGACCAGTTCAAGCTGATTTCCTGAATTAACTCTTTCAGTTTCTACCAGCAGATAGCTCCTACCTCCCTACTTGCTAAACAGTGCCTGCAGTTAAATGTGAAACACAAATGCAAACAATATTAGATTTCTTCAAAAGTATTTAAGTTTCCCTCAGCTTATCATACTTCCAAACTCCATTTGATTCTACTGTACAAATTGCACTTGCCTTTGCTGACTGATCTTTCTTTATTTTCCCGTCTCAATCTTCTACCAGACTGAATTTCTCTCTTGATTCTGTTCACTCTTCACGATCCGTGAACCTTATGTCGATCTGCCCCTTTTCCCCTTTATAGCCGCCTTACAACTTTAAGTTAACATTTGCTCATTTTGTTACGGCTTTTGAAATGTTTCCAGTGCTTAATATCCCAGCCAAGCACAACTTCAACTCTTTCTTTGATTAATGTTTAGTCTAACAAGTTGATGTTTGGTGTTGATATCCAACAGCTATGATGTAGCTCCCCAGTGGGTGGACCTTCTGTCATGTAGCAATACAATGGGTTTCTCAGTTCTGTGCACAGGCCTGGTCCCCTTATTTGAGGAAAGATGTAGTGGCATTGGAGGCAGTTCCGAGGAGGTTCACTAGATTGATTCCAGAGATGAGGAGTTTGTCGTATGAAGAGAGATCGAGCAGCTTAGGCCTACACTCTTTGGAATTTAGAAGAATGAGGGGAGATCAAATTGAGGTATACAAGATGATGAAAGGTATCAATAAAATAGACGTGGAGCAGATGCTTCCTCTTGTGGGGCTTTCTAGGACAAGCGGTCATAGTCTTTGGATAAGGGGTAGCAAATTTAAGACAGAATTGAGGAGAAACTACTTCTCCCAAAGGGTTGTGAATCTGTGGAATTCGTTACCCCAACGTGTGGTGGATGTTGGGACAGTGAGTAAATTTAAGGAGGAGTTAGACAGATTTTTAATTGGTAATGGGTTGAAGGGTTATGGGAAGAAGCCAGAAAAATGGGGATGAGGAGCATATCAGCCATGATCGAATGGCGGAGTGGACTCGATGGGCCGAATGGCCTAATTCTGCTCCTATACCTTATGAACTTATGAACTCAGGTATACACAATGAATTGGGTGCAGTGACAATGATTAATTGGGGTATACTTGCGATTAGTGAGGATGCAGCACTGATTGGGGGAGGGAGAAGCATTGAGCACTAGAAGCATAACCGTGGCAACTAGTGCGGTGGCTAAAGGCAGTGATTGGTATTGCTGATGATTGTGGGCACAGAGTGACTGGAAGGGCTAGGAGTGGCAATGGAAGCATGGATGGTGTAATAATCTTACCGAGGCTAGTCTTCCATCACCAATTGCCCTTTTATTTACAGTGATACCTGAACGTCTTTTAATGGTTACAGTATTCAGACCAGTCTAGAGTCTGTCGACTGCCGGCCTGAATGGAGCCAGCTGGCTTTAAACCCCCTGTTCCTTCCCTATTGGATGAGCCTCCACTTGCCTAACAGAGAAGCTCATATTCCTCCTTAACCAAAGCCCGAAAATGGCCACGATCAGACCCATGTCCGAAATGGGCACGATGGCTATTTAAATGCATTTGCATGAATTTAAATTAACTTCATGGGCTGCACGCCCAACCTTACCGGCGCTTCCTCCTTTACCACCGTGTTCGCCCATCCAGAGTCGGCGAGAAACAGACATGCTCCACAAAAGTCCATTTTGGGCGCTCCAGTTAGTGAGGAGGTAAGCGTCGAGCGTCCGACGGCTCTCTGCTTGAGATTGGTGGGGGGCGGTGGAGAGGGATGATGGGTCTGACGGCTCTCTGCTTGAGATCGGTTGGGGGGAGTGGAAGGGGGGGGTCCACTGCCACTTTGCCTGTGATCAGTGAGGGGGAAGGGGGAGGGGCCCAGAATCAGTCTGGGTGGCGGTGGGGGGGTGGGGGGGTGGGGGGGATAAGGGGCTCTGTAACGTGGTGGGGGGGGGGCAATGTCTGTGGGGGCCAGGGGCAGGCATTATCCGGGCTGGGACGATGTGGCAGGGTAGCGCATTCTATCTTTTTTTTCTGTGCATGTGCAGTTGGAGGCGCCGATCGGAGCTGCAGGGATTCGGGCGCATTGAGCCCGAGCCACAGGCTTGTGCAGTGCGATTTGGACTCGCTGATATTTTTTCAGGCAGAGTGCGTATGGGGGCGCCTGAGAACGGGTCTAAAAGTCGGATCTGAAACACTCCCAGTTTCAAGTCCACCCAGCAACTTAGACGTAAAATGGTAAAATGGGGCCCATTGATGGAATATTGCAACATCGAAGACAACTGCCAATCCCACTTTCTTGATCTGGAATACCTTTGCTCAGTGTCCAGGAGGGTCCCATATGTGTATGGAATGGGCTTCTCTGCCCCATCTTTCCAGACCTTCAATGTAATAAAAAGTCTGACCTACCTGGGTGCCCCTAACTCCAAGATCTTTAATGAATTGGTAGATTTGGTGACAAGCTATAATGACCCAAAACCTTCCATAATACTCCAGCTATACTGCTTTAACACAGCCCCAACCCCCTAAAGGGAGGTATTTCATGTCAAGATAAGATCATTTTTTGGGGTCAAATTGGGTCAATAAGTTAGAGGGTAACAGTTGTTGTTTAACTTGTTGAAAACCTCCAGCTGTGCCCCCCCCCCCCCCCCCCACCCCACCCCCACCAAACCACCTTTGATGTTTCTGTAGTAGGGCATGCTGTGGGGTTGGTGGAGGGGGGGTCAGCAAAGAAGCTAAATTAGGGATACACTTTCCGTAATAATTCACTAACCCTAAGAAGGAATTCAATTCCATTGGGTACCTTGGAGTTGGCACCTCCTCAGTGACCCTCACCTTGTCCTCCGCCGGATGAAGGCCCTTGCCATCTATTCAATAGCCCAAATAGGTCACGCCACTTCCTTGGAAGACACATTTTTCCCTTTGCAGGCGTACCCTGACCTCCGGAAATTACCATAAGTCCTCTTCCAGGTCCTTGTCCCAGTACAATGATGATTGGAAGTTGAGCCGACAGTGCCTGTAGTCATTGGTGGGGCCGTGGTGGCCTTTATCCGCAATGACTGCCCTGTGTAGGTGGCCAGACTGGCCACCAGGCTGGAGATCTGATTTAATTGCATTGTCCCTGGTTGTGGGCCTTTCTGCAAGGTACGGTCCAATACTGGCCTTGACCTTTTCTTGAAATAGCATCCGCTTTGACTGCCCCTATATCTTCACCTCAATTGTGATCTTGCAATAGTCTGCCATCTGTAATAGGCTTCCTAGGAGTCTGAAGGCTGTCCCTGACCTTCCTTGACTCTTTCGTGATGCGACTCAGACTCCACAGCTGCCAGGGATGCTGGGATATTTTACTGATACCATGGGGGTATGGACGTTACATGAGGTCCCTCCCCCAATTGGAGGACACTGCTAGCTAACGTCCCCTGGAGTTCCCGAGCTCTTTTCTCTGCATTCTCCAATAATAGAGCTATCTCAATGGCCTTCTTTAGATCCAATTGGGTTTTGCCATTAATTCTTTCTGGACTGTCACATTGTTAATTCCACAGACCAGTCTATCTCACAACATGTCATTCAAGGGTAGCCCGAGTTCACAGTGCTCTGCCTATTTTCATAACCTGGTCAGAAATTTAATGACAGATTCCCCAGGGCTTCACCCTGCTGTGTTAAAGCAGTATCGCTGGAGTATTATGGAAGGTTTTGGGTCATTATAGCTTGTAATCAAATCTACCAATTCATTGAAGGTCTTGGAGTTAGGAGCACCCAGGTAGGTCAGACGTTTTATTACATTGAAGGTCTGGACCCCACATGCCGTCAACAGGATCACTTTCTGCTTCTCATCCCCCTCAATATTGTAGGCCCATAAAAAGTAACGCACGTGCTCTGCGTATTGGTCCCGATCTTCTATGCCTGCATCTTAGGCTTCAAGTTGATCAAAAAGAGGCATTTTCTTATCAGAAGATTACTTGTCTCGGTAGTAAAGATGGTCTCTAGGGAAGAAAATACTAGCTTTACTCCTCATAGCCAATGTAATAATCTAACCGAGGCCAGTCTTCCATCATCAATCACTCTTGTATTTACTGTGATACCTGAAAGTCTCCCAATGACGACAGAGTTCAGATCAATCCTGAGTCTATCGACTGCTGGCCTGAGTAGAATCAATTGGTTTTAACCCTTTGCTCCTTCCCTATTGGGCAAGCCTCCACCCGCCTAATAGGGGAGCTCATATTCAATGAAGCCCACGGGGAGATCTATTGATGATCCTCCATGGCCATCATAACAGAAAGCATTGATCATTGGTGAATTGGCAAGTGGGCAAGGGTGGGGTTGATGGACACCAGTTAATAGTATTAGTTAGGAGGCAACAGCTTGTGTTTTCTGAATGTGTGGTCAGATTAGGCCTGTAAAAAAATACTGAATTCCAGGCCTCAAACAGACACTTGGTCCCTCATTTGCACATGCAAAGGGTCGATAGGGTCTTCAGACTTGGACACTGCCAAGTTTTTGACCTTTACCATTATGGTGAGTGGTGCAGGCCTGGCTTATAATAATGACGTGCTCCCTGGCCACCATTTTTGAGTAAGAAGTCTCACAACACCAGGTTAAAGTCCTTCAGGTTTATTTGGCAGCACTAGCTTTCGTGTCGATATGTGCGATCTTGGAGATCCTCTCCACTTGGAGCTGCCAAATAAACCTGTTGGACTTTAACGTGGTGTTGTGAGACTTCTTACTGTGCCCACCCCAGTCCAACACCGGCATCTCCACATCATGGCCACCATTTTAGACCCATTTAAGGCCATTTAGTGCCCAAAAAAGGATGGCCAAGTATCTTGTTCCATGTTTTTCGTACACACAAATCATGCATTGACCTTATCTCTGAATTAAATAGATATGGAACATTTAGTGGAGACTTTAGTCCTTTTAATTTGGCGTCAGCAGTAAATATTAAAGCTAATTGATTAATGGATACATCAGATTCATTTGCCAGAATTGAAGTTGAAGGAAAGGCAGGATAGAAGTCAGCAGAGTTTGTCAGGTGAGTAAAGTGAGGGTGGGGTGGAGGGGAGTGTAATGGAACGGGATGGAATGAAATCTGCTCTAAAATCAGACCTGCAGAGTAGCACAGTTGACTATGGAGGAAGAGGAGTGAGTCAAATAGAAATAGATGGCGATTTATTGCTATCCAACACAACATAAATATATAGACATATTACCAGCCCCATTTGTGGGCATTTCACAGAGAAACACAATATTAGTTAGGTGACAACAGTCCCCATGGATAGGAACTGAAAGCAACATGGAAGTCGGCAGTAGATTCAGGGGCAATTCTGTGGAGTAATAATAATGAATATATCACCAGGCATTGTCTGCTGCGAGTCCACTGTGTTGGTTAATGTGTAAGTGCGGTCCTGGGTTGGCAAATGTTGCACCCAAGAGAAAACGTGTTTTGTTCTGCATGACATGATTGTTAATGTAGGATTTCATGGGTCAGAGGTGATGGTGGGAGGATGTGTTCAGCTGCATTCAAGAGCACGGTTTGCATATCATGTTTGCCAAAGGGCTCTGGCATCTCCCAATCAGATTGTTGGTGATGGAGATTTATCCTCTCCTGGGCCCACATGCCCCGGCGCCCCTTGCTTTTCTGAGCACTTCTGCTTGCTGCTGTTGTGTATTGCCACACAGTGTGTTTTTAATCCTTTTAGTGTGGACAAAGAACTGTGAGTCGACTTCTTATTAATGCAATAACGTTTACTCCTTCACATAATTAATATTAGTTATGGTAGTTACTTTTACAGAACAATCAAGATTCAAACTTAACTGGACTTTGACTCAACTTTGAGTGGCCGACAAGTACCCAAGCAGATATTGGCCAGGATCCACATGTTGGTCTCTGCAGTCAATTCGGCCTGGTCTGGTCTTTGGTCTGGTCTGATCCTCTTCTTCTGGGTCTGGTCTGTTCTATCTTCTTCTCCTCTGGATGGTCCAGGGTCGTCCTTCACGGTGGTTGGTCTCTTGAGTCGCTGCAGCTGGTAGTGTGTTGTGCAGCCCCTTTATCCTTGGATGATTCACGCCCTTTAGAGTGGGCCCTCGCTCACTACCAATCAATCGATCAGGGTTCGATCACACTGATTGATGGAGCCCAATCGGTTGTGTACAAGCAGCCATGCCTGTGGGTGCTGGAGGCACGTAGGTCACATACCTCCCTCCCAAACAAGGGGTTAAGGCTCCCCTTTGTCTGGTAAACAAGTATGTTTGACGAGAAAGTGTCCATGGTCTTCGGGATGGCCTATTTCCTGCATATTCCTGATGTCAAAGGCCGCGGCTCGCTTGTCTCAGTCTTTACACACACTTGGCCATCCTATCCCATCATGCTTTTGCACTCGCCATCTTTGGTGGCCTGGTTGGGCACACTGCGTCCCCAGGTCCCAAACCTCTAACAATTAATGGGCTGCGCAACATGAACATAACATTGTCCCAGGTAGCGCATTCAGATTCCCACCACCTTCTAAGTGAAAAAAAGTTCTCAAATCTCCTCTGACTCTCCTGCCCCTTACCCTAAAACCACGTCCCCTCGTGATTGACCCTTTGACCAAGGGGAACAGTTGCATCCCACTCACCCTTTCCATACCCCTCATAATCTTCTACAACTGGCATTGACAGGAGTAAGCATCGGGAAACATTTTGTGGGCAAATTACTGCTGGGGGAAGGTGACTGGGACGGCAAAGGACAGAAGGCTTTGCTGGGGCAGGTCAGAGGGATCAGGGAGGGAGGACAGGATATATAGCAGGGGCCACGCAAACAAATCTGGCCAGGCAGTGGGACAGACAGATCGCAGTGGGAGGTCAAACAGACCCTGGGGTCGGCTAAAAGCAAAATACTGCGGATGCTGCAATCTGAAACAAAAACAGAAAAGGCTGGAAAACCTCAGCAGGTCTGACAGCATCTGTGGAGAGAGAATAGAGCCAACGCTTCAAGTCAGGATGATCCTGGGACTCAAAACATTGACTCTATTCTCTCTCCATAGATGCTGAGATTTTCCAGTATTTTCAGATCCTGGGGTCGGATAGGTTTGGAGCAGGGAGCTTGGCTTTATAAATAAGCCTGTTGGGTCCTTGGGAAAATACTCTTCCTACTGACCCATGCACACAATAGAAATATGTGCATTTATGTAGCAACATTCATGACTATAGGAGGATCAAAATCCTTTATAGCCAATCAAACACGCTTTTTAAAAAATTTACTGCTGTCATATGAGAGAGTATATGGCTAGGTTGTGTTTCTTTATGGCTTTTTGATTTGATTTGATTTATTATTGTCACATGTATTAGTATACAGTGAAAAGTTTTGTTTCTTACGCACTATATAGACAAAGCATACTGTTCATATATAGCATACTGTTACAATCATAGCTAGGGTGTAGAGAAAGATCAACTTAGTGCAAGGTAGGTCCATTCAAAAGTCTGATGGCAGCAGGGAAGAAGCTGTTCTTGAGTCGGTTGGTACGTGACGTCAGACTGTTGCATCTTTCTCCCAATGGAAGAAGGTGGAAAAGAGCATGTCCGGGGTGCGTGGGGTCCTTAATTATGCTGGTTGCTTTGCCAAGGGAGTGGGAAGTGTAGACAGAGTCAGTGGATGAGAGGCTGGTTTGCGTGATGGACTGGGCTTCATTCACAACACTTTGCAGTGTAGTGTGGTTCTACTTGGACTTTGAGTTATAGACTAAAGAATATACAGCAGCATAGAAGCAGAACAGCTTTCCTTGTGTAATCCAGAGTACATTTTCTCTCAGTAATTTAACAGTTTTCATTTTCTACGTCTTACAATGTATTTCAGGGGTAATTACAAGGTCAGCAAATTCCCCTCCCCCACCCTGTTTATGCTGTCACAGAAGAAGAATGTTGCAGATGCTGGAAATCTGAAACTAAATCAGAAAATGATGGGAATACCCAACAGGTCAGGCAGCATCTTTGGAGAGAAGCAGAGTTAATAACATAAAGGAAATGGATTTATATGTCCGTGATCTTTCATCAGAACTGAAGGAAGATAGGAATGTACTAGTTTCATGGGCAGTAGTTGGGGTCGATGTTGAGATGACATAATTTTGGTTTTGGGTGTATTAGTGGTCAATCCAGTGTAATTCAGGTGATCGTTAAGCACTGGAACACTGAGATGTGCCACCCAATTGAGCAGGCTGCCTCACACTAATCTAACTTCCCAAAGAGCAGAGTCTTCCTAGAATCCCCACAGTGCAGAAGGAGGCCATTCGGGCAATCGAACCTGCACCAACAACAATCCCACCTAGACCCTAATCCCCAAACCCCACATATTTACCCTGCTCTTCCCCTGACACTAAAGGGCAATTTAGAATGGCCAATCAACCCAACCTGCACATATTTTTGGACATTTTGGTCTTTGCTGATTGAGTGCTTGACATTGGACAGGTTAATAACATTTCTCAGGACAACTTAACTAAACTAACGTCGTACATAGAATTTTCAAAATATAAAAGCATGGGATCTGTATCAATACCTCACAGTTGGCTCACAGCAACATCAGATTTTTATTGTTAATGTCGATCATATTAACTCTGTGTTAAAAAAAATAAACTTGGATACACATTTTCCAAAGCAAACCTTATTTAGTCCAGAAAAGCTAAATGTGTACCTGAGATAAAGGGCAGGATTGCATTTTCCACCCCTACTCACCCGCACTCCCCTACCCCCACCCACCACCTCCAGCCTGCTGCCGCCTCATTGTGGTGTGTTTGCTGGTGGCAGTGAGATCCTGCCAATGTCTATAGTGTTTTGCGTTACTTATGCTGGGGGGCACGGGGAGTGGTCACCCACACACCCACCTCCTGGCATGACCAGGAAGGGCCAGAAAAATTAACCCAAAAATGCAAAATAGCTGACCGACAAGACATAACTATAGAAAAAGGAAAAGCAGAAGAAATGAACATATATATCTCTGGTGAAAAATGTTTAAACTCTTTTTGTATACTCACGCTAACACATAGCAATGCGGCCAAACCTCGTAGCCTGACTACGTTGAGTTAGTTGTTACAGCAACTATAGGAATTAGCAGCAGAAGTAGGCAAATTCAGTCCTTCGAGCCTACTCTGTTATCCAATCAGATGATGGATGATCTCTCCCTGGTCTCAAATCCACCTCCCCACAGGCTCCCCATATCCTTTTACCCATTTTATTTATCAGAAATATATCCATCTCCTTCTTGAAACCATTTAATGATTCAGACGCCACTGCACTCTGGGGCAGCACGGTGGTACAGTGGTTAACGCTGCTGCCTCACAGCGCTAGGGACTCAGGTTCAATTCCGGCCTCGGGTGGCTGTCTGTGTGGAGTCTGCACGTTCTCCCTGTGTCTGCATGGGTTTCCTCCGGGTGCTCCGGTTTACTCCCACAGTCCAAAGATGAGCGGATTAGGTTGATTGCTTATGCTAAACTGACCCTTAGTGTCAGGGGGACTACAGGGCAAAAATGTGGGGTTGTGAGAATAGGGCCTGGGTGGGATAGTAGTTGGTGTAGTCTCGAAGGGCCGAATGGCCTCCTTCTGCCCTGTAGGATTCTATGATTCTACGATTCCATAAATTCACCACCCTCTGTGAGAAGTAGTTCGCATAATCTGTAGAGAAATAGGCAAACACGAGCTTCTTTAGCGACTGGATGATAAATAGTGTCAGAATAAGGTCAGGGCAAACTGAGACAACAAGTTCCTCCAATTCCTTGGGTGTGTTTCATGTCAGAAGCATGGTGCAGGTGAATTCCTCTCTGTCCTAATCCAAAACCCCATCTCCAGAATTTGGGTCAAAGCCATTGATATAATCGGGGTGGGTGACTCCCCATTCATGCCTTAACCCTTCCTGTCTCAGCATCGCTTGGCTACAGTTCACCCAGAAGCGAGCAGATAGAGAGTCAGAAAGGTTTTCACTGGGAGCAGCAGTGAGAATGAAGGCCTGGAGACTGGAGAAGGCGAGAGTCCCATTCTTCCATGGATGGTGAAGAAATGACCAGCTTTGGATGAAGACAGAGGGTCCATAACTGAACAGCTCAGCCCTAAATGAATAACAATGAAGGGGCATAGCTGTCATGCACAGAATGTGGAGATAGCTTCTCTACATATGAGAAGATGGAGTGGGATGAGCTCATGACACACATCAGTAACCCACTGAGGATGATTTTCACTGATGTGTAGATCACCCTCAGTGACAATCCAGGAAATTCTGGCAGCATCAAAATGTCCAGAGGGGATCATAGAATCATACACTGCAGAAGGCCATTTGGCCCATCGAATCTGCACCGACCATAATCCCACCCAGGCCCTATCCCCATAACCCCATGCATTTATCCTAGTTAGTCCCCCAGACACTAAGGGGCAATTTAGCATGGCCAATCCATCAAACCCGCACATCTTTGGACTGTGGGAGGAAATCGGAGCACTCGGAGGAAACCCACACAGGCACGGGGAGAACGTGCAAACTCCGCACAGTCACCCAAACCAGGAATCGAACCCGGGTCCCTGGTAATGTGAGGCAGCAGTGCTAACAACTGTGCTGCCCCAAGGATCCCAAGGGCATGATAGACATTTGTGTGTGCTCTTGAAACTTCATGACACTACATAACACTATCGCTCCCAGAAACAAACCTCAGAAAATTATCTTTTATTTATTAATTAATGTCACAAATAGGCTTATATTAATACTGCAATGAAATTACTGTGAAAATCCACTAGTCGCCACACTACAACACCGCTTTGGGTACACTGAGGGAGAATGCACCTAACCAGCACATCTTTCAGACTGTGGGAGGAAACCAGAGCACCCGGAAGAAACCCACACAGACACAGGAGAATGTGCAGACTCCGCACAGACAGTGACCCAAGCCGGGAATCGAACCCGGGTCCCCGGCACTGTGAGGCAGCAGTGCTAACCACTGTGCCACCGTGCCATCCTGATCCTTCATTTTTCTTCTTGAAGTGTAAGATGGGAGATAACAGAAGCGGACAGACCTGTCGGTTTAAATCATCAATTGAACTCCTTTCCTGCCTTGGCAAGAGAAACGCTGCATTGTGGTAATGGAAATAAAAATTGTCCCATCCACCTCCGGTCGGTCTGTCTGATGTACCTGCCGGAATAGACTGCTGTCTACTGGTTCCTGTCACCTTCAAGTTTTTGTTGTATCATTCATCATTGAGAATTTTGCATCTTCTTTCTCTGTGTAGTTGCCAGCTAAGGTCTGGGACAGAAATAAAAATGCAGCAGTGAACCAAAGCAAAGGGAAAAATAAAACTGAACAATCAGTTTGTTCTCGAGCTGACATGGGCCATTGAGTCAAGAATGTTTCCCCTTATGGAGCCACGAACAGATTTAGATTTTAGTGTGGGTCTCTCTCTTTCAGCTTCCGTTGCCTTAATATTCCAGCTTTATAATGGCTCCAAAACCCCATTAATATTACTCCTGCAAACTGATGAGATGAGCCTGCGACTCGAAGTATGTTAAATCTGAGCTGACTTGATACAGCAAGCACAAAGTAAATGCCAGGGCTCCACACCTGATTTGGGGACTGAGAGTTAATAGCTCCACCCAACACATAGAATCATAGTATCCCTGGCGTGCAGAATGAGGCCATTCAGCCCATCGAGCCTGCACTGACAACAATCACACCCAGACCCTGTCCCTGTAACACCACGTATTTGCCTTGTTAACCCCCCTGGCACTAAGGGGCAATTTATCATGGCCAATCAACCTAACCTATAAGACCATAAGATATAGGAGCAGAATTAGGCCATTCAGCCCATCGAGTCCACTCTGCCATTCTCATCCCTATTCTCCTGTCTTTTCCCCATAACCCTGTATCACTTTATTGATCAAGAACCTATCTATCTCTGTCTTAAAGACACTCAATGCCCTGGCCACCATAGCTCTCTGTGGCAATGAGTTCCACAGATTCACCACTCTCTGGCTGAAGAAATCTGCACATCTTTGGACCTTGGGAGGAAACCGGAGCATCCAAAGGAAACCCGCATAGACACGGGGAGAACATGCAAACTTCACACAGTCACCTGGGGCCAGAATTGAACCCGGGTCCCTGGCGCAGTGAGGCAGCCGTGCTAACCACTGCGCTACTTGATCAACTGTAGTCCATATATCAATGAAGACCATCACTGAACATGCCTTAAGGGAGATTGTGGTGCAGTGGTAATGTCACTGGACTGGTATTGCAGAGGCCCAGGCTAATACTCTGGACCCATGAGCTCAAATTCCAGCATGGCCCCCAGCAGAATTTGAATTCAGTTAATAGATCTGGAATATAAGGCTAGTTTCAGTAATGGTGACCGTTAAATTATTGATTTACTAATGTGCTTTAGGGAAGGAAATCTGCCAGCCAGGCCATGTGATTCCGAACCCACAGCAATGTGGTTGACTCTTAACTGCCCTCTGAAAAGTCCCAGCAAACCACTTTGTTCAAGGGCAATTGGGGATAGGTAGCAAATGCTGGACTTGTCAGCGACACCCACATCGCATAAATGAAAAAAGAATACCATTATTCCAATATTTTAATGCAGTTTGGCTCCCACCCAGCCGTGTGTCAAATATTATTGTGATTTGCTAAAGACTGCACATTACTGTGCAATATAGAGACATGTGGAGCTGTTGGAGGAGGTGAGTCTGAGCCTTTAGATGGTGAAGGTTCACGTGAGATTGAGGATACCATTAAATGATGCACAGAATTCACACACCCTCCTCATGAGCCATTCGTCAAGAGACCTGGACAGAGTTCTTTTTTAACTAATTGTACAGGATGTGGACATCACTGGGTAGACCAGCATTTATTTCCTGTCCCTAGTTACCGCTGAGAAGGTGGTGGTGGTAAAGCTGCCTTCGAGAACCACTGCAGTCCCTGAGGTGTAGATACACCCACAGTGCAGTTAGGGTGGAAGATCCAGGATTTAGTCCAAACGATAGTGAAGGAATGGTGATATATGTCCTAGTTGGGATGGTGAATGGTTTGGAAGGGAATCTGCTTGTTCTTCTAGATGGTTGCAGTCATGGGTTTGGAAGGTGCTGCCAAAGGAATCCTGTGAGTTCCAGTGCTGCATCTTGTAGATGGTACACACTGCTGCCACTGTTCATCTGTGATGGGCCTAGAGGGAGATTTTTTTTAAAATTAATTTTATGGGGTGTGGACATCACTGGCTAGACCAACATTTATGGTCTATCAGTATTTGTTCCTGAGAAGGTGATGGTGAGCTGCCTTCTTGAACCACGGTAGTCCCTTAGGTGTAGGCACACTGCAGTGTGGTTCGGGAGGGAGTCCCAGGATTTTGACACAGCGTAACCAGAATAGATAAGAAACGACTGCTCTCGCCCGTGAAAGAATCGAGAATGAGAGAACGCAAGTTGAAAGTAATGAACAGAATTAGCAAAAGTGATGTGAGGAAAAACGCTTTCACACAGTGAGTAGTTGTGGACTGAAAGAAGAACAAAGAACATGGGAAAGTATAGCATCGGAACAGGCACTGGTATTCGCCAGCTGTTGTGGGACCAGGCCCACATTTGGCTACATAAGGGCCTCAAGGACTTAATGAGCTAACTCTTACGGGAGTTTTATTCCTCACAGCATCACTACCTCCAAGTTGAAAGGTTCACCAACAGCACACCAACTTCCAATCTGATTGCCTCACAGATCAATGTAATAAGTTTGCAAAGATGCTCATTCACTAATTTAGGGAAAACACTGATTTCCAGGTATAAACCATACACAGGCTTGCAGCCTCGTGGCTGCAATCAGCTCCTGACTCTCAGATTGATCCTTAAAAGGATAATCACCACATCCCTCCCCCTCTAAGTCCTTTTACACAAATGTCAATACTTAATTTACACAGTCCCAGATAATTACACATTTATATGAATTCAATCAATTATAAATTAAGTCTTTACGGGAGTTTCCCAATCCTTGCGTAAATCCCCCTGCCGGCGGAGCTTCAACAGGATTGCTGTCAGCCGAAACCACAATGACAGGAGCCTCTTCAGGCACAGGCTGTTCAGTTCTATCTGTTTCCATGGAGATGTCGGTTCTCTGGGTCCATATGATCTTCGCTTGTAAGCTTTTTATTTTGCCTAATTCTACCTTGAAGATGTTTTCATATTTTTTCATCAGTTCAAGCAGTCCTCATTCCCACACTTGAAAAATCTCAGGCCAATTTAACTTGCTTTCTTTAAGTCCAAAGATATGGAGGTTAGGTGGATTGGCCATGCTAAATTGCCCCTTAGTGTCAGGGGGACTAACTATGTTAAATGCATGGGGTTATGGGGATAGGGCCTGGGTGGGATTGTGGTCGGTACAGACTTGTTAGGCTGAATGGCCTCCTTTTGAACTGTGGGGATTCTATGATTCTATAATTGCAGCGAGAAGGCTCCTTGCTCCTTGACCTGTCACTCTGACCACTGGGAGTTGGGTAGACTGTTGCCCATAGCGTTCAGCTACCATTGCAGTGCCCACTATTTTTATTGCTTCTCCAGTATAAGTTGTTAACTTGGCCACAGTACTCTTCAAATTCAATGGCTGAACTCCTTCTCTCCAGTACCGATACGTCACGGTGGCACAGTGGTTAGCACTGCTGCCTCACAGTGCCAGGGACCTCGGTTCAATTCCGGCCTCGGGTCACTGTCTTTGTGGAGTTTGCACGTTCTCCCCGTGTCTGTGTGTGTTTCCTCTGGGTGCTCTGATTTCCTCCCACAGTCCAAAGATGTGCTGGTTAGCTGGATTGGCCATGTTAAATTGACCCTAGTTTTGTGGGCATTAGCAGGGTAAATATGTGGGGTTGCGGGATAGTGGGGGATTGTTGTCAGTGCAGATTCGATGGGCTGAATGGCCTCCTTTTGTACTGTAGGAAGTCTATGATTCAATGATGTATGCTCATCTATCACAATAGCTGATGCCCCGTATCAACTTCTTTAAGAGACCTCCCATTTCCCCAGAGCATTACAGTACTAGGGGCTATCTTGCACACTCCTATTTTTGAAGAGCGAGTGAATATTTAAATGGTTGGTGCTAGACTCTTCCACATTGTACATTGGTGACGCATTATTTAATCAGCTATTCATTAGACTTGACTGGGCTCTGTACCTATGCCTGAAGTGACCTGTCCTATGACAAAAAAAACCCTCAGCCTTCCTATACTGCAGGATTCACGGGAGCGTTAACCTCCACACCGGTAACATTCCACTTCATACTTTGCTGATTGGTTGCCTCTTCTCAATCTTCTTCTCTGATTTGTGGCTGAACTTGTTTCCCATCTCGCAGCTACTTCTTTCATTTTGGCACCATCGCTGACTCCATGTGTGGTAAACCACTGTTAGCTTATTACCTGTATATGTGACATGCCTGGACACATCCCTGCCGGCCCTACCCAAGACTCCTCCCCCCCCCCCCCCCCCCAACCCCGGTCCAGGTATAAAGGCGACTGCTCCCCACCCCCCTGCCTCAGTCTGGACCAGTTCATCGGCATGGGTGTGCTCCAAGTCTTTTGCTAATAAAAGCCTATTTGTTCTTGCACACAAACTAGTCTTTGCTCGATTGATGGTGCATCAATATGTTCTCACCCTAACTGGTGAATGGTGCTATTTTGCGCGCTCTGTAACACTTTTACACCTTTTTCAGAAATTTCAATTGCCTGCATTATTTCCATTGCTTGTTTAAAATTTATATCCACCCCTGCAAGTAATCTCCATTGAATTACCTCAATATTCACACCACAGACTAATCTGCCCTTTAACATATCATTCAAGGTAGCTCCAAAATTGCAACACTCCGATATACCTTTCAATTTAGTGATATAGGTTGCAATTGTTTTGCCAGGGGCTCCCCGCCTTGAATTAAATGTGAATCTCTGGAGAATGACTGGTTTAGGCTAGAAATGTGACTTTACCAATTCCACAAGCTCACCGAATGATTCGGAGTCAGGCACGCATGGGACTCGTGAATCAGGTTATAAGTTTGGGTTGCACACATACTCAGGAGAATTGTGCTTCACCTCCTCCCCTATTTCATTCATTGGATAGTAATACCCAAGGTGTTCTCTGCATTGTGTCCATCCTCCGCAGAGGAGTCAAATGGTGCATCTTTTCTTTTCTCAAAGTAAATTGGATACTCACAGTCTGAGGACCATTTCTTTTATCTTTGTCGCCAAATGTAAAGTTGCTCATTCACCAGCTTGGGGAAAGCACAATTTGTTTATTTACGGGTTAAAACTATACCGAGGCTTGCAGCCTCGTGGCTGTGATCAGCTCCCAGGGATGACTTTGCAGATTAATCCTCAAAGGGACAATCGCCACAAGTTAACAGTGGGACACCTGTCCTTCAGGGTCAGGAATCCCCACCCCCGAGAGCTGCTGGCTAATCGGATTGGCTGGCAGTTCTGTAGCCCCAGCAGTGCCAGAGCACAGCAGTGGCCACTGCTGGGACTACAAAGAGTCGCAATAAGATCTGAAACCAGCGAACGTGTTCAAGTGAGCCTGGGATTTTTGGTCATGGATGTTGTCATGACCCTAGTGGGTTGTTGCGGGCGGGGGGCTCATGTTTTAGAGGCCTAGTTGGGTGGCACAACTGGCGGGGTTAGCTCTTTGGCAGGCACTCCCAGCGCACGCAGGAAAGTCCACCCTCCCCCAACCCTCCGCAACCCCCCATATCATCCAACCCCAAATTAGGTAAGCCTTCTTCCTGCCTGCTTTACACCCTGTAGTGAATACTGCCATTAATAGGCCTAAGGGCTGGCAGGCTTCCTGAAGCATTAATCACTCCCAGTAATACAGGGACAGGTCCGGGAAGGCAATGGACTGGTCACTCTCTCTATTGGAATAATTAATATATAGTAATAGCTGTCTCATGTCCCTTGAGGGAATGGTGCAGGAGCAGCTAAACGTAATCCAGGGGGGAGGTTTAACACAGATATCAGGCGGACATATTTTACACAGAGGGTGGTGGGGGCCTGGAATGCGCTGCCAGGCAAGGTGATGGAGGCGGACACACTGGGAACGTTTAAGACTTATCTAGATAGCCACATGAACGGAGTGGGAATGGAGGGATACAAAAGAATGGTCTAGTTTGGACCAGGGAGCGGCACGGGCTTGGAGGGCCGAAGGGCCTGTTCCTGTGCTGTATTGTTCTTTGTTCTTTGTTTTGTAAACCCAGGTTGGAATTGGCTTTAGCATGCAGTGGCAGTTTCAACAGAATGAATCTCCTAACCACCTACAACTAAACTCATAGGTTGATACATAGGTTTAAATCCCTCCGCCGCCAAATTCTGCAGTACAATAATAGAACAAACATTGTGATTATTGCAACACATTTACGATAAATATATTTATTCTAAATGTATGAGTCTTCTCTTCCAAGAATAGATCTTCTGATTGTAGCTTCAATACGCTTAATTCCACATGCCATGTGCTGCACTGGCATGGATTAGTTCTCCTTTAATCTTTCAGTCAATGACGTACAGGCCTATTTTCCTGTTTTAATTAAATCTCAAGTCGGAACTGTGAACTGTGTTGGATAGTGGAACACCACGAGATGGTGGTGTTGTTACTCTGTACCTAATAACAGAATGCTGACAACCAATAATTTCTGCTTGATTAATTGTTCTCATTTTTTGATGCAATTAAAGTTTATTTATTAATGTCACAAGTAAGGCTTACATTAACACTGCAATGAAGTTACTGTAAAATTCATTTAGTCACCACACTCCGGCCCCTGTCCAGGTCAATGCACCTAACTAGCACATCTTTCAGATTGTGGGAGGAAACCGGAGCACCCGGAGGAAACCCATGCAGATACGGGGAGAATGTGCAAACTCCACACAGACAGTGACCCAAGCTGGGAATCAAACCCAGGTTCCTGGCACTGTGAGGCAGCAGTGCTAACCACCGTGCCACCGTGCCACCCCCAATGCAATTACCCCAACACCTACATAACGGCTGCAAATGATCACTGGACTTTAAAAACAAATCGTGTTCATTCATACATGAGTTTCCAGAATATTCTGTGATGGTTTTTATGCTGGAAGTTGCCCCCTACCCACACAAATTTCTGATTAATCACCTGACACCTATTAAACTGTTACTAAACAACAATTATTAATTCAAAGCTATTATTAATGGTTGCATTAATCACCATTGAGGGTTTCTGCCCTTTGTAATCTTTCACAGAGTCTTCAAAAATTGAACTGCATCTTTCGACTTTTTGGTTCCCCCCTGCCTGCCATTGAATCCACCTGTGGGGGCATGGGAGAATTCTGCCTTGTGATCTAAAATGCTAATTTTTTGCAATATGTTTTATTTATTTATTAGTGTCACAGGTAGACTTACATTAACTCTGCAATGAAGTTACTGTGAAAATCCCCTAGTCGCCACACTCCGGCACCTGTTCGGGTACATTGAGGGAGAATTTAGCATGGCCAACGCACCTAACCAGTGCACCTTTCAGACTGTGGGAGGAAAGCCGGAGCATCCAGAGGAAACCCACGCAGACATGGGGAGAATGTGCAGACTCCGCACAGACAGTAACCCAAGCTGGGAATCGAACCCGGGTCTCTGGAGAATGTGGGGGTAAGTCATGTGATGAAACCTCCAGGAATACATGTAATCACAGTTGGCAACCCCAGTGAACCTGTTATTGTAGAATTGACCCCTGACACGACAAACCAGTCAGAACCAGACACTTTGTCTATTTTCTTTTTTAACTTTAATTTTGCATGATAAATTCTATTTTTTCCATGCAACGATGTTGTGATTCAGACTCTGCGCATTGTCTGATCCTTCCCATCACTTACTAATGTTTGACACACTGAAATGTATCAATAAGTTGGAGAAAGGTCAAGGGGAAGTGTTGTCTCGATTTAGAAATGATGCCTGAATAGGAGCTACAGAGTTCGATACAAAGAAAGCTACAAAGTAATATTGATAAGATGGATGAATGAGCTAAATACTGGCAGATAGAATTCAATACCAGTAAACATGCGGTGATATATTTTTCAAAGTATCAACGGCAGTCATTAAATAGATTTAGGGTGGAATTTTACGACATCATAGCACCCGTTTTGCGGTGGGAAAAAGTGGGAAAATCGGGAGTGATGCAACTAGAGGGAATGTTGCCCGTTTTTGCACCCATTCCCTTTCCAGTGAGTTTAATGAGGTTTGCCTTGTTACCATGGAGGGGAAGCCAAGTCAGCATTTGCAGATGTGCTGGTGGGGGAAAATGTGTCTCTATGATGATCGGGGCAGGGGAGAGAGAGGGTCATGTCACTCAGCAATCGGAGCCAGGGGGATGATGAGGGTGCCATGTGCAAGGAGGTCCCAGTGGAGGGGATGGGGGGGGAGGAGGAGGATCAGTAATGTTGGGGGGTCTCCGATGACCATGGGGGAGGAGGGGGAGGCTGTATCTGGCCTGGGGGTGTTCTGTCACTTCCTTCAGTGACTAGAAACAATCTATCCCATATTTTCAATGACTGAGTGCATAAGATTGGGAGTGAAGAAAACAGATCGGGAACTCTCCCATTTTCACGCTAACTGGACACTTAGAGACAAACTCATTCTGCCCTTAAACTTGAAGCTATTGAAGAACAGGACAAGTTGTTGTATAGGTTCACAGCACTTTCATTACTGCATTCGAAGTTGATTAGTCTATAAAAATGTTTCATTTCAAGGAATATTGGGTAAGAAAGTAAAAAGGTAATGATAAGCTGATGTCATGGAATCAGTGAATAGTTACAGCAGGGAAGTGAGGCATTTTGGCCCATTGTATGCATGCTGTCCCTCTGCAGGAGCAACTCAGCAAGTGCTACTCTCTGGCCCTTTTCCCGTATCCCTGCAAGTTTATCCAGAACCTCCTTGATTAATTATTAGCCCATTCAGTGTCTCAACCATCTTCCCCTACACCATGAGTTTGGCAGAATTTTGGTCAAGACAGATGCAAAATCCTCATCTAGTCCCTGAGCCATGCCCTCTGCCTCCAATTTTTGAACAGTAAAGGAATTAAGGATTATGGTGAGCGGGCGGGGAAGTGGAACTGAGTCCATGAAAAGATCAGTCATGATCTTATTGAGTGGCAGAGCAGGTTCGAGGGGCCAGATTGCCTACTCCTGCTCCTAGTTCTTATGTTCTTAT
Organism: Mustelus asterias; assembly: GCF_964213995.1. Classification (NCBI taxonomy): domain Eukaryota; kingdom Metazoa; phylum Chordata; class Chondrichthyes; order Carcharhiniformes; family Triakidae; genus Mustelus; species Mustelus asterias. The sequence goes on from NC_135806.1 coordinate 16,685,510, forward strand.
GTTCTCACTCGTAAGTCCCCATTTTAGACTTTAATAAATCCTCCACCACTCCTTTTACTATTTATGTGCCTCTTGAAAACTTCTGGATTCTTTTTCATTTCAGCAACAAAGATTTGACCGGATTCTCACTATAGTATCATGCAAACTTACAAACATAAGAAATAAGAGCATTTGGCCTCTCAAGCCAACTCTGCCATACAATAAGATTCCAGACCAGGTTTTTTTATTAGCCACAAGTAAAGCTTACATTAACACTGCAGTGAAGTCACTGAAATTCCCCGAGTCACCACAGTCCAAGACCTGTTCATGTCAATGCACCTCACCAGCTCATCTTTCAGATTATGGGAGAAAACCAGAGCAGCCCGAGGAAACCCACGGGGAGAACGTGCAAACTCTACACAGACATTAACCCAAGCTGGGAATCGAACCCGGGTCCCTGGCACTGTGAGTCAGCAGTGCTAACCACTGTGCTACCATGCTGCTCCTAACATTGGAATGACACAGGAAGTGATGTGTCAAGTTACATGGGCGTTCTCCCCCAGTTCAGGCAGACACAGAGAATGTAAGAGCTGCAAAGATTGTTGAATAAACTATTCTGTTTGTCAGTCACTTGTCACCAGTCCATGTCAACACCTTGTCAACAGCAACCTCTACAAAGATCATGGCTGATCTGTTGATGATGAGTTCCATTAACTCAGGGATGGGATTACTCCCCAGAGCTCCATGCCCATCATGACAGGTCCTGCCAACTGCAATCATTTCATTTGCACTGCCCTCTCCTCACTGACAGTGATCAGAGATGCTGCCAGTGAGATTGGTGATTGAACAGTCAGTGTTTCGGGGGTGGGGTGTATGCATGTGAAGACAAATAGGTATTGTCACCTCGTCAGGATCACCTGAGGCCCAGTTTTGTTTTGTTTATTATTCATTCATGGGGTGTGGGTATGATTAGCAAGGCCAGTGTTTGTTGATGGACCTCACACCAGTTGCCCCGCTATCCCATGGAGGAACATTGGGCCGACCAGGCACCCTGAAGGGATGAGGATCATCTGGTACACAGCCTTACAGAAGAGGCGGTGTTCTGCAGCACCTATGGACAATGGGTACTGATTGGGTTGGTGCATGTATGAAAATGTGATCTAGCACTTCTGCATTTTTGATTGAAAACAAAAGCATTTATTCAACTGAGACAACTGATTTTAATGCTTTTTCTCATGTAGCTTTTTTTTGTAATTTCAAGCAAAACCTTATTGTACTTGAATGTGTCCTGTTTTGTTAGCAGAACTAGAGACTTGCTGTAACTATACTCATGTCCCAGTATCTTAAATTCTTTCTATGAAAGAGAAACGATAACACTAATCAATTGTATCCCCACAACTATTGATTTCAATTATAGAACATGGATATGCCGAGGAGTCTCTGTGGGTATCCAACCCATCTGAGTCTCCCCTTCCTGTGAGAGACAGTCCTCCAGTCCCACACATCAATGAGGTCAGCACTGTAATACCCATCGACAAAGGGTCACCTGGACTCGAAATGTCAGCTCTTTTCTTTCCTGACAGATGCTGCACCAGATGATCCTCATCCCTTCAGGGTGCCTGCTGAGATTTTCCAGCATTTTCTCTTTTGACTGCAACACCTGTGCTGCCTGAAAGCAGACCAGAGCCTACAAGGTCCAGGACCCCCAGAGGATGCCTGCCAAGGCCATCTCAGGCAACAGGACATGGAAGTCAACAGGCTTCCTCAACCTCAGCTATGGGTCCTGGAGAAGCACTGAAACATAGCGGGAGGGGGAGGAAGATTAAGAAGTGGTCGGCACCTAGTTGGTATGAGTGTAGAGAGGTCACCACTGTATATAGTTACAAATAATAAATCACTCCATTCACTCACAGAGCCTCCACTCTGTCACTTCATGCCGCCGAGCTTGGCAAACCAACACGCACGCCCAGCGCTTCATTCCTGTGGAGTGTGAAAATGGTGCTGCGACGTCTCTCCCACAAGAGAAGCCCTGCTGCAGGCAACACTGCCCTCTCTCCCCCCACCCAATGCCCGGCCACCCTTCCCGAGACCCCATCCATGGAAGGAAAAAACCCCTCCCACCCATCCATCGGGGTTCGAGCAGTTCAATTCTGCATCTCTGAGCGGGAGAGGCCAAGAGGCTGTCGAGGTGCTGATGGTCTGCCCACCTTGGCTGCGAGATGAAAGTGAAAAAAGGCCCAAAGCTGAGAGGGCCCTGCAGTGCCTGAGACTATTTATTCCAGCTTTGATGAACCCTACCATGTGCCCGTTCAATGGCAGGACACATGCAGCTCGCATGCAGCTCTCTGTTAGGCAGGACTCATGGACAACAACACTATGGTTTGCAAAGCAAATAATAACTTTCATCTCTGAATCTCTGATCTATTTAGGATCAAAAGCATCGTCTGAGCTTGTTAATGGTTGTTGCAAAACAGGATGCAATTAAACTTCAAATTATCATTTTACTGTTGGATGTTACACTGACTGATGAATCTGAACACCCTGTGCCTTGGAGAGAATAGAACTAATGTTTTTTTGAGTCTGGATGACCCTTCGTCATAGCGTCAAAATCATTATTTGGCATCAAGCACTTCTTCATGACAAGAGTCTAACTGGGGCCAATCAGACAAGGAACAAACAGGGACAGCAGTGTGTCATTTTAAAGGGCGAGTTGGGGGGGTGGTGTTAGGGTGGGGGGAGGGGTGTTGGTCGAGGTTCCCAGAGGGAGGCCCCTTGCTGCTAGTGTGTCCCTCCACTGGGCACAAGGTGCCTGAGCAGGGGAGGGCTCCTTCCTCCCACTGTAGGTCACAAGCAAGCCCATCATGCTATACCTGTCCACATAATAAGGCACTCCTAGTGGCTGGGGTTTGAGGCCCTAAAGTGGCCATTAATTAGCCATTTCTAGAATAGAATTAGTCAATTCTAGAATAGAATAGAATAGAATAGCCTTAAAGAAACAAAGGAACAATAAGATACAATTCGACTACAATAATTTTAACTCTGCTGCCTCAAATAATGAAATAAATTATTAAAAATCAAGAGATTTGGAATAAAAATCATGAGTTCTATTTTTTTATGAACATAAAGCAATAGAGATTGAGTTACAAACTTTAATGATGGTTTTTGCAATATCTAATGGGATGGAACTCTTTACAAAAATAACATTAATGCATTTGGAAATGCTTCACAGAAACCTTTAAAGAAGGTTCCTACCAGTTACACAGATATGATAATGGCCATACTTGAGGAGGTAGGGCCTAATCAGTAAATTTGCAGATGACACCAAGATTGGTGGAGTAGTGGATGAGGTGGAGGGCTGTTATAGGCTGCAAAGAGACATAGATAGGATGCAAAGCTGGGCTGAAAAATGGCAAATGGAGTTTAACCCTGATAAATGTGAGGTGATTCATTTTGGTAGGACTAATTTAAATGTGGATTACAGGGTCAAAGGTAGGGTTCTGAAGACTGTGGAGGAACAGAGAGATCTTGGGGTCCATATCCACAGATCTCTAAAGGTTGCCACTCAAGTGGATAGAGCTGTGAAGAAGGCCTATAGTGTGTTAGCTTTTATTAACAGGGGGTTGGAGTTTAAGAGCCGTGGGGTTATGCTGCAACTGTACAGGACCTTGGTGAGACCACATTTGGAATATTGTGTGCAGTTCTGGTCACCTCACTATAAGAAGGATGTGGAAGCGCTGGAAAGAGTGCAGAGGAGATTTACCAGGATGCTGCCTGGTTTGGAGGGTAGGTCTTATGAGGAAAGGTTGAGGGAGCTAGGGCTGTTCTCTCTGGAGCGGAGGAGGCTGAGGGGAGACTTAATAGAGGTTTATAAAATGATGAAGGGGATAGATAGAGTGAACGTTCAAAGACTATTTCCTCGGGTGGATGGAGCTACAAGGGGGCATAACTATAGGGTTCATGGTGGGAGATATAGGAAGGATATCAGAGGTAGGTTCTTTACGCAGAGAGTGGTTGGGGTGTGGAATGGACTGCCTGCAGTGATAGTGGAGTCAGACACTTTAGGAACATTTAAGCGGTTATTGGATCGGCACATGGAGCACACCAGGATGTTAGGGAGTGGGATTGCTTGATCTTGGTTTCAAATAAAGCTCAGCACAACATCGTGGGCCGAAGGGCCTGTTCTGTGCTGTACTGTTCTATGTTCTATGTTCTAATGTTGCTTTTTCTTCTCAGCATAAGACACTGAATGCAAAACTTGGGTCTCACAGGCACTTGGATGCCTTGTTTCATAGAATCCCTACAGTACAGAAGGAGGCCATTCAGCCCATCGAGTCTGTACTAACCACAATTCCCCCCTGGACCCTATTCCCGTAACCCCATATATTTACCCTGACACTATGGTCAATTTAGTATCAACCTAACTCGCACATCTTTGAACTGTGGGAGGAAACCGGAGCACCCAGAGGAAACCCACATGGACACAGGGAGATAGTGCAAACTGACAGCGACCTGAAGCTGGAATTGAACCCAGGTCCCTGGCGCTGTGGGGCAGCAGTGCTAACCATTGCACCATCATTTCTCTCAGTTATTCCCAAGCCTTGCTCATTCCCACTGGCTGTGAATCACTTATAACACCAGCCAGCATGAGCATCATTCACCAACGTTATCACACTTGCTGGCTGGCAGGAGGCTGTCGTGGTGGGTTGATTGCGGGCTTGTGAAATTGGAGAGTAGGAGATATTGGCATGGAGACCATGCTGGATCAGCAGCCCAAAACTGATCTCGTCTTAACATTGAAATAGACCTGTGTGTCACACCACCACCACCCCACTGCTGAATTTAGGAAAGCTTGCACAAAGAAGGTGGGTGGGAGGTGGGACAAAAGGGAACTCCAGGCTGTAGGGAAATCCCCTTCTACAGGTGGCGTAGTGGTATTGTCACTGGACTAGTAATCCAGCGACCCAGGATAATGCTCTGGGGACCTGAGTTCAAATCCCACCACAGCATGTGGTGAAAATTGAATTCAACAGAAACCTGGAATTAAAAATCTAATGACCATGAAACCATTGCTGATTGTCATAAAAACCCATCTGGTTCACTAATGCCCTTTATGAAAGGAAATCTGCCGTCCTTACCCGGTCTAGTTCACATGTGACTCCAGACCCACATGTAGTCAATGTGGTTGACTTTTAAATGCCCTCAGGGATAGGCAATAAATGCTGGCCCAGCCAGCGACGCCCACATCCCATGAACAAAGGAAATAAAAAGGCCAATTTCCTTGATAGTCATCATCTCCTGGGAACTAGCTGCAATGTGCAGAAGGAATAACATGAGTTGCAAGTGATCCCTCTCAAAAATACGAAGATTGCAAAATATTCTCAAGAGATCGTGAATGAGAATTCATTTCACTTTGAATCCATAAAATCATGAGTTTTGACATGACTAGGAATTCATTCTTGTGGGTCTGGGACTTAAACTGGGTCCAGGAAAAGGTCCCTATGCCTGAGTGGATAATTGCCCCACTTGTGGCAATGATCCTGGATCAGAACCAGGCTGTCATGTTCACTTTGAAGTGTTGCTGGCAGAAGATGAAACAAAACCTGGTCAGAGGTAATATTCAAGTCAGCAAGCGTTCAAATGCATCACACACTGGAAAGTCTCATTACAAAGTTTAACTTGATCTTCATTGCTGACGTGTTTTGTATCACGGATGCACCAGCCATCAACAAGCTTAGACTGTGTTCTTTTCATGTTTTGTTAAACAGGCCAAAGATTCAGAAATGAAAGGCAATATTTGCTTTAACTACATATTGTAAAAAGAGACTGGCTGACATGCAATTTGATTTAAACTGTTGTAGAAGAAACCTCCCAATTTGTAACATAAGGTTTAAATCTCCCACTTAATTACCAATCTTCACCCCCTGCATTTGTTCACATGTGCAAGAAAACCTTGCACTCGGTGCAGACGGGGCAACGAAGGTGAAGGACCTCCCTGTGAACCTACACCTGAGCCTAGCCAAACTTGCCATCAATAGGTTCAGGGGGTCGTCCGACCCAACTGCCTGCCCCTCTACCGTGGCTACATTCGTGGCCGGGTGTCTCTGGAGAGAGAGCATGCAGAGTCCATGGCCACCATCAAAACCTTCCATGCCCATTGGGGATGAAGTCACATCCACCAAGTGGTTTTACCCAGAATCCATATCTCCCACTGTGGAGAGGCTGGTCAGTTCCTGTGGACCACAACAACATGCAGCATCTGGTGACTGAGGTTGCAGCTTCCAGTACAGTCAGTGACAGTGTATGGTGTAATGGCAGCCCAAGCGGCTGCCATATTTGCTCTGGGTTCCTCGATTGCAAAGGGCAGTGCAGAGTGTTTCCAATGCTCACTGATCCAACCTCCACCAAATCTTGGGCAGGCTGATGGAAACCAAGGCAGTGTCGTGGCAATCATGGAGCAGGTAACTATTGGCCTTTCTCTTGTAGAGAGCCACTAAGGATGAGTAACCATGGTGAATAGTTTAATAATTGGATCTGCTATTTATTGTGTCAAGTTTCCCCGTGTCTGTGTGTGTTTGTGTGTGTGTGTGAGTGTGAGAGAGAAAAAGGTGAGTGTGTGTGTGAGATAGAGAGGTATGTGTGTGTGTGTGCGTGTGTGTGTGTGCGTATGCATGTGTGTGTTGTGTAAGATACTCATTGTGCTGTAGTGGAAGAGGTGGTCCGATGGTAGTGGGTTATCGTTGATATTTGCTTACAAAGAGGTAATCTTTATGATTGTGATCTTCATGAAGAAGGAGTTAAAAGGATTGAGTGGAGATGATGGACTGTCTGATGCATCATAAGCTATGGAAGGTACATCATGTGGCAACAGTCATTCATTTTGGTCAGATTAACAGAAAAATGGACTATTATTTAAATGGTAAAAAATCGCAGCATGCTGCTGTGCAGAGGGACCTGGGTGTCCTTGTGCATGAATTGCAAAAACGTTGGTTTGCAGGTGCAGCAGGTAATTAAGAAGGCAAATGGAATTTTGTCCTTCATTGCTAGAGGGATGGAGTTTAAAAACAGTGAAGTTACTTTGCAGTTGTATAAGGTGCTGGTGAGGCCACACCTGGAGTACTGTGTACAGTTTTGGTCTAATTAATTGAGAAAGGATATACTGGCACTGGAGGGGGTGCGAAGGAGATTCACTAGGTTGATTGTGGAGTTGAGAGAGTTGGCTTATAAGGAGAGAATGAGTAGACTGGGGCTAAACTCATTGGAATTCAGAAGAATGAGAGGAAGTCTTACAGAAACATATAAAACTATGAAGAGAATAGACAAGATAGAAGCACTGAGGTTCTTTCCACTGGCGGGTGAAACTGGAACTAGGAGGCAGAGCCTCAGAATAAGGGGGAGCAGATTTAGGACTAAGTTGAGGAGGAACTTCTTCACCCAAAGGGTTGTGAATCTATGGAATTCCCTGCCCAGTGAAGCAGTTGAGGCTACCTCATTGAATGTTTTTAAGGCAAAGATAGATAGATTTTTGAACAGTAAGGGAATTAAGGGTTATGGTGAGCGGGTGGGTAAGTGGAGCTGAGTCCACAAAACGATCAGCCATGATCTTATTGAATAGTGGTGCAGGCTCGAGGGGCCAGATGGCCTACTCCTGCTCCTAGCTCTTATGTTCTTATGTACATCGGAGCCTGATGGTGAAACATGTTTCTTAAAAGTGCTCTTCAATTGGATACAGGCTGCTTCCCTCCTGACTGTGGTCCTTCGACCTGGTAGCTTCTGGAACTCCACCTGGCCTCCTTCCTCCCCCCTCTGCTTCTACTTGTGGCTCCTGAGTTTGACTCCCTGGCTTTCACGATCGGTAGATTGTGGAGTTTGCAGCAAATCACCTGAACACCTTCACAGCCAAAGACTGCAGGACATCTCCTGATCAGTCAGAGCATCCAGAGCCAGCCCAATGGTTGATTGAAAGATATTCCTTGTGGTTGAGTGACTCCCAGTATATGGGTGCTCAGTTCATGTCTGGTGTCTTCTCAGGATAGTCATGAACCATAACATCAGAGGGTATCCTTTGTCACCTAATAGCCAACCATCAAGATTACACTGAGGATCAATGATCAATGGGATAGATGACTATCTCAGTACAGGTGCATTTTGACAGTTTCCAGGATAGCAGGTGTCCACCTGCTGAGAGGTCGCCAGTGGTAACAGACAAGCTGTATAATCCTTCCATTTTTATTCTTTCATGGAATGTGGGCAGCCTGGCCATTTGTTGTCCATTCCTAATTGCCCTTGAGAAGGTGGTGGGGCACTGCCTTCTTGAAACGTCAGCAGACCATGTGGTGGAGGTGCACCAGGCTGCTGTTAGGGAGGGAATTCCAGGATTTTGGCCCAGTGACTGCAAAGGATTGGTCATATATTTCCAAGTCAGGATGGTGAGTGGCTTGGAGAGGAACTTCCAGGTGATGGTGTTCCCAAGTATCTGCTGCCCTTGTCCTTCTAGAGGATGAATATTGTTGGTTTCTATTGAAGGATTGATAAGTTGCTGCAATGTATCTTGTAGATGGTACTTGCTGCTGCCACTGTGCATCAATGGTGGAGGGAGTGAATGTTGAAGGTGGTGGTTGGATCGCCAATCAAGTAGACTACTTTGTCCGAGGTGATATCGAGTTTCTTGAGTGTTGTTGGAGCTGCACTCATCCAGGCAAGCGGAGAGTATTTCATTACACTCCTGACTTGTGCCTTATTGATGGTGGACAGAATTTGGGGAGTCATGAGGTGAGTTACTCATCACAGAATTCGCAGCCTCTGACCTGCTCCTGTAGCTGCAGAATTTAATTGGCTAATCTAGTTCAGTTTCTAATCAATGGTACCTCTGGCACTGATAATTCCATTGAATGTCAAGAGGCGATGGTGAGATTCTCTCTTGTTGGAGATGGTCATTGCCCAGCACTTGTGGGGTGCAAATAAGAGAGGACAATGGGTGTCTTTTGCTTAAAGCTAAGGCAACTCTCTCGGGACCTCAGCTCAACATACCTGCGGCTTTGTGACCGGACAGAGATCAGGAGAGATGTGGTGCTCCAAACACCTCCGTCAGTACCAGAAAGCTAGACCATGGCCTCTCCTGGAACATTCCCTGCCTGACAGGAAGGTAGGCCTGTTAATCAGGCTGTCTTCTGTGTGGCTGGACGCCAAATTCTCCAACCTTGCTGCAGAAGGAGCGTGCTTGAGCAGCCGGTAAGACCGCACCCTTAGTACTTATTCAAACCAACATGATTTACATGTAGTCTTACATTGGCTCAATAGGAAACCAAGTACTCTCTCTGTTCCTGCTGCTTAAACTCTTATTTGTTGGTCTATTTAGAAGCTAATTTTTGTCGATGTATCACTTTAACTTAATCGCATGCCAGAACCAAGAACATGATGATCTAATGCAGTAAAAGAACAGGTCCACCCATTAGTGGTCTACACCAGAGCTTTGAGATATACACCTGCGCATTAGACTGGACATGGGCAGCATGGTTAGCACTGCTGCCTCACAGTGACAGGGACCTGGGTTCAATTCCCGGCTTGGGTCACTGTCTGTGTGGAGTCTGCACGTTCTCCCTGTGTTTGCGTGGGTTTCTTCAGGGTGCTCCTCCCACAGTCTGAAAGACGTGCTGGTCAGGTGCATTGACCGGAACAGGCACCAGAGTGTGGTGTCTAGGGAAATTTCACAGTGACTTCATTGCAGTGTTAATCTAAACCTTACTTGTGACTAATAAATAAACTTTTTACTTTTAAAGAAAGAGTTGGGTTCGGGTGTTACAGGTTCGATGTTGCAGCAATTTCCAAATGACTCGGGAAAGGGACAGAAGTTAACGAAAAACATGGCTGGGTCACAGTACGGGAGCAAAGCTGCTCTAAAACATCAGGGAGTGGATGGATGTAAAGGCAATGAATGTAAAATAAATTTAGATCTGCCAAAAAAGGCAAATTCAATTTGCATAGCAGAAGCATTAGGGAGTGAGTGGAGCAAATTGGCACGATCGGTTCAGGTACAGAGTTAGAGTGACTGGAGCTGGTCACTTTGAAGCTGAAATGGAGAGTCTGGTTGTTGTGTTGGAAATCGGGCTGCTCTTGTCCTGCCTCACAGACTCCGGAAAGCTTGCTGAAGGAGAACTCAATCAGGAATTCAAAGAGCTCTGTGGCCATGATTATGTGCGAAAGGTATCTGAGATCTGCGGGGGTTCGTTCTGGTGGGGTTTCCGTCTCACTCGATTTGGTAAGTATCTGAAATCCTTTCTATTGACCATGGTTGAGAAAAGAAATCATTCATCTCTGCCGAGTTAAATGCTTTGACGTTAGAATTTTTAAAGAAGTTTATTTACTAGTCACGAGTAAGGCTTACATTAACACTGCAATGAAGTTACTGTGAAATTCCCCTAACTTCTTAAAAGTTGATTCTGAAAAGGTGATTCTTTAATACAATTTTATTTATACAGGAACATGGTGTTCCTATTTGCTGAATTATCACAAGTGAATATTGGCGCCTATACATGTGGGGGCTGGCCCAAGAAAAGTCAACCGGAGTCCAAAGCATATAAAATGTCAGACAAAATGGGTTTAATAATCTTCCCCATGATAGCTAAAAGCAAGAGATTTGCATTTATGCAGTGTTTGTGGTGACTACAATGAAGTGTAGTCACTCTTGTCATGTAGGAAATGTGGCAGCCAGTTAGTGCATAGCAAGATCCCACAAGCAGCAATGCAATGATGACCAGATCATCTGTTTTGCTGATGTTACCGATTGCCACGGTGCTCACAAACATCCCCCACCCTGATGCTGCAGCTCAATTCTATTGGCATTCAGTTGCTATATGGTAAGTTTAAATGTACAGTCTGAATGTTGGTAAATGGACGAGTGAATGGGTAAGTGGACAAGTGAGTGACTGGGTAGGTGGGTACTTCAATAAGAGGGTAGAGGGTAGGTTGGTGAGCTGGGTAGGTGGCTGAGGTGGATAGGTGGGTCGGGAGTAGGTGGGTGAGTTTGGTAAGTGGCTGAGGTGAGTAAGTGGGTAGCTAGGTGTGTTGGGTGGGTGAAGTGAGTGGTGGGTGAGTAGGTAAATGGATAGGGGGTAGTTGGTTAAGTGGGTATCAGGGAGGATGGTGGCATGGTAGTAATACCACAGGACACAGATTCAAATCCCACCATAGCAGCTGGTGGAATTTAAATTCAATTAATAAGTCTGGAATATAAAGCTCGTCTCAATAATGATGATCATGAAGCTGTCATCATAGAATGCCTACAGTGTAGGAGGAGGCCATTCAGCCCATTGAGCCTGCACTGACAACAAATCCACCCAGGCCCTATCCCTATACTCACGTATTTACCCTGCAAGTCCCCCTGACACTAAGGGGCAATTTAGCATGGCCAATCAACCTAACCTGCACACCTTTGGACTATGGGAGGAAACAAGAGCACCTGGAGAAAACCCACGCAGACACAGGAAGAAAGTGCAAATTCCACACAGTTACCTAACGCCGGAATTGAACATGGGTCCCTGGCACTGAGAGGCAGCAGTGCTAACCACTGTGCCACTGTGCCATTTGTTTTTCTTCTTTCCAACAAAACACTTACCTGCAGGGAATTCCAGCTTTTTGCAGTTAGAGCATTGCTTTCTCCATGTTGGACGCATTTCCTTTTCCTACTTGTGATGTCCTCCATTGCATCTATATCTAGTACTCTTGATCTTTTTGCTAGTCCATCTTTAAGTTGTCCTTCCTTTTAATCATTGACTTGTGCCTGGAAGGCTTGGACTGTCTTCCAGCAAAATGGTGGACCAAAACTTTGCCAATTCTCCTATCAATACTTTTCAGTTTATGAATAGCCACCTCAGAGCTTCTTGGGGACAAGTTTGGCTCTATGTCCTTGCCCAGTTGTCACCATCACATGAACAGCCACCGCTGAGGCCGTGGCCAATGGAGGGGTTGAAACCATAAAGGATAGAAACATAAAAACATATAAAATAGGTGCAGGAGTAGGCCATTCGACCCTTTGAGCCTGCACCACCATTCAATATCATCATGGTTGATCATGCACTTTCAGTATTCCACTCCCACTTTCTCTCCACACCCCTTGATCCTTTTAGCCAGAAGAGCCACATCCAGCTCCCTCTTGAACATATCTAATGAACTGGCACCAACAGCTTTCTGTGGTAGAGAATTCCACATGTTCACAACTGTCTTGAGTGAAGAAGTTCATCCTCATCTCAGTCCTAAATGGCTTACCCCTTATTCTTAGACTGTGACTCCTATTTCTGCACTCCCCAACATCAAGAACATTCTCCCCAGAACTAGCTGGTCCAGTCCCATCAGGATTTTATATGTTTCTATGAAATCCCCTCTCATTCTTCTAAATTCCAGTGAGTACAAGCCCAGACGATCCAGTCTCTCTTCATATCTCAATCCGGCCATTCTGGGAATCAGTCTGGTGAACCTTCGCTGGACTCCCTCAATAGCAAGAATGTTCTTCCTCAGATTAGGAGACCATGGATTGTTATAAAAATCCATCAGGTTCAATAATGCTCTGCAGGGAAGGAAATTTGCTATCCTTACCCGGTCTGGCCTACATGGGATTCCAGACTAACAGCAATGTTGTTGACTTGTAACAGCCCTTAGTTCAAGGGCAATCAGGGATGGTCAACAAATTCTGGACTTGCCAGCAATGGCCACATCCCATGAAAGAATAAAGAAGAAAAAATGTGAGGCAGTTAGGAGGGTAGTCAGTTCAGGAAGGTATATGGTTGGTGGTTGAGCCTGGTCGTGGGGGAACTAGTTAGGGCAGGTCAAGGGACAAGTCAGGTTGGGTCATGGGTTCTTGGGAAGTGTCGGATGGTCAGGGGATAGATGGGTGGTTGGAGAAGTGGTTGGGTCAGGAGGGTAGTTGGGTCTGGCCGGAGGGGTAGTCAGGTCATAATTGCAGATGTCAGGGGTTGGGGGTCAGTGTGAGTGAGTTGTCGGGGGCAGGGGGGGAGGGGAGGGCGTGGAGGTTGGTTGTCGGGTAACCCAGATGTTAGACTACATATTAATCTGTGTAACATTTCCTGTCAAGCATTGTGGAACTGCCGGAAGTCCCTGACTCTAGCTCAGATTTGGAAACATTCAAAGAGGATCACAAGGAGCAAGGGAAGTTGAGACTTTCCAGGCAATTGCCACAGAAGTCAGCAGCACAGGACTTCCACAGGGTCTCAGAGTTCAACTTCAGTCATTCGTCCTGTCCCTGATGATCTCGAGACCAGAAGATCTGGCTCAAAAAATAAAAAGGAAATTTATTTTTTTATTCAGTCATTGGACATGAGCGTCGCTGGCTGGCCAACATTTATTGCCCATCCCTAGTTGCCTTGAGAAGGTAGTGGTGAGCTGCCTTCTTGAAACAATGCAGTCCACATAATATGGGTTGACCATGATGATGTTAGGGAGGGAATTCCAAGATTTTGGCCCAGCGACTGTGAAGGAACTGCGATATATTTCCAAATCAGCGTGGTGAATGGTTTGGAGGGGAATTGGAAGTGTTGGTGTTCCCATGTTGCTGCTGCCCTTGTCCTGCTAGATGGAAGTGGTCTTGGGTTTGGAAGGTGCTGTCTAAGGATCTTGCTGAATTTCTGCAGTACATCTTGTAGATAGTACACACTGCTGCTACTGAGCATTGGTGGTTAAGGGAGTGGATGTTTGTGGACATGGTGCCAATCAAGAGGGCTGCTTTGTCCTGGATGGTGTTGAGCTTCTTGAGTGTTGTTGGAGTTGCACTCGTCCAGGCAAGTGGGGAGTATTCCATCACATTCCTGACTTGTGCCTTGTAGATGGTGGGTAGACTTTGGGGAGTCAGGAGATCAGTTACTCTTCACTGTATTTCTAGCCTCTGACCTGCTGTTGTAGCCATTTTGTTTATGTGGTGAGTCCAGTTGAGTTTCTGATCAATGGTAACCCCAAGGATGTTGACAGCGGGGGATTCAGTGACGGTAACATCATTGAATGTCAAGGGGCAGTGGTTAGATTGTCTCTTATTAGTGATGGTCATTGTCTGGAATTTGTGTGGCACGAATGTTACTTGCCACTGTCAGCTTAAGCCTGGATATTGTCCAGATCTTGTTGCACTTGAACATGGACTGCTTCAGTATCTGAGGAGTCGCGAATGGTGCTGAACATTGTGCAATCATTGGCAAACATCCCCACTTCTGACCTTATGACAAAGGGAAGGTCATTGATTAAGTAGCTGAATATGGTTGGGCCTAGGACACTCCCCGAGGCACTCCTGCAGAGATGTCCTGGAGCTGAGATAACCGACCCTTCCACAGCCACAACCATTTTCTTATGTGCCAGGTATGACTCCAACCAATGGAGAGGTTGCCCCCTCCAGTTTGCTAGAGCTCCTTGATGCCACACTTGGTCGAATGTGGCCTTGATGTCAAGGGCTGTCATTCTCACTTTAACTCTGGAATTCAGCTCCTTTATCCATGTTTGAACTATTGCTGAAAGTGCTACAAATGTAACGTCAATCTGAAATGACACAGAGAGTGCATTAGATGTTTTGATTATTTTCTCACATTTAAGAAAACTTTCCAGAATGCACAAGCTTACTTGTATTTTTTCAGTCAGCTCAAATGAGTTGCAATCGACACTCTGACAGGTTAACCTGCAGTAACCATGCTGAGACACTCAGTGAGGCCCAGGAATCTTTTCAGAGCAGAACCCAATCCACAAAACATTACTGGAAATGCAGTAAAAACCTGGAACTGATCTTTCACCAACATTTAAATAGCAGAACAGAAGCAACTCCAAGGAAATACCTGTCCGGGTGTTTTTGTTAAAAATACCATCTGCCCGTCAACCTTGAGAACTATGGGTCTGTACTGTGGCTGCTTGAATATTGTGAATGATGGATGGAGTTTCTTTCCAGTTCACCTTAAGTAGTGTATATGCTACACTTTGCAGAAATGGATGTCTTGCATGATGTAAACCGAGTCAGGTTGGGGAACGCTATCTCTCAGAGGTTTCAATGCAAAGAAAGCAGATGGCATGCTGTCTTCATCGGACGGGGCATCAAGTATCAAAGTTGGCAAATTATGCTACAGTTATATAAAACGTTGGTTAGGCCACGTTTGGAATACTGTGCCCAATTCTGGTCGCCACACTATCAGAAGGACGTGGAGGCTTTGGAGAGAGTACAGAAAAGGTTTACCAGGATGTTGCCTGGTATGGAGAGTATTAGCTATGAGGAGAGATTGAATAAACTGGGATTGTTCTCCCTGGAAAGCCGAAGGTTGAGGGGTGACCTGATAGATGTTTATAAAATTATGAGGGGCATAGATAGGGTGAACAGTTGGAAGTTTTTTCCCAGGGCAGAAATAACAATTACAAGGGGACACAAGTTCAAGGTAAGTGGGGGAAAAGTTCAGTAGAGATGTGCTGGGGAAGATTTTTTTTACACAGAGGGTGGTGGGGGTCTGGAATGCACTGCCAAATGAGGTGGTTGAGGCAGATACGTCAGCGACATTTTAGACTTACCTGGATAGGCACATGAACAGACGGGGAAACAGAGTGATACAGGCAGTTGGCCTAGATAAGACAATGAGATCAACACAGGCTTGGAGAGCCAAAGGGCCCATTTCTGTGCTGTACTTTTCCTTATTCTTTGTCTTTTTAAAAATAGTAATGCCTTAACTATGTGAGGAGTTGTGGAAGAGTCCAGAACTAGCGGTCATCGTTTGAGGATAAGGAGTAAACCTCTTAGAACTGAGGTGAGGAGAAATTTCTTCACTAAGAGGGTGGAGAATGTGTAGGATTCACTATAACAGAATACAGTTGAGGAAAAAATGTTGTCTGATTTCAGGAAGAAATTAGATATGGCTCATGGGGTTAAAAAGTGAACAAGGAATATGGGGGAAAGGAGGGATCAAGATATTGAATTTGATGATCAGCCATGATCAAAAGGCAGAGCAGGCTTGAAGCGCCAAATGGCCTACTCCTGCTTCTAGTTTCTATGTTTCTATGCAATCCTCTAGTGTTTATCAGTGCAATTTTCTTTTCATTTCAGCTCAAGATTCCACCCAGGGCTCAGGGGACAATGAAGACTCCAGGGAGACATCCGAGAAGAAAAATGGTTTGAGGATGACTGACAATGAGCAGAGTCAGCAGCCAGAGTCGGATTCTGGGAAGAAGCAGCGAAGTGAGCACGGGAGTTCCTCGGATGATCTGAACGCGAATGTTTCTGAGCCTGAGCGAAAGGAAGACAAAAAGGCGAAGCTTCCCCTCCCAACAACCAACAATCATACAATGTTATCTGCCAGTCCCCTCTCAACGAAATGCTGCAAGATAAGCTGTACTAAAAATGATATCCGTCAACTGTGCTGAGGAAGAGAGGGTGCCGACTGTATATCTGTATTTAAGGAATGTCCTATCCATGGAGATTCAAATTCAGACAGATTCTGAACACAAAGGTGAATTTTGTGAATTCAAGCTCTTGAACCTTAAGACAACATTTTTTCCTCAACTGTATTCTGTTATAGTGAATCCTACACATTCTCCACCCTCTAAGTGAAGAAATTTCTCCTCACCTCAGTTCTAAGAGGTTTACTCCTTATCCTCTGGCAACCCATTTTTGGGAATCAGAGCACCAGTGTCAGCAATTCCTGCTGGAACTTTCCATCCATAATGGTTGGAAAATCCTGCACTGTTTGATAATCTCTGCCTCCCACCCCACATAATCTCCAACAATGGGGTGAATGTCCCCATTCCATCCGCCATGGGATTCGCAGGGTGTGGGGGACGGGGGCGGGGGGGGGACGGACGCGGTCAGACCATACAAATGTCCATTCACCTCAGGTGGGATTTTCCGGTTTTGGGGCGAGCGCAGCTGGAAAATCCCACCCAATGTGTGTGAGCTGGGAAATGCGCTGCTAAGAGCACAAATTCACAAAGTTTATCCTCTTGCCTGTGTAGAAAATCTCTGGTGTGGTCCCTATGGAGGACCTATTGTCTTGTAGTCACACAGAAGTTTGGAAAATATGAAAAAAATAAGAAAATCTAACTGTTTTGGTATCTTATTGTTTTCTGAATCTTTTTTTGTACGCAACACACTTCATCTGTGAAGAAAAATTGCGACATACTTTCTTAGTGAATCTGCGTGTCTCCATTTCTAACATCACCTCCGAAAGCTCTGGGATCAAAGTAATTGTCTGCTCGAACGGAAACGTGATTGAAAATAGAGAAAACCCCCAAAGGGTATGTTTTAAGAGCATTGTTGAAGGAGGAGAGAGAAATGAAGGACGTGAGGAATTCTGGAGCTGGGGACTTGGACAGGGAAGGAACGGCCTTCATACGGAAATTGTAGACCAAGGAAAAGTGTCCATTGGGTCAAGGTAAAGGGAGCAGAATGTTCCAGGGAGATGCTGTTATAAGGCTATAGGAGATTACAGAAAGAGGGAGCGGCAATGCCTTGATAAATTTATGCAAGAATGAAAATTTTCCCCAAAATTGAAGACGTTGGAAATAGTCAACAGATCTGGTGGTGTACACAGAGGAAAACAATGGTGCCATTCCCCCAGAAGATGGCAAAGTGTCAGGTTCAGTGAAAAAACTGGCATTTCTCCCCAGAGAAAGAGACATATTTTCCAATGAGATCTTCTCACACTTCCATTTTTCAAGGAGATGTGTTTTGTGCCATACTTGTGAGGGGCGAGACTTAAACATGCCGGCAAACCCAGCTTCACCCTTTATAAAGGGTGCCCTGAACTCAAAGATAAAAGCAAATGACAGCAGATGCTGGAATCTGAAACAAAAACAAAAAATGCTGGAAAATCTCAGCAGGTCTGACAGCATCTTAGAGAAGAGAATAGAGCCAATGTTTCAACTCTAGATGACTGTTCACCAGCTCTAACGAAGGGTCATCTAGACTCGAAAATTTGGCTCTATTCTCTCCCCACAGATGCTGTCAGACCTGCTGAGATTTTCCAATGTTTTCCATTTTTGTTGACCTGAACTTGGATGGAATTTAAAGACTCTCCTCCCCCACCATGGACATCAGAGTCCCTGGCACCCTTCATTGTTTGCCCGCATTGGGCCCTTCCAAGGGGCCCCCCTCAGTCTGTGACCCCTTCAGGCCCCACCCCTTCGATAGCATCTGAGTTTTTTTTAAGGGGATTGTTTTCAACTCTGAATTGTTCCCTTGAAAGCGCAGGTATACAGCCTGATTCATTTTTTTAAAGATTGGGACTTTGAGGATGCCAGGGTGCAGTGGCAGGATTGGCAATGCCAATCTTCTTACTGTGTTTACCTCAGTCCAATGCCGGCATCTCCACATCAGGATTGGCAATGCCCAGGGGAAGGGCCTGAAAAGAGGTGGGGGGGGGGGGCGGGGAGCAGTGCTGAAGGGGGCAAGGCCTTTGGCAATCCCACAGTGGAGGTATTCTTCAATTCTTCAATAAAACGAGTAACGCCTGCCCACCAAACAATTAGCTGGGCTCTTCCTTGACATCCCTAAGTGATCTTGATAAACTTTGTTGGTGAATGTCATGCCTAAATGTTCTTGGAATGATTTCTCTGTCATTAAAAATGAAGAGATAATCTTTGATTGTGAGGGGCTTTCTCTGCTCCAAGTACTGCCATAATACCGGGTTGTTAGGGATATAGTCATTCCAGACTGGATTCCTGCATTGTGGATGTTGATCCAGAAGGAACTCTTCCAGTATAGACAATTAAAAAAATAACAAAACTTACTCCAACTTATAAATCAAATAAAAATTTTAATAAAGAAACTTAATTACTCCAAACTTGAAGCCTCATTCTGGGCCATTCAAAGTTCCCAACAATTCCCAACATGTTCTAAATTATACTGAGTCAGCTGATCATCACATCATTCTGTCATTGGTTACATGGTGTACTGTGTCAGCTGACCCTTACAGCTTGTTACCATTGGTCACATTACAACAGATCCAATATTATCACCGGTTCAATTCTAACAGTGGAAACTCTGGAATCACCTTTGTTTTCCGTGTGCTGGCTGTGATTCCTGAGGCTTGTATCATGTACCCTAAAAATGTAATGAAATTTATTTTTTTACAAATTCATATTCTCATTCAATATCAAGCCTGCATCAAGCCTTTAGAACAACTCTCACTCTGCTGCCACTGGATATAGTCATCATCTTGTTGTACCTTTTGTAATCTCCTGCAGTTTCTTTGCAATAACTGGTAGATGTTTGGTAATGGGTGGTGTATACTCTTCCACTTTCTCAAATAAATTCAAATCTTCCAATTTGGCTCCTTCAATGGGTATTCTGCTGTTTTCTGGCACTTCCATTGAGTTTACTCAGTTACTGAATCATACCTCATTAATCTCAGGCTGGGATTTTCCAGCCCAGCTCACTGCTGAGATCTTCCCACCCCACCAAGAGTCAATGGACTTTTGGCAAGCCCGCAGTAGATCCCATCAGAAAATCCACACCTCAGTGTGAAGCATTGGATCCGATGTGGCATCTTCACAATCTCCTGCATGTTCAGAAGAGTGGTTTATGGTTGTTTTCAGTATTGAATGCCAAAGCCATTAAGTAGTGTGAGGACTTTGTCCATGCCCATGTTGCTGCCAATGCTTCATTCTCAATTGTAGCATATCGATTCTCTTGTCAGTGAGTGATCTTGAGGTGGAATAGACTGATCTATGCTTACTGTCTCTTTGTATTTGAGATAAGGATGCACCCGGATCTATGGACAGTGAATCTGTTGCGACTGTGGTCTGCAGTTCTGTATCATAGTGCCCAAAGATTTCAGGAGAAATTAGAAGCTGTTTGGTTTTCGCAAAACCATTTTGCTGGCCCACATTCCAACACCACAGTTCAGCTTGCCTCAACAGTTGTCACAATGCCAATTAAGAAGTCTCACAACGCCAGGTTAAAGTCCAACAGGTTTATTTGGAATCACAAGCTTTCAGAGCGTTGCTCCTTCATCAGGTGAGTCCACCCCAGTCCAACGCCAGTATCCCCACATCATGGCTACAATGCCAATTGGTTTCTGCCTAAGATGATAAGAACTTGCTGAATTTGTCGATCATTCCTAGGGATCTCTGTAGCTCTGTAATGACCCTACATTGTGGAAACTCTCCAATCACCTTTCTTTTCTGTGGGCTGGTTATTATTCCTGAGGCTAAAAGAGAAAATGCTGGAAAATCTCAGCAGGTCTGGCAGCATCTGTAAGGCGAGAAAAGAGCTGACGTTTCAAGTCCAGATGGCCCTTTGTCGAAACTCTTGACAAAGGGTGCTTTGACAAAGGGTCATCTGGACTCGAAACATCAGCTCTTTTCTCTCCTTACAGGTGCAGCCAGACCTGCTGAGATTTTCCAGCATTTTCCTTTTTCTTTCAGATTCCAGCATCCAGCATCTTTCAGATTCCAGCAAACACAGTATTTGCTTTTATTATTATTGTTATTCCTGAGGCTTGTATGATGCACCCTAAAAATGGAATGACATTTAATTCTTTGCAAATTCACATTTCTAATTCAATATCAAGCCTGTATTTTGGAGAACTTTTAGGACAATTCTCACTCTCTTGTCATGCTGCTCTCTCTTGAAGCAATCTAGGAATATGCCATCCATATGGCAAATGATCTCTTCTCAGGTCTGAGACATTGCTCTCTGGAACATTTCTGGAGAAGATGCAATTCCAAATGTTCATCTATTAAAGCAGTAATGACCAGATAATATTATAGGAGTGGTCAGTAGTCTGGATTCTTTGTCCCTATTTTTATTGACCAATGTTGGTAAGTGCCACATTTTCGAGTCATAGAATCATAGAGGTCTACAGCACGGAAAAGGCCCTTTGGCCCATCACGTCTGCATTGTTGAAAATCTATCACCTCATTATTTTACTCTCATTTTCCAGCACTTGGCCCAGAGCCTTGTCTGCCTTGGCATCACAAGTGCACATCTAAACACTTCTTCAATGTTGTGAGGGTCTCTGCCTCCACCACCCTTTCAGGAAGTGAATTCCAGACTCCCACCACCCTCTGGATGAAAAAGTTTTTCCTCACATCCCCTCTAAACCTTCTTCCGCTGACCTTAAATCTATGCCCCCTGGTCATTGATCCCTCCAACATGGGGAAAGGTTTTTTCCTGTCTATTCTATCTATGCCCCTCATAATTTTATACGTCTCAATCCTGTCCCCACCTCGGTCTGCTCCGTTCCAAGAAAAACAACCCCAGTCTACCCAATCTCTATTCGTAACTAAAACTCTCCATCCCAGGAAACATCCTGGTAAATCTCCTCTGTACCCTTTCCAGTGCTATCATATCCCTCCTATAATTTGGATTCCTGGAGCATTGTGTGATTTTCTAGTACATCTTCTTTCCTGCCCATCAAAAAAGCCACCTGGAGTTAAAACTGGGGACTAAATACCCGTGCATCACGCAAGCGCAAACACTCGCTTCTGACCAAATCAAATGGTTACCAGCAAGGTCACTGATTTCTGGGGATAATTTTCACCAGCACTGGTATCCTGGTGGTGTGGGTCATCCTCCAGTCGCAGAATCATCTTATTTTTGCTGTATTGGAATGAATGGGATGAAACTCAGGTGGGCTCTATAGCAGGTCAGTCAAGTCATTGCCCAAGCAGTGAATGTGAAATGTCCTTCCATTATTTCTGTGGAGAAGTGGATGGAACAACAGAATTCATTTCCCAGGACACTGGAAAAAAATTCTCAAATCCGGTCGTGCTCGCCCCAAAACTAGCAAATCCTGCGTGAGGTCAATGGACCTTTGAATGGTCCACACCCCCCCACGCCCCACCCACTACAATTCCCATGGCGGACGAGATAGGGAAATTACCCAACAATAGTCTTTGCTATCATCAGAGACAGAGGGATCAGTGTTAACTCCAAGGTGTGTACCTAGCAAAGCAAGTGGCAGCTGGCAGACTTGGCACATTGTAACAGCCGAGAAGTCAGCAGATAGTATCCACCTGGCTGGTAAAGCCATGTGGCACGAAGGCACGGCCCAGAGATATAGGCCAGAATTCTCCAGTTTTGCATGCCCCGCTGTCACTGGCAGTGAGAATGGAGAATTTGG
This sequence comes from Mustelus asterias, assembly GCF_964213995.1. Taxonomy (NCBI): domain Eukaryota; kingdom Metazoa; phylum Chordata; class Chondrichthyes; order Carcharhiniformes; family Triakidae; genus Mustelus; species Mustelus asterias. The sequence continues at coordinate 16,707,574 of NC_135806.1, forward strand.
CGCTCAGCCAAATCTCCATTCACTGCAGCGGGACTGGAGAATCCCAGCCACAGTTAAGGTCAGAGAATCCTGGCCAGAGTCCCCAACAGTGATAGAATCTCCATGTTCTGGAGACATGGGGCAGAACTTCTATTGACTTGGCCAATAGTGGTAGAAGTGGGATGGTGATGGGTGATTGTAACAGGAACCGAGTGGTTGTGGGGGTGGTTGGGGGTGTGGTTGGGTGAAGATCAGAGTGGGTGCCTTTAGGGCTGGCACAAATGGAGAGGGAGTGATGATGGATGTGCTGGAGGGTTGAATTTAAGAGAAGATAGGCCTAGTCAGTGGGGGAGGAGTCAGAGAAGCCAAATGAAAGAGGCTGCTCAACTCAGGGTGAGGTTGCATTCCCATTAGATAAGATATAGGAACAGAATTCAGCCATTTGGCCCATTGATTCTGTTCCACTGGCATGGGGTAATGTCAAAGGGAATTCCCATTGACTGCGGTGGGACCAGAGAATCCCGCCGCTAGCAAACAATGCGCCACCTCCTGCCGGGGCGGGGGGGGGGAAACACATAACAGGGAGGCCGAAGAATCTCGCCCTGTGAGGCAACTCCTTACATTTACTTAATATTATATTGTAGCCCTGATGATATCAATCAGTTAAACTCCTGAATATCAAGCAGGACCCTGTTTCCTGAGAAGACAGTTATCATGTTGAGACGTTCAGGTAAGTCCGGGATCGAGGGTCCCAGTAAAGGGAGTAAGGGTGGGTGGGTCGTTTCAAGAAGCTGGGGGGAGTGTTAATGATTGGATTGACCTGGAAGGATGCTTCTGATGTGCTCAGGTAGCCTTCAAAGACAGAGCCCCCCTTGTCTAACACCAGCCCGCACAGCTAAATCTGCTGGTGTTCCTGCCTGGTGTAGACCTCCTCCCACCAAGAGTAAAATACCCAATGGGGCAGGCCATAAGTAGCCATTAATTGACCTCATAGGGATCTCAATTGACACAATGGGCAGGGAAGTCAACCCAACACTTCACCCAACCAGTAAAATTTCAGACAGGTCAAGGGTGGGTGGATAGGCAGAGGGACGGCCAACCCCTGGATTTTGGTGCGCCCCTCCCCCCCCCCAACTCTGCCTTCAAACCCACCAGCCAGTTAGTGTAAAATCCAGACCCAAAACTCTGTAACCTCTTCCAAACCAAAAGCCATGCCTCTGAGAATGCGCTCTTCCTCAGACTCCATCCTCTTGTGTGTCTCCTTCACATTGCTGATCGTTGGCAGCCAGTTCTTCAGCTGTCTTCACTCCTACCTCTGGAATTCCCTCCCTGAACCACGTTTCCTCTTCAATGCCTTTGCTTACTTTTAAGACCTAACAGTTTGACAAGTTATGAATCACCCTTCCCAATCTTTGGCCCAGATTTTCTGCCCCACCCACGGCAGGTATTTTGGCAGCGGAGGTGGTGGAGGCAGCTTGCCATTGGCCGCTGGTGGGATCTTCCAGTCCTGCTGAAGTCTATGGCCATTTGTATTGCTCCCCAGCCAAAGTCTTGGAGAAGCTGCCACAATGGGGGTCACCTTCAGTGGGACTGGAAGACTCCACTGGCAAGAAGGGCTGGAAAATCTTGCCTTTTCATTCTAGATCTATTTCTATCTAATTATGCCTCTCACGCACCTCAGGATGTCACTTTCTACCTTGAGTGCACTATGTAAGGGCAAGTTGTTGTCGTGGATAGTATCTCTTTTTCTAAAACCCTTTATGTTAAAAATAATGATGTGTAGGCACTCAGAGAGTGGAGAAGGTGATCTTTCCTATTCAATGAAATGGATTGAATGAAATGAAAATAACTTGGAGAAACAATGAACACATACCGAAAGAATCAACTTTGTATTTTATTCGTATTTTTACACCCTCAGTGTGTCGACAAGCTGCAAGTCTTTTGACATGGACCACACCAGTATTTTTCTACAGACACTTAAGCCAGCAATTTCCCATCCCGCCAGCCGCGGGAATCGTAGAGGGCGAGACGGAAAATTTGGCAGACCACGTAAAGGCCCGTTGAGCTCGAGCAGGAATTTCCAGTCATGGGTCATGCAGGGCCGGAGAATCCTGCCCACAGTAGGACGCAACATCACATCGGGTGTTGGGATTTCATGGTCTTGCTCACTGCCGAGATCTTCCCGCCCCCAGTAAGCCAACAGACGTTTGGCTCGGCTGCCATCTCCCTCATGATGGGACCCACCAAGGTGGCGCCAAAAAATCCCATCCCCAGTGTGGGAATTTGGAGGCAGTCTGGGGACAGAGATCATCAAACCGTGCAGGATTCTTCAAGCATTGGCGAGAAAATCCTGCAGAATCTATTGCCCTCCGTGCCCGGATACCCAAAATGTGCCATCAGCAGATTGCAGTCCAAGGGAGCTTGAGTTTGCTTAATTTTTACCATTCTGTTTTAAAACCCGACTGAGTCTGAACCCACGCATATCAAATATTCCTGGAACACAGATCTACAGTTGATATCATTTCACGCTTAACACAGCTGTGAAGTGATCCACCAAATGTTACAGCCCAACACACAACATTTTTCTATGAGTGGAATCTCTCCGAACTGAAATTGCCTCTGGGTGATTCTGCTTGAAGGAGCAGGCTGCATCATGTTGCCTCCCCCAGTCTCAGAGAGAGGCCCATTTAAATCATCCGCTATCTGCTTGTATTGGTCGTTGCCATTGTTAAGCGGTTCCTGTCCATAATTCGACTTCAGCTGCTGAATCTTGCCATTGCCGTTTATCGTCTGAATCTTCTTCATGTTCACCTCCTTGAGGCTGTCACTCTCATCTGAAGCCTTAGGGCGATCTGGAATAGAAACAAAATTTCACCGATGAACACTGAAGGATTGGGCAGAATTTTCTCAGCCCTTTGGAGATGTGCTGTGAGGCAGGAGTGCAGGTAATAAAGGCATGAAGAAGGGCCCCTGATGTATAGCCTTTGCCAAGGGATATTCCCAAAGGCCATGCCCTGGAAACAGCTCAGGTCTCATTACGCACTTGTCCTCACTATCACAAATGTTCTTTTTTTTTCATTCATGGGACATGAATGTTGCTGGCTGGCCAGCATTTATTGCCCATCCGAAGCCTCCTTGAATGTAAGCGAGGAATGGAGGACCTCTGGCAGGGTCTTGCATCTAAGGTTAAATCACCATCAAGTCATTCCTCCCTCTCAAAGGGGAGAGCAGCCTACAGTCACCTGGGATTGTGGTGACATTACCATTTACCATTTAAGAACGAGATGGGAAGGATGCTTTTTCCCCTCTGATGGTCATTAATCTTTGGACTTCTCTCTCCCAGAGACGTGCACGCTGGATCGTTAAGTATATTCAAGGCTAAGCTAGACAGATTTCTGACACACAAAGGATCAATGGTTATGGGGGTGGCAGGGGAGAGTGGGGGGAGCCCAGAAAGTGGAGTTAAGGATACAATCAGATCAACCATAATCCTGTTGTATGGCAGAACAGGCTCCAGGGACCAAATGGTCCACTCCTGCTCCCATTTCATTATATTCTTATGTCCAATTAATGTCATTATCTGAATCCTCGACGGCAGAACTTGTCTGCCACCTGACTCTCCGGTGAATGAGCACACTGTCTTACCCAAACCAAGGTGCCTTTCATCAATGCATGGTGACCAAGTGGTGAGTCCAACTCCATACATTATCTGAAATTCACACCATGAGAATAAATGAGTTGGTGGCAATGATTTTCAGATCAAGCAAAAATGCTTGTTCACATTCCTACCTTGTACCTAAAATAAAGTTTAATAATTATAGCCTTTGCCAAGCGCAGCAAGTAAGCATAATTAGGGGCGGCACAGTGGCACAGTGGCACAGTGGTTAGCACTGCTGCCTTACAACGCCAGGGACGCGGGTTCGATTCCCGGCTTGGGTGACAGTGTGAAATTTATACATTCTCCCCATGTCGGCGTGGGTTTCCTCTGGATGCTCCGGTTTCCTCCCACAGTCTAAAGATGTGCGGGTTAGGTGGATTGGCCATGCTAAATTGCCCCTTACCATCAGGGGGACTAGCTAGGGTAAATGTATGGGGTTATGGGGTAGGGCGTAGGTGGGATTGTGTTCGGAGCAGACTCAATGGGCCAAATGGCCTCCTTCTGCACTATAAAGGTTCTATGATTCTATAGGGGAAACGTGTCCCTGCTGACTAGGTCAAACTGGACATCTGGTCAGTTCTCTGTGTCAGAGAGTAGTTTTTTAAGCCTCACTCCTCGCCATCTCTAACATCCTCGCATTCTAAAACCCACTGAGAAATCTTCACCCCTCTAATTCCAGTCTCTTTAACATCTCGGATTTTAATCGCTTCATCCTGAAACCTCTCTGCCCCACTTTCCTCTGTTAGCCATGACTAAAAAGCTGCCTCTTTTAACCAAGCTCTTCTGTCACCTACCCCATTTGGTTACTCGGTGTCAGATTTCGATTGACTGCATTAAAGGTGTTTGACAACTTGCTTTTCGTTGCTGCTGCAGGTCTCTATTCACTTTGGGGAATGTTGTGGAGAATTACTTCTTAAGGATGGACCTTGGAGCCAATGGGCTTTCTAAACCAGCACAAAAAGTGACAGAAATTCAAAATGTCCTGGACATAACTTGAAATTTGTTGATATTTAACCCCATGGTGACTCTTCTAGGGACAATCTCCCACATATATACATGGATGGTTATTTATTAGTGATAATGAAGCTAAGGGTGACACACTGGTGCAGTGGTTTACACTGCTGCTTCATAGTGCCAGGGACCTGGGTTCAATTCACAACTTGGGCGACTGCGCAGAATTGACACGTTCGCCCCGTGACTGCGTGGGTTTCCTCCGGGTGGTCCAGTTTCCTCCCACAGTCTGAAGATGTGCTGGTTAGGTGCATTGGCCGTGCTAAATTCTCTGTCAGTGTACCTGAACAGGCACCGGAGTGTGGCGACTAGGGGATTTTCACAGTAACTTCATTGCAGCGTTAATGTAAGCCTGCTTTTGGCAATAATAAATAAATATAGGGCAGAATTCTCCCAAAAAAATTCTAAGTGTCAAATTCGTGTGAAAACTGGAGTAATTTACGCTGTTTTTTTTAATGGGAGCTCAGAGAAGAATCTCCCACACTTTGTGCACTGCAGAAGCCACCAGCGCAAATATCATTAAATTTCTGGGGGCAAGGTCTATCCCCGCTGAAGAGGCTGAAATCAATGCGCTGAGCGGGCCACTGTGCATGCACCAGTTTCTCAGCACCGAGATTGGCGCATGCGCCGTAGCCCCCACACTGATGGCGTCACTGATTGCTGGCCAGCTCGATCGCTGGCAAGACCCGCGACCCCTGTGACACCGGATCTCCGGATCTCCACCCCCCCCATCCCCCCCACCACCTGAGCGTTGGTCCCCCAACCACTCCCGGGCCCAGCTACAACTCCCCCCCCTCTCCCAGGCCTGCCCCGATCTCTCTCCAGCACCCCCACGACTGTAACCCTCTCCCTGCAGTCCAGCCCACCCTCCCCACAGTCCCGACCCCTCCAGCAGGCTGATCACCCCGCCCCCCACCCCCAAGCAGGCTGACTCCGCATTCCCCCAGCCCACCCCGATTGCTGGCTTCCCTCTTTCCCAGATTGATCCATGGACAGAGCGGCAGAGGGACACACCCACCCCCATCCCTACTGATCACCCCCAGGCTTTTCCCCCATCAAGCCCCATCCCTAGGTCCCCCCAGTAGGCCCCGCCTACTTGGCACTGCCCAATGCCAATAGGCAGTGCCAAGGTGCCCCCTGGGCATTGGCACTTTGCCTCTTGTGCAGAGTCAGGGGGCACAGGCTGGCATTGCCAGGGTGCCCATGCCCAGGGGGCACTCCCCCCCCCTGCCACCCAGCCCTCTGAGGACCCCTATTTCTCCCCCTTCATTCAGGCAGGTTTGGGCCGCTAGTTCTCCAAAAGTGAGGAGCTGTTGTAAAACCCGTTGGAGTGAAACACTCTAGCGGGATGGTAGAGGCAAGCGGGCCCAGAGACTTCATCTCATTGAAATTGTGGGGAAAAGACCATTTTAGTGGCCTGTGCATCTCCCCGCTGATTTCCAGCGTGAGCAGAGGCCGCTAGAAATCCGGTGCTGGGAGACACAAGCGGGGCGCGAACATGCACGCAAACCCCGCGAATACGATTCTCTCGCAGCGGGATGGGAGAATCACCGGCCATGGTCACTGTACTGCATTGATCAGTAAAATCAGCTCATATTGTTCATTGGTATGGAATCAATGTTCTGACCCAATGACGCTTTCTCAACTCTGATCAGTAGAAGGGATTTTCATACTCACCATACAGATGGGGAAGGAGAACTCGCCAGGAAGGCGACCCACAGACACGGATTATTTTATTTACCAACTGCTCGCGGCACAGCCTTGCCAAACGAACGTTTAACTGCTTGTCTGAGCCTGTGAAAGAGGGTAGCACCAGCCCAATTGCCAGGATGGATATCAGGCTCTTCATTTCAGATTCACAAAGGATCAGCTCCAGCCTCTGTATCAGATTCCGGCTCCTGATGCTCCTCCGACACAAACCGGATCTGCCTTTTCTTTTTGCCCAGTGTGGATTAACTTTCTCGCCTCAAACTCCCTCTTGATTGGATTTCTCCCACTGATTCTGAGTACTTTGCTATTCCTTCTCTATCCCTCACTTTATATGTCTGTTCCTCCTCCATTTTATAGCAGTTTTACATCCTTGCTGTGACTTATCACTGTTTTTCATTAACTTTTGTCCCTTTTTTCTCATGCTTTCTGACTCCTTTCAGTACCTCCCGTGATGTCCGAACAGAGCATAATAACAATTAATCTAACCAGTTGGTGTTTGTTGTTGGTATCTGAAAACTCCTACATACACCCAAAGTGGGTGAATCGAATATTAGGCTGCATGATTGAAGATGCCTGAACTGGCATGGGATTATTGCTGGTAGCTTCATTGATATTTAAAACATTTCCTTGTGGATTATATGTGTGCATTAGGTTAAAAAGGTTCATATCTAAAAAGAAAATGAACTCAAAAACAGAGAAATGAAAAGTCAAGCAGCAAAAGAAGGGAATTTTAAAAATATACCTTTTCAACTCATAGCCCCCAAACTTCTACCTCCTTCTCAAGATCCACAAGCAGGTCTGCGCTGGAAGACCTATCATCTCAGCCTGTTCCTGCCCCACTGAGTGATCTCTTCCTATTGTGACTTTATTTTTTAGTCCCCTAGGTCACTCTCTCCCCATCTAGATCTGTCTGTGACTCAAAGATTTAAGTTTATGTGTTAGTGTCACAAGCAGACTTACATTAACACTGCAATGAAGTTACTGTGAAAACCCCCTAGTCGCCACACTCCAGCGCCTGTTTGGATACACTGAGGGAGAATTCAGCATAGCCAATACACCTAACCAGCATGTCTTTTGGACTGTGGGAGGAAACCAGAGCACCCGGAGGAAACACAAGCAGACACAGGGAGAAGGTGCTGACTCCACACAGACAGTGACCCAAGCTGGGAATTGAACCTGGTCCCTGGTGCTGTGAGGCAGCAGTGCTAACCACTGTGCCACCGTGCCGCCTTCCTGGTGGTGACTGTTCCCTCTTCGCCATTTAAATAAAATCTCTCCACACCCTCATATCCCACAGCCTGAGAACTCGCTGCTTCTCCCTTCAATGCTCCTCCAAACAGTTTCCACCCAGCACTGCCCTCCACCGCACCGTTGAACTTGCTTTCTCCTTGAACAACATTTTTTAAAAAACTCATCTCACTTCGTCCAAATAAAAATTGTTGCTCTGGATTCCAGCTTGGGTTGAAGCTAAACCTATCTTTCCATTGAGCATGAACACAGAAACATCAGAGAGTGAGGAGGAGGCCACTTAGCCCTATTTGAGCCTGCTGCCATTCAATCAGATCATGAATGATCTGATTGTCGCCTTAATTTTTCTGCCCACTCACCCCAATCCCCAGAATGTTTGACTCTACTGACAATCAGGGCAGCATGGTGGGACATTGGTTAGCACTGCTGCCTCACAGGTCCTGGGTTCAATTCCCGCCTTGGGTCACTGATGTGTGGAGTCTGCATGTTCTCCCTCTGTCAGCGTGGGTTTCCTCCGGGTACTCCGGTTTCCTCCCGCAGTCCAAAGGTGTGTGGGTTAGGTTGATTGGCCATGCCAGATTGACCCTAGTGTCAGGGGGATTAGCAGGATAAATATGTGGGGATACGGGAATAGGGTCTGGGTGGGATTGTGCTTGGTGCAAACTCAATGGGCCAAATGGCCTCCTTCTGCACTGTAGGGATTCTATACTAAAATTCTGTCTAACTCAGCCTTGAATTTATTCAATAAGCCATCCTTCACTGCTAATCATAGAAATCATAGAAACCCTACAGTGCAGAAGGAGGCCATTCGGCCCATCAAGTCTGCACCGACCACAATCCCACCCAGGCCCTACCCCCACATATTTTACCCGCTAATCCCGCTAACCTACGCATCTCAGAACTCTAAGGGGCAATTTTTTTTTTCAACCTGGCCAATCAACCTAACCCGCACATCTTTGGACTGTGGGAGGAAACCCACGCAGACACGAGGAGAATGTGCAAACTCCACACAGACAGTGACCCGAGCCGGGAATCGAACCCGGGACCCTGGAGCTGTGAAGCAGCAGTGCTAACCACTGTGCTACCGTGCCGCTAGTTGGGTAGAGGATTCCACAAGTATTAATGACCCTCTGAAAGAAGAACTTCTTCATTAACTCTATCTTATGACTCATTATTTTGAAACTGTAATCCCTAATTCTAGATTTAAACAAGAAGAAGGTCCTCCCCCACTCCACCGCCACAGCAGGTTCTCCGGTGGAGTGGGCAAGCCATATAAAATGTAAACTTCGATGGGACTGGAAGATCTCACTGGCAGCGGATGGTGAGCCGCCTCCACTGCTGGAAAACACACTATGGTGGAGAGGTGAGGTGGGGGTGGGCTGGAAAATCCCGGCATGCATTTAGCATCTACCCTGTCAACCCATTGGCCACACTTAAGTATCCAATCATAACCAAAGGATTTCTAGCAATGGTTTCTCTTCTGACCCCCTCAAGAATAAGATCAGTTCTCATTCTTCTAAACTCCAATGACTATCAGTCCAACCTGCCCAACCTTTCGTCATTGACAAGCCCCCTGTGCCAGGAAACGTATTGAACCTTCTCTGACCTGCTCTCAATGAAAGTATTTCCCTCATTAAATAAGGTTCACCAAAACTGTGCCAATACTCTAGGTATGGTCACATTAATAGGCTGCACAGTTTTAGCACATACTCCATCCCTCAAAGGCCAATTTCCTATTTGCCTCCCTAATTACTTGTTGTATCTGCATGTTGATTTTTTTGTGGTTTATTTACAAGGACATCTAAACTTCTTTGTCATTCAACATTCCATAATCTCACACCATTTAAATAACACTCTGTCGTTTTGTTCTTCCTGCCAAATTGGACAACCTCACACTTTCCCACACGATACTCCTCCATCTACCATTTTTTTACCTAATCATTTAATTTATCTATATCCCTTTTCAAGTCTTTGTATCCTCCTCGCAACTTGCTTTCTACCCAACATTGTATCATCAGCAAATTTGGCTACAACAAAATCATTCAAATCATTATTGAGGCACCAGCACTGATCCATGTGATCTCCATTGGTTAAAATTTGCTATCCTGAAAATTATCCTGACATCTATCTTGACTCTCTGTTTCCTGTCAGCATTGTCCATCAACAGTTGTTTGCTATCTGGTTATATTATCAGATTCTGCATTCAGCATGTTCTGCTATTTTACTTTTATGTCACTATCAACACCTTCTTTAGTCTTTAACACTACCATTAACACTCCCTTTGTCTTGTGCCCAAAACATCCTTGTCCAATCTCTCCTAGCTCCCACCTATCCTGGTCCTTCTATATTAGTCTCCTGCATTATCCCCTCTGATACAATATAAAGCCCATCACATGGGGTTAGGGATAATTCATTAGCTTGGATAAAGGACTGGCTAACCAACAGAAAGCAGGAAGTGGGGATAAATGGGTCTTTCTCAAGTTGGCAAGATGTAACTTGTGGGGTGCCACAGAATTCGGTCCTCAGGCCCCAGCTATTTACAATTTCTATTAATGACTTGGATACAGGGATAGTAGGTACCATAAGCAAATTTGCAGATGACACTAAAATAGTTGGGATAATAAGTTGCAATAATGAAATAAGAAATTTACAGACGGATAAGGATAGGTTAAGTGAATGGGTCAAAATGTGGCAGATGGAGTTTAACGTGGATAAGTGTGAAGATATCCGTTTTGGTAGGAAAAATGCAAAGGCAAATTATTATCTAACTGGAGAGAAACTTCAGAGTGCTTCAATGCAGTAGGATCTGAGTGTTCTTTTGTGTGAATTGCAGAAAGCTAGTATACAGGTACAGCAGGTAATAAAGAAGACAAATGGAATCTTGGCATTCATTGCTAAAGGAATAGAATATAAATATAGTAAAGTGTTGCTGTAATTGTACAAAGCATTAGTGAGACCACACTTAGAATATTGTGTACAGTTTTGGTCCCCTTACTTGAGGAGGGATGTAGTTGCAATGGACATGATTCAGAGGAGGTTCACTAGAATGATTCCGGAGATATGGGGTTTGAGTTATGAAGAGAGATTGAGCAGTTTAAGGCTATACTCCCTGGAGTTTAGAAGAATGAGAAGAGATCTAATTGAGGTGTACAAGATGATAAAGGGGGATTGACAAAGTAGACTTGGAGAGGATGTTTCCTCTTTTGGGGAAATCTAGAACAAGAGGTCATAGTTTTAAGATAAGGAATGGCAGCTTTAAAACAGACATGAGAAGAAATTACTTCTCTCAAAGGGTCATGAGTCTGTGAAATTCACTAACCCAGAGCATGGTGGATGCCAGGACTTCCAGTAAGTTTAAGGAAGAGGTGGACAGGTTTTTTAATTTATAATGGGTTTGAAGGGCCATGGTGAATGGGCAGGAAGGTGGACATGATGAGATCAGCCATGATTTTATTAAATGGCGGAGCAGGCTTGAGGGGCTAAATTGCCAACTCCTGTCCCTAGTTCTTATGATTCTTATGATTCATATGATATTTCTCCCTCGCTTTAGCTCTGAAGGAGAGTCAAACGGACTTGAACACTTTCCTTCCCTCTCCATGGGTGCTGCCAGACCTGCTGCGTTTTTTCCAGCATTTTCAGTTTTTATTTCCGATTCCTAGCATCCACGGTATTTTGCTTTTATTATTATGTAATTCAATGTATGCCTGGAGGTTACATCACATGACATGCCCTTACATGGGGTTAGGCAAGATGTAACTTGTAGTTAACTCGCACATCCAAGCCTGTCTTAATATGCCAACTGGAAAGCAAAAAGACTCATTACCCAATTAGATGATGCTTGACTGTCGCCAAACAAGCATTTTCTTTCCTATTTTCAATATTTTTATATCTGGAAAAGAGAAATATTCAAAGAAAATTAAATATATACATATATATCTATATATATATATATTTAATGTCCTCCTAATTTTTCTCCCGGCTTGTACACAACAAGTTTAAAATTTATTTATTAGTGTCACAAGTATACTGCAATGAAGTTACTGTGAAAATCCCCGAGTCGCCACACTCCAGCCCCTGTTCGGTTACACTGAGGAAGAATTTAGCAGGGCCAATGCCCCTAACCAGCACGTCTTTTGGATTGTGGGAGGAAACCGGAGCACCCGGAGGAAATCCACACAAACACGGGGAGGGCGTGCAAACACCACACAGACAGTGACCCAAGCCGGGAATCGAACCCGGGTCCCTGGCGCTGTGAGGGAACAGTGCTAACCACTGTGCCACCGTGCTGCCCATAGTGTCAAGGAGATTGATCTTCAGTTCCTGGACACTCCAGGGAATCCTGGGGATTGGCAACACTAATGGCTATAGAGGTCTATTCATGTATGGCACCTCCTCTGCAGCTGCCACAGATGAATATTATTGATCCAAGGTTGCCTGATGTTTATTCCTTCTACTGTGGCTCTCTTTTCCATGGTGACCATGAAGCTGTCATTGATTGAGGCAAAAACTCATCTGGTTCACTAATGTCCTTCAGAGAAGAAAATCTGTTACCCCTGATCTAGTCTGGCCTACATGTGATCCTACATCCACAGCAATGTGGTTGACTTTTAACTGTCCTCGGAAATGACCAACCAAGCCTCCCAGTTCAAGGACAAAGAGGGATGGACAACAAATGCTGACCTTGCCAGCGACACCCAAAGGCTGTGAAAGAATAATTTTTTAAAAACTTTAACCGGCAAAATTGTTTAAAGTTTTTTTTAAAAGTTTATTTATTAGTGTCACAAGTAGGCTTACATTCACACTGCAATGAAGTTACTGTGAAAATCCCCTAGTCGCCACTCCGGCATCCGTTTGGGTACACTGAGGGAGAATTTAGCATGGCCACTGCACCTAGTCAGCATGCCTTTTGGACTGTGGGAGGAAACCAGAGCACCCGGAGGAAACCCACGCAGAGAAGGGTAGAATGTACAGATTCCACACAGACAGCAACCCAAGCCAGGAATCGAACCCGGCTCCCTGGTGCTGTGAAGCAGCAGTGCTAATCACTGTTGTATTTAAGAGTGGTAACTGGTGCAGTTTGATAAGGATAGCTGAAAATGGATTTAGCATGAAGAAATTCACACTGTAAATTACAGTATAAAACTATTACCTGTGAGGATCGTAAATTCCTGAAAATAGCTTTTAATAAACATGCAAAATTATTTTCCAATTACATTATAGCACAGCAGTGAGCTCCCGGAACTTAAAAAGAAACATTCAAAAAATGGTATAGTCGATTGGTTGCCGTCCTTGAGCTCAAAGATCCAGTTAAATCCTTGGGTGTCCTCAAGGTTCTGCAAACCATCGTAACCAGTTGAACCTCCCAATGGTGATTAGTTCACCCTAATGCTGGGTCCAGCGTTCTGGGTGAAGCCTGTTTCCAGCAGAATGTTTCTATAACTAGTACAGAAATTTTGAAAGCTCAATGCTGAATGCATTCGGCACCTTTTAAAAAAATACTTACAAAGGTATCAGGCAAAATGTACTGGAAAAAAACAGCACTCCAACAACACTCAAGAAGCTTGACACCATCAAACAGTCCATTTGATTAATGTCGTCGGTTTTGGGTATAAACCCAGAGTACTCAAATTCCAAGCTTTAATAACTTGTGCACAAGTGAGAACACGAGGCAAGCAAAGTATTGCCGGGTGTTCTGTTAATTCATACAGAAAATTTAACAGTTAACAACAGCAAATGAGAAATGAGCAATTTTCTATTCCTTCATTTGCACACATATCCACCAATCATAGCATAGCCTTTTGCCCTTTCGTATCCAATAGAAAACCAATCCTTCATTAGCATAATATGTCCCCATATCTTGCTATTTGCTAATTGTCATGGTAACTTGTTCTTTGTTTTCATCCTGTGTCCTAGCCTGGAATGCAATGTTTATATAACAAGATTTTAGATTCAATTGCTTATCTTGAGCACGTAAGCATTGACCTTACAGAAGGTCTTATGATGGCCTTCCTGATGGCCTTACTGAAGGCCTTGTTTGGCTAATAATCACTTTCCATTACTTGACAGTGCTTTTTGGCAATTATGAAACTTTAATTTACACAACTTTAATCTAACTTCCACAATGACGCCCCATCTACGACCTTGAACATTCACTCCGTCCGCCACTGACGCACAGTTGCAGCCGCTTGTGCTATCTTCAAGGTGAACTGCAGCAATTCACAAAGGTTCATTGGGCAGTACCTTCAAACCCATCTCGACCAACTAGAATGACAAGGGCAACAAACACATGGGAACACCACTGCCTGCAGGCTCCCCTTTAAGCCACTCACCATCCTGACTTAGAAATATATCACCCATTCCTTCACTGTCGCTCGGTCAAAATCTCAGAACTCCCTCCCTAACTGCATTGTGGATGTACCTACACCACATGGACTGCAGCGATTCATCAAGGGTAATTAGGGATGACCAACAAATGTTGGTCTAGTCAGCAGTGTCCACATTCCCTGAGCAACAAAAAGCATTGAGCAGAAACTCTTGGTTTCTAGGTTGTTCATCAGATAACAGAGTAACAACATCACCATCTAGTGATGTTCAACTGCCCAGCACAGCCCATATTATATATCTGAGATTTAATCTATTAAGCAGCTTTTGTGTGTGATTAACCAAAACATTCAGTTCAAACTATTCTATATTCTACAGGACACAGTATGTGGAAATAAGCATCACAGCATTACTTTTGGAAGAGGTTTATGATAATCACCTGGCAATTAATGCATGCCCATTGGGGGGAAAAGGTGGTGGAGTGGTAATGTCACTGGACTAGTAATACTCTGGGGACATGGGTTTAAATCCCAGCAGCTACTGGAATTTCAATTTATTTAGTAGAAGCGGGAATTGAAAGCTCATCTCAGCCTCAATCATCTGTAAAAATCATCTGTTTCACAAATGTCCTTCATAGAAGGAAATCCACAGAATCCCTACAGTGCAGAAGGAGGTCATCGAGTCTAAACTGACTCTCCAAAAGAGCATCCCACCCCTCTGACCCATCCCCGTAATCCCAGGCATTTACCATGGCCAACCCACCAACCTGCACATCTTTGGAGCAATCGGGAGCACCCGAAAGAAACCCATGCAGACATGGGCAGAACGTGCAAATGCCACACAAACAGTCATAGTGTCATAGAGGTTTACAGCATGGAAACAGGTCCTTCGGCCCAACATGTCCATGCCGCCCAGTTTTTACCATTAAGCTCGTCCCAATTGCCTCCGTTTGGCCCATATTCCTCTATACCAATCTTACCCATGTAACAGTCTAAATGCTCTTTAAAAGATAACATTGTACCCACCTCTACTACTACCTCATTCCAGACACTCACCACCCTCAGTATGAAAAAATTGCCCCTCAGGACCATTTTGTATCTCTCCCCTCTCACCTTAAGATGTTGACTATCTACCTTATCCATACCCCTCATTATCTTAGAGACCTCTATAAGATCATCCCTAAGCCTCTTACGCTCCAGGGAAAAATATCCCAGTCTATCCAGCCTCTCTTTATAACTCAAACCATCAAGTCCCGATAACATCTTAGTAAATCTTTTCTGCACTCTTTCTATTTAATAATATCCTTTCTGTAATAGGGTGACAAGAACTGTACATAGTATTCCAAATATGGCCTTACCAATGTCTTCAACAGGACATCCCAACTCCTGTATTCAATGTTCTGACCAATGAAACCAAGCATGCCGAATACCTTCTTCACCACCCTGTCCACTTGTGACTCTGCTTTCAAGGGGCTATGAACCTGTACCCTGGATCTCTTTGTTCTATAATTTTCCCCAATGCCCTATCTTTAACTGAGTAAGTCCTTCCCTCATTTGACCTACCAAAATGCAGCAGTTCGCATCTATCTAAATTAAACTTCATCTGCCATTCATCAGCCCACTGACCCAATTGATTAAGATCCCGTTGTAATCCTAGATAGCCTACTTCACTGTCCACTGTACCAGCAATCTCAGTGTCATCTGCAAACTTACTAACCATGCCTCCTAAATTCTTAGCCAAATCATTAATTTATATGACAACTAACAGAGGACCGAGCACCGATCCCTGAGGTATCCCGCTGGTAGCAGCAACCAAGCCTCCCCCGGTACCACAGTAAAAAACAGTACCACCGCAGGGAAGTCCATTGTCAACTTGTCTGACATCATGGCTACCATCGACACCGCAAACTGCCGGCTCCACGTATCCCGTCACAGGCGTCCAGTTTGAAAAACAACACTCGACAACCACCCTCTGTCTTCTGTCATCAAGATGTGGAGATGCCGGCATTGGACTGGGGTAAACACAGTAAGAAGTCTCACAACACCAGGTTAAAGTCCAACAGGTTTATTTGGTAGCTTTTGCTATCAAATAAACCTGTTGGACTTTAACCTGGTGTTGTGAGACTTCTTATTCTGTCATCAAGCCAATTTTATATCCAATTGGCTACCCTGCCCTGGATCCCATGAGATTTAACCTTATGCGACAACTTACTATGCGGTACCTTGTCAAAGGCCTTGCTAAAGTTCATGAAAACAACTACACTGCCCTCATCTACCTTCTTGGTTACCCCTTCAAAAAACGCAATTAAATTTGTGAGACATGATTTTCCACTCACAAAACCATGTTGACTTTCCCAAATCAGTCCTTGTCTCTCTAAATGTCTGTAGATCCTGTCTCTCAGAATACTTCCCAACAACTTACCCACTACAGACGTTAGGTTCACCGGCCTGTAGTTCCCAGGCTTTTCCCTGCAGCTCTTTTTAAACAAAGGCACAACATTTGCCACTCTCCAATCTTCAGGCACCTCACCCGTGACTATCGATGATTCAAATATCTCTGCTAGGGGACCAACAATTTCCTCCCTAGCCTTCCACAACTTCCTGGGATATGCTTCATCAGGTCCCGGGGATTTATCTACCTTGATGCACTTTAAGATTTCCAGGACCTCTTTCCTTGTAATATATACACTCCTCAAGACACCACTATTGATTTCCCGAGGTTGCCTAGCATCCATGCTTTTCTCAACAGTAAATACTGATGAGAAATATTCATTGAGAATCTCACCCATCTCTTCTGGCTCTGCACATAGATGACCTTGTTGCTCTTAAAAGACCCTATTCTCTCCCGATTTACTCTTTTGCCCTTTATGTATTTGTACAAGCTCTTTGGATTCTCTTTTGCCTTATATGTTAAAGCAATCTCATGTCCCCTTTTTGCCCTCTTGATTTCTTTCTTAACTCTACTCCGACTTCCTCTACACGCTTCAAAGGATCCACTTGATCCCAGCTGCCTATGCATGTCATATGCCACCTTCTTCTTCGTGACCAGGGCCTCAATATCCCGAGTCATCCAGGGTTCCTTACTTCTACCAGCCTTGCCCTTCACTCTAAAAGTCACCCAATCACCCAAGGCAGGAATTGAACCCTGGTCCCTAGTACTGTGTGGCAATAGTGCTAGCCACTGTGCCACCATGCTGTCCCTACCTGGTTTGGCCTACCTGTGGCTTAACAGCAAAATTCCGGCATTTGACTACTTTGGGTCTTTTAAGAACGTCAGAGAGAAAGGAGATTTCCAGAATTTTACCCCTTAAATCACCATATTAAATCTATCGGCCCAGTATATCTGATGGACTTTGATTCGGAAAATACCATCATGATCACAGCTGCCGTGAGTGCTTCATCACCTTGCAAGATAAATGGGATAGCGTCCAGTTTACATGTGGCTGTCAGACATTCACAGTGCTGCTTGCTTCATTGACCTGGAGCAATACCGCCAGCCCTGGTAAGACTCCATTGTCCTCACCTACACACCATTAGACTCATCTCTGTTGACTGGACCCGAGACTTCCTACAGACAGCAACAATTTCTACAAATATATAAACCGAAAAAGAGTGGCTGAAATAAACATTGATTCTTTAGAGGATGAGAAGGGGGATGTAATAACTGGAAATGAGGAAATGGCTGACAGTCTTCACAGTGGAAGATACAAATAACATGCCAAAAATTGATGACAGGAAGGCTATGGCAGGTGAGGACCTAGAAACTATAATTATCACGAAAGAGGTAGTGTTGGGCAAGCTAATGGGGCTAAAGGTAGACAAGACTCCTGGCCCTGGTGGAATGCATCCCAGGGTACTAAAAGAGATGGCGGGAGAAATAGCAAATGCACTCGTGGTAATTTACCAAAATTCGCTGGACTCTGGGGTGGTTCCTGCAGATTGGAAAACAGCAAATGTGCTGCCACTGTTTAAAAAAGGAGGTAGACAAAAGGTTAACTATAGGCCGGTTAGCTTAGCTTCTGTAGTGGGGAAAATACTTGAATCTATCATCAAGGAAGAAATAGCGAGACATCGGGATATAAATTGTCCCATTGGAAAGACACAGCATGGGTTCATGAAGGGAAGATCATGTTTGGTTAATTTGGTGGAATTCTTTGAGAATATTACATGTGCAGTGGGCAATGGCGAACCTGTGGATGTGGTGTATCTGGATTTCCAGAAGGCATTTGACAAGGTGCCGCACCAAAGACTGCTACATAAGATAAAGGTGCACGGTGTTACGGGTAATGTATTAGCATGGATAGAGGATTAGTCAACAGAAAACAAAGAGTGGGGGTAAATGGGTGTTTTTCTGGTTGGTGATCAGTGACCAGTGGTGTGCCTCAGGGATCTGTGTTGGGACCGCAATTGTTTATGATTTATATAGATGATTTGTAGTTAGGGACCAAGTGTAATGTGTCAAAATTCGCAGATGACACTAAGATGAGTGGCAGAGCAGCGTGTGCAGAGGATGCTGAAAGTCTGCAAAGGGATATAGATAGTCTAAGTGAGTGGGCGAGGGTCTGGCAGATGGAGTACAATGTTGGTAAATGTGAGGTCATCCATTTTGGTAGGAATAACAGCAAAATGGACTATTATTTAAATGGTAAAATATTGCAGCATGCTGCTCTGCAGAGGGACCTGGGTGTCCTTGTGTAAGAATCACAAGGCGTTGGTTTGCAGGTGCAGCAGGTAATTAAGAAGGCAAATGGAATTTTGTCCTTCATTGCTAGAGGGATTGGGCCGCTCCAAAATGATGCTGGTAATCTAGTGATGGGAGACAAGGAAATAGCTGAGGGACTTAATAAGTACTTTGCGTCAGTCTTCACAGTAGAAGACATGAGTAATATCCCAACAATTCAGGAAAGTCAGGGGGCAGAGTTGAATATGGTTGCCATCACAAAGGAGAAAGTGCTAGAGAAACTAAAAGGTCTGAAAATTGATAAATCTCCGGGCCCAGATGGGCTACATCCTAGAGTTCTAAAGGAGATAGCTGAAGAAATAGTGGAGGCGTTAGTTATGATCTTTCAAAAGTCACTGGAGTCAGGGAAAGTCCCAGAGGATTGGAAAATCGCTGTTGTAACCCCACTGTTCAAGAAGGGAACAAGAAAAAAGATGGAAAATTATAGGCCAATTAGCCTAACCTCAGTTGTTGGCAAAATTCTAGAATCCATCGTTAAGGATGAGATTTCTAAATTCTTGGAAGTGCAGGGTCAGATTAGGACAAGTCAGCATGGATTTAGTAAGGGGAGGTCGTGCCTGACAAACCTGTTAGAGTTCTTTGAAGAGATAACAAATAGGTTAGACCAAGGAGAGCCAATGGATGTTATCTATCTTGACTTCCAAAAGGCCTTTGACAAGGTGCCTCACGGGAGACTGCTGAGTAAAATAAGGGCCCATGGTATTCGAGGCAAGGTACTAACATGGATTGACGATTGGCTGTCAGACAGAAGGCAGAGAGTTGGGATAAAAGGTTCTTTCTCAGAATGGCAACTGGTGACAAGTGGTGTCCCGCAGGGTTCAGTGTTGGGGCCACAGCTGTTCTCTTTATATATTAACGATCTAGATGACGGGACTGGGGGCATTCTGGCCAAGTTTGCCGATGATACAAAGATAGGTGGAGGGGCAGGTAGTATTGAGGAGGTGGGGAGGCTGCAGAAAGATTTAGACAGTTTAGGAGAGTGGTACAAGAAGTGGCTGATGAAATTCAACGTGGGCAAGTGCGAGGTCGTACACTTTGGAAAAAAGAATAGAGGCATGGACTATTTTCTAAACGGTGACAAAATTCATAATGCTAAAGTGCAAAGGGACTTGGGAGTCCTAGTCCAGGATTCTCTAAAGGTAAACTTGCAGGTTGAGCCGGTATTAAGAAAGCAAATGTAATGTTGTCATTTATCTCAAGAGGCTTGGAATACAAAAGCAGGGATGTACTTCTGAGGCTTTATAAAGCACTGGTTAGGCCCCATTTGGAGTACTGTGAGCAATTTTGGGCCCCACACCTCAGGAAGGACATACTGGCACTGGAGCGGGTCCAGCGGAGATTCACACGGATGATCCCAGGAATGGTAGGCCTGACATACGATGAACGTCTGAGGATCGTGGGATTATATTCATTGGAGTTTAGGAGGTTGAGGGGAGATCTGATAGAAACTTACAAGATAATGAACGGCTTAGATAGGATGGACGTAGGGAAGTTGTTTCCATTAACAGGGGAGACTAGGACGCGGGGGCACAGCCTTAGAATAAAAGGGAGTCACTTTAGAACAGAGATGAGGAGAAATTTCTTCAGCCAGAGAGTGGTGGGTCTGTGGAATTCATTGCCACAGAGGGCTGTGGAGGCCGAGACGTTGAGCGTCTTCAAGACAGAAATTGATAAATTCTTGATTTCTCGAGGAATTAAGGGCCATGGGGAGAGAGCGGGTAAATGGAGTTGAAATCAACCATGATTGAATGGTGGAGTGGACTCGATGGGCCGAATGGCCTTACTTCCGCTCCTATGTCTTATGGTCTTATGGATGGAGTTTCAAAAAAACATGAGGTTATGTTGCAGCTGTATAAAGTGCCGGTGAGGCCACATGTGGAGTACTGTGTACAGTTTTGGTCTCCTTACTTGAGAAAGGATATACTGGCACTGGAGGGGGTGCAGAGGAGATTCACTAGATTGATTCTGGAGTTGAGAGGGTTGGCTTATGAGGAGAGACTGAGTGGACTGGGGTTGTACTCATTGGAATTCAGAAGAATGAGGGGAGATCTTATAGAAACATATAAGATTATGAAGGGAATAGATAAGATAGAAGCAGGGAAGTTGTTTCCACTGGCGGGTGAAGCTAGAACTAGGGGGCATGGCCTCAAAATAAAGGGGAGCAGATTTAGGACTGAGTTGAGGAGGAACATCTTCACACAAACGGTTGTGAATCTGTGGAATTCCCTGCCCAGTGAAGCAGTTGAGGCTACCTCATTGAATGTTTTTAAGGCAAGGATAGATAAATCTTTGAACAGTAAAGGAATTAAGGGTTATGGTGAGCAGGCGGGTAAGTGGAGCTGAATCCATGAAAAGTTCAGCCATGGTCTTATTGAATCGCGGAGAAGGCTCGAGGGGCCAGATGGCCTACTCCTGCTCCTAGTTCTTATGTTCTTATAACCCCACAGACCGCTATGACACTTCCTCCACGATTATCCTCAACATCGGTGCCCCGCAAGGCTCTGTCCTCAGCTCCTTACTATACTCCTTACACACCTATGAATGTGTCGCCAAATTCCACTCCAACTTGATTTTCAAGTTTGCTGATGGCACCGCCATAGTGGGTTGGATCTCAAACAATGATGAGACAGGAATGAGATAGAGAATCTGGTGAAATAGTGCAATGGCAATAATCACTCCCTCAATGTCAGTAAAATGAAGGAAATAGTCATCGACTTCAGGAAGCATAGTTGAGGACATGCCCCTATCTACATAGAATCATATAATCCCCACAGTGCAGAAGGAGGTCATTCGTCCCATCAAGACTGCACTGACAACAATCCCACCCTGTCCCTGTCCCTAAATCCCCAAGTATTCACCCTGCTAATCCCCCAGACGCTAAGGGGCAATTTAACATGGCCAATGAACCTAACCCGCACATCTTTGGGCTGTGATCAACGGTGATGAATCAAATTAACACTGTAGCCCAGTATCTCTGAATCCCGGTAAGGGTGGGATGTCCACACTTCTCTTTGGCTCTTCATCCTAATGTTGCATGCCAATACCTCTGTGATGCTCCAACTGATTGGCAAATGTACACAAACGCCTAGATTACTGTTTGAATCACTTTGCTTCTGGTATATACATTTGCGAGTAATCTTGCTCCTATTCTTGCAGGTGAAGACCCCCAAGCATGTTGCTGACACAAACTTGCTGCACTCTGTATTGGCTGGAAAATCTTTAATTCCAGATTTTTATTGAATTTCAAATATGAGTGATGGTGGGATTTGAACCCTGGACCCCAGAGCATCGCTTGGGTCCCTGGATTACTTGCTAGATGACAATACCACTTCATTCCCCTTTACTTTGCCCACTCATTCACTAAGGCACAGGATTATACTGCGCCATTGTCATATTAAATGAAATGGTTTCCAAAATGTGACCGATATGTTTATTGGGGGAGGGGGTAAGGGAGGTTCCAGAGTTATCAGGATCTCATTATTCTAGTTTCAACTTTCACTTAACTGCCTGAATCCTCTCTATAGCAATTCAGTATGTAGGGCAGCACAGTGGTTAGTAATGCTGTCTCACAGCGCCAGGGACCCAGGTTCAATTCCAGCCTCGGGTAACTGTCTGTGTGGGGTTTACACGTTCTCCCTGTCTCTAGCTCCTCCAGGTGCTCCACGTTCCAAAGATGTGTGGGTTAAGTTGATTCAGCATGGTAAATTATCCTTTATCGTCAGGGGGACTAGTAGGGTAAATACGTGGCGTTATGGGGATTGGGCCTGAGTGGAATTGTTCTCGGTGCAGGTTTGATAGGCCGAGTGACCTCTTTCTGCTCTGCAGGGATTCTATGAAACAGGCATTCCTACTTAAATTAAACTTAACTCAAGAATTGAAGTCAACTGGTGTAAAACTTTACAAATAGATTTCCTCTTTTTGTCCAGGTCTTGAGGTAAGTGCCATCGGTCCCTATTTTAATGAACAGCGAGAGGGGAAAGGCTGCATCTGGGAGTCTACGCTATTTAAAGGAGGATGGAGTTTAACGGCAATCTTTGTGAACTTTCTAAAAACCGTCATACTTAGCTCACCTGCAGCAGAAGGGAAATTGAACTCTTTCCCATGTGACACAGGTGCTGGGCAGTGTTTACAGGCTCATTTCCCCAGGGATTCGCTGGTAGCCCCCCTTTATTTTTGGCTGAGAATGATGACCACGAGCAGGATGCTCTTGTGGATCAATGTTGTGCCGCGCAGCCTGGCAACTGGTGAAGGTTTAGGAGCTGGGGGGACAGAGCATGGGGGAATGCTCAGGAGGAGTAGGGAGAAGGTGGGGCACTAGGGCCCAGGGGAGGATGAGCACCCCTCACCAGCAATCTGATTGGGAAATGCTAAAGCCATTTGGCAAACATGAAAAACAGTCCGTTCTGCTGTGAGTAGCTGATCCATTGCCACAGCCATGTTCCTCCCACCATCATCTCTGACCCATGAAGTTATACATTAGCAATCATGCAAAACACTTGTGTTTTGGGAACACGATTTATCAGCACAGCACAGCACTCACACATTAACGAATGAAACTGTGCATCTAGAACTAGTCTCAGATTAATGGGTTCACAACAACGACAGATATTATCTTCATTATTGCTTGTCCACAGAAGTATCCCTGAATCTACTATCTGCTCCCGTGACGTTTTCCCTTCCGATCTGAGTGGATCATAGAATCATCAAATCCCAGAAGGAAGCAATCCGGCCCATTGAGTCTGCACCAACCACAATCCCACCAGGCCCTATCCCCGTAATCCCACTTATTTACCCTGCTAACTCTCCTGATACTAGGGTCAATTTAGCATGGTCAATCAATTTAACCTGCACATTTTTGGACTGTGGGAGGAAACCGGAGCACCTGAGGGAAACCCATGCAGACACGGGGAGAATGTGCAAACTCCACACAGACAGTGACCCAAGCCTGGAATTGATGCCAGGTCCCTGGCGCTGTGAGGCAGCAGTGCTAACCACTGTGCCGCCGTGTCACACTGTCCGAACTAATATGCTGTTTATTGTCAGTTAAATTCTCATGACCAGATGGCAAGGTAGCAGTTAGCTCAGGGCCCTATTTTACCATTTTGATTTTCAGTGCTGGGCGGACTTGAAACTGGGAGTGTTTCAGATCTGAATTTTAGACCCGTTCTCTGGTGCCCCCAAACGCACTTTGCCTGCAAAAATATCAGTCCGAATCATGCTGCACAAGCCTGTGGGCGGGGCTTAACGCACCCGAATCTCTGCAGCTCCGATCAGCGCCTCCAACTGCGCATGCGCAGAAAAAAAATGATAGAATGCAGCTCCCCTGTCACATCCCTCCCGGGCTGGATAATGCCTCCCCCAGGCCCCCGCAGACATTGCCTCACCCCCCACAACATTACTGACCCTCATCCTATCCTGGATGACCCCATCCTCCCGCCACCCAGACCGATCGCGGGTCCCTTCCCCTCTTTCCCCTTACTGATTTCAGGCAGAGTGCCAGCGGACCCCCCCTTCACCCCCCAGCCCCCCCCACCAATCTCAATCAAAGAGCCATCGGACACTCAACACTTACCTCCTCACTAACTGGAGCGTTCGAATTGGACTTATATGGAGCATGTCTGTTTTGTGCCCATTCTGAATGGATGAATGCGGTGGTAAAGGGGGATGTGCCAGTGAGGTTGGGCGTGCAGCCCATTAAGTCAATGGAAATGCATGCAAATGCATTTAACTGGCCGTCGTGCCCATTTCGGTCCTGATAGCGGCCATTTTCGGGCCTTGGTAAAGGGGGAACCGGCGCAGAGGCAGGCACGATCGTGCTACTCGCCTCACGCCCAACTTTACCAAGTTTTCGTGCCTGAAAACAGGCGCAACGCGATGATAAAATAGGGCCCTTACTATCGCTAAAAGACATGCTTTGCTTCAGAAAGTTTGATCTCCCTCAATGTTTCAAGAAGGCCCTCCATTTTCCAGATAATATTTTACCCATGCACTGTTTTGGTCTCTGTAACTAAGAAAGGATATACTAGCCTCACAGTAAGTTTACTGGAGTGACTCCTCGAATTAGGGTGAAGATGAATAGTCTACAGTTTAGAGGAATGAAAGATAATTATTGAAACATAAAAAATACTTTAAAAAATTTGAAGTGGGGAGATACTTCCACCTGGTTTGTGCATCTAGAACTAGTCTCAGATTAACGGGTTCACGATTTAGGATTGAGATGAAGAAAAATGTTTCCACACAGAAGGTTGTGAATCTTTGGAATTTTCTATCTCAGGGATTTGGACATTAAGGGAATTAAGGGATATGAGATGTGTGTGAAAGTCATGTTGAGGTAGAAGGCTTACCATGAGCTTCCTGAAAGGTAAAGTAGATTCAAAGGGCCAAATGTTCTCCACCAGTTTGGGTATTTTATGTTCTCTGTAAGGTCTTACTGGAGATCTTTAACTCGAAGGAGTCAGCTGAAGGGACAATTAGAAATCTAATGATTTTTGTAAAGACAAGCAGAGTTGGACAGGAAGGATTCAAGAGTTTAACGATAATGGTTCATCAGCGAATAAGGTCCATGCAGAGAATATTAGTTAAAAAAGGTTCTTTATCTGAATACACAATCACTTTTTAAAAGATAGTCAAACATGTCAATGGTCCTACTATGTTAACCTCCCCTGCAAGATAAACTGATTGCTAGTTTAGAATCTCAACTTAAAGAAAGTTCCAATCATGTTATTGCTCAGCAATAAACATTTTTTAGATAAACAAACAAATACTGATTGAAGATACTCACAATCTAGCATAATTACATGATTGGTTAAGATTTTGAAGTGCCTTTACCTCAAATATAGTGACTACTTGTTAAGCCAGGACTCAATGCCTATATCTTTAAAAATGACTGAAAAATGACTGACTTAATTTTACCATTTTGGGCCTGTTTTTGCCACCACGTTGCACCCGTTTTCGAGCATGAAACCTTGGTAAAGTTGGACGTGAGGCAAGTAGTGCGATCCACACCCGCCTCTGCACTGGTTCCCCCTTTACCAAGGCCCAAAAATGGCCGCAACCGGGACTGTGCCCAAAACGGGCGCAACAGCCATTTAAATGCATTTGCATGCATTTAAGTTTACTTAATGGGCTGTACGCCCAACTTTAGCGACACTTTCCCCTTTACCACTACGTCCGCCCAGCCAGAATCGGCACGAAACAGACATGCCCCATATAAGTCCGATTCGGGCGCTTCAGTTAGTGAGGAGGTAGGGACCTAGCGTCGGACACCTCTTTGCTTGAGATCGGTGGGAGGGAATGGGGGTCCACTGCCACTCTGCCTCAGATCAGTGGAGGGAAAGGGTGGTCCGCTGACACTCTGCCTCAGATCAGTGGAGGGAAAGGGGGGTCCGATACCACTCTGCCTGAGATCGGTGGGGTGGGAGAATGGGGGAGGGGCCCATGATCAATCTGAGTGGCAGGGGTGTGGGGACATTAAGGGGGTCAGTAATGTTGTGGGGGAGGAGCTATGTCTGCGGGGGCCAGGGGGAGGCATTATCCAGCCCGGGAGGGATGTGGCAGGGAGCAGCATTCTATCATTTGTTTTCTGCGCAAGCACAGTTGGAGGCGTCGATCGGAGCTGCAGGTTTCTGGCATGTTAAGCCCCGCCCACAGGCTTGTACAGTGCGATTCGGAATCATTGATATTTTTGCAGGCAGAGTGCGTATGGGGGCGCCTCAGAACGGATCTAAAAGTCAGATCTGAAACATTCCCAGTTTTAAGACCGCCCAGGACTTAGAATCAAAATGGTAAAATAGGACCCTTTGAAAACGGGCACAACGTGATGGTAAAATCAGGCTCAATGTGTTCCCCAGCCATGGCTCTTTTTGAAAAGAAAGTTCAACTGAATTTTAGACTCTCCTAGCAGGTTTTGTGGCAGGGGTGGTGGGAGGAGAGGGTTAAATTGCAAGGATGGGTTTCCCTCCAGGATCCCACTCATCCCAACCAGGATGTGATTTCACAGTGGGGTGGTAGAGCCTGAGACAGGAAGCCCACCATTGTCCTGTTTAAGGCCCATTAGCGGCCACTTAATGGCCACTTAAAGGCCTTTCAAGCCCACCTCAAATTGCAGACTGGCATTGGCTGGATAGCTCAGGGTAAGGTACATTCTCGATCTAGGGCGGGGAAGTGAAGGGGGCATTGTTTTCGGAAGACATCTTTGGATTGCAGGCACTCTACCTCCAGACCTCCCTCTCCTCCCAGCCTATCCCCCAATAACCTAATCACTCGCTCTGTGGTCCCCCATGGGATGCTTCCCTCCCAGGAACTTTGCCAGTTAGCTTCACATTAGCTCCCTCTCAGGGATGGTGCTGCAGTACCTCTTCTGGGCACTGCAGCGCTGTGCCTGGATGAGGTGAAGAACTGCAGGCCCATCTGATTGGCTGGCAGCTCTCCAAGGTGGGACCACCCTCCAAGTGAAGTTGGATGCCCCACTAATCAACAATCACATGAGCATACAATGGCTGCAGGCCTGTGAGAGTTAGAGGGGATGTGTTCCCCACTGACTCTATGGATGTTGGGGGTCAAACCCGTGCCATCTGAAAAATTCAGGCCAAGATATGTTTCAGCTTAAAATCCTTGAGGAATGTAGCTTAGATATATTTTCAAACCAAAAAGCAACCGGCATTACCAGTTGCCTACCAGGAATATCACATAATCGCAAAATTGCACAGTGGTTAGCACTGCGGTCTCACAGCGCCAGGGACCTGGGTTTGATTTCTGGCTTGGGTCACTGTCTGTGTAGGGTCTGCACATTCTCCCTGTGTCTGCGTGGGTTTCCTCCGGGTGCGCCAGTTTCCTCCCACAATCCAAAAGATGTTCTGGTTAGGTACATTGGCCATGATAAATTCTCCCTCAGTGTACCCTAACAAGCGCCAGAGTGTGGCGCCGGTAACTTCATTGCAGTGTTAATGTAAGCCTACTTGTGACACAAATAAATAAATAAAGTCGTTACGGTGCAGAAGGAGGCCATTTAGCCCATTGTGTCTGCACCTATTCTCCGAATGAGCATTATGACTTAGTGCCATTTCCCTGCCTTTTCCCCATATCCCTGCACATTGTTTCTATTCTAGTAATCATTTAATGCCCCCTTGAATGCCTCAGTATAACCTCCACCACACTTCCAGGCAGTGCATTCTGGACCTGAACCACTCATTGTGTAAAAGGGTTATTTCCTCACATCACATTTACTTCTTTGCAAGTTGCTTTGAGTCTGTGTCCTTTCGTTCTTGATCCATTTACAAATAGGAACAGTTTCTCCCTATCTACTCTGTCCAGCCCCTCACATGATTTTGAACACCTCTATCAGATTTATTCTTAGCCTCTTCCTCTCTAAGGAGAAGAGCCCCAGCCCCCTCAATCTATCTTTGTAACTTTATTTTACTTCTGGACTTAATATCCTGAGAATGATTCAAATATTCTCGACCTGTTTCTAATGTCAAGCTATAATTGATTGTGCCTATTAATGCCAATCACTACATCTTAAATTTGCCATTAATTGTGTTAGTTTTGTCGCAAACTAACAGTACCAATAGGGATAAAATTTGATCTAATCGCCATTCTAGAGCGATGGTTACAAGGTGACTAAGCACTAGGAAATAAATATCCCAGGGTGCAGGATATTTTAAAAGGAGAAGAAGGAGATGTAGAACTGGTAATAAATTATGATGTAAGGGCAATTGTGAGAAAAGATCTCCATTCAGAAGATCGGGAAGTAGAATTAGTACATGTTGATATAAGGAATAATATGAATGGAAAAATGCTCGTGGCCATGGTTTATCGGCCAGTTACTAGTAATTATACTGTTCTACTGTTGGACCGAACATTATTCAAGAAATAATTGGAGCTCATAACAAAGGCAATGTAACAATCATAGGAGACTTTAATCTTAATCTAGAGGGCTAGAATAGAACAGCAGGGATATACTGCTGAGGCTGTATGAGGCTCTGATCAGACCCCATTTGGAATATTGTGAGCAGTTTTGGGCCCCATACCTAAGGAAGGATGTGCTGGCCTTGGAGTGGGTCCAGAGGAGGTTCACAAGAATGATCCCAGGAATGAAGAGTTTGTCATATGAGGAGCGGTTGAGGAGTGTGGGTCTATACTTAATGGAGTTTAGAAGGATGAGGGAGGATCTAATTGAAACTTACAGAATACTGAGAGGCCGGGAAAGATTGGACGTGGAGAGGATCTTTCCACTCATGGGAGAGACTAGAACTCGAGGACACAACCTCAGAGTGAGGGGATGCTCCTTTAAAACTGAGATGAGGAGGAATTTCTTCAGCCAGAGGGTGGTGACTCTGTGGAACTTATTGCCACAGAAGGCGGTGGAGGCCAAGTAAATGAGTGTCTTTAAGACTGGAGATAGATAGGTTCTCGATCAATAAGGGGATCAAGGGTTACAGGGAGAAGGCAGGAGAATGGGGATGAGAATCATATCAGCCGTGATTGAATGGCGGAGCAGACTTGATGGGCTGAGTGGCCTAATTCTGCTCCTATATCTTATGATCTTAGGGAAATCAAATTGGCAAAGCTGGTATGGAAAATTAGTCTGGAGAATGTTTTTTTGATAGATTTCGAGAGCAATACATTGTGGAGCAAACTAGCACGGTAGCACAGTGGTTAGCACTGCTGCTTCACAGCTCCAGGGTCCCGGGTTCGATTCCCGGCTCGGGTCACTGTCTGTGTGGAGTTTGCACATTCTCCTCGTGTCTGCGTGGGTTTCCTCCGGGTGCTCTGGTTTCCTCCCACAGTCCAAAGATGTGCGGGTTAGGTTGATTGGCCAGGTTAAAAATTGCCCCTTAGAGTCCTGGGATGTGTAGGTGTTAGAGGGATTAGCGGGTAAATATGTGGGTGTAGGGCCTGGGTGGGATTGTGGTCGGTGCAGACTCGATGGGCCGAATGGCCTCCTTCTGCACTGTAGGGTTTCTATGATTTCTATTTTAGATCTAGCGCTGTACAATGGGATAGGGTTGATTAGTAATCTCATAGTAAAAGAATCCTCGGGAGAAAGTGATCATAATAAAATTGAATTCTATATTAAATTTGGGAGTAACACAGTTTACTGGGGAAATTAAGAACAGTGTAATATGAAAAAGAGGTTTATAACATTGCAAAGAATAATTGTAAATGGAGAACACCAGCTGATCAAAAAGTTGGAAAACAGGAAGATTTGGAATATGGTAGTAACTAGCAAGGAATATAAAACAGATTGCAAGTTTTTTAAAATGTATATAAAAATGAGAGTTGTTAAAGTGAATATTGGCCACTGAGGGACAGTGAGAGCAGAAATTAACATGGAGAGTGAGGACATTACTGAGATTTTGAGTCTTGTGTCTTCACAGGAGAACTCACAAATTGCATATAAGAAATAAAGGCTAATCCAGAGGCTTATATGACTGCAGAGCTTCAAGGAAATATCATAAGAGAAAAGCATGGCAGCTGGTAGAATTTAAATTCAATATTTTTTTTATTTATTAGTGTCACAAGCAGGCTTATATTAACACTACAATGAAGTTACTGTGAAAATCCCCTAGTTGCTGCGCTCCGGGTGCACTGAAAGAGAATTTAGCATGGCCAATGCACCCAACATGCGCATTTTTGGACTGTTGGGAGGAAACCAGAGCAATTGGAGGAAACCCATGCAGACACGGAGAGAATGTACAGATTCCGTACAGACAGTGACCCAAGCCAGGAATCGAACCCAGGTCCCTGGCGCTGTGAAGCAGCAGTGCTAACCACTGTGCCACCATGCTGAAAGCTAGTCTCAGTAACGGTGACCATGAAACTATCACAGTTTATCATAAAAAACCCATCTGGTTCCCGAATGTCCTTTCGGGAAGGAAAGCTGCTATCTTTACCTAGTCTGTTCTACATGTGACTCCAGACTGAAAGCAATGTGTTTGATTTTCAAATGTCCTCTGAAATGGCCTAGCAAGCCAATTAGTGATGGGCAACAAATGCTGGCCTTGCCAGTGACACCCACAGCCTGTGAAAGAATGAAGGGCAAAAAAACTATTGGAGAAACTTGAGGAACTAAAAATAAATCCCCATCAGTTAATGGCATACATCTCAGGGTTTTCAGGTTGGTAGCTGAAGAGTTAAAGGATGCACTGGTTATGATTCCCCAGATTCTACAAAGGTAGCAGCAGATTGGAAGTTTACAAATGTAACACCACAATTAAAGAAATGAGAGAGAAGAGGAATATAAGAAACTACAAGCCAATTAGCCTGACATCAGTCAACAGGAAAATTATGAAATCTACTGAGAAAGCTTCAAAATTACCTTTAAAAAAAAATCACATGACCAGACTCAAAATGCTTTTACCAATGGGAAATTGTATTTGATAAATTTATTCAAGTTTTTTGAGCATGCAGCTAATAGGGTAGATGTAAAGGAACTAGCTTATTTAATATTAAACATATGGGGGAGCGGCACAGTGGCACAGTGGTTAGCACTGCTGCCTCACAACACCAGGGACCCCGGTTCGATTCCTGGCTTGGGTCACTAACTGTGTGGAGTTTGTACATTCTCCCTGTGTCTGCGTGGGTTTCCTCCAGGTGCCCCCATTTCCACCCACTGTCCGAAAGATGTGCGGGTTAGGTGGATTGGCCATGCTAAATTGCCCCTTAGTGTCAGGGGGACTAGCTAGGATAAATGAATGGGGTTATGGGGATAGGGCCTGGGTGGGACTGTGGTCAGTGTAGACTCGATGGGCCGAATGGCCTCCTTCTGCACTGTAGGATTCTCTGCCTATGTTTCTATATGAACACACAAATTCGGGACAGGAGTAGGAGTGGTGAAAATACTGTGCTGTCAGGTCTCCTTCCATTCACAGCCTTGGAGCAGTACAAATGGTTATTGAATAGGGACAGGTCATGGAGTATTATTTATCCTCCAGTAATGGATAACTGTAATCTGTTGTTTGTACTATTGACTGCCATTGAATGAATGTGTTATGTGATGGGTGTTAATGGCCATAAAACCTCTTTGCCATTTGAATGTTCATACGTGTTTGTAATTCATATTTGGTGTACCATTCTTAAATGGAGTGGTTGTAACTACATAAGTTCTTTAGGTGGAGCCCTGAGCTCTTGGCATTTCCCACACTGAAAGCGTGAGCCAATTACTAAAGGAAAAGCTACTGTTGACCGAATCTCAGGGATCATAGAAACCCTACAGTGCAGAAGGAGGCCATTTGGCCCATCGAGTCTGCACCGACCACAATCCCACCCAGGCCCTACCCCCACATATTTACCTGCTAATCCCTCTAACCTACGCATCTCAGGACTCTAAGGGGCAATTTTTAACCTGGCCAATCAACCTAACCCACACATCTTTGGACTGTGGGAGGAAACCGGAGCACCCGGAGAAAACCCACGCAGACACAAGGAGAATGTGCAAACTCCACACAGACAGTGACCCTGGAGCTGTGAAGCAGCAGTGGTAACCACTGTGCTACCGTGCCGCCCGGATAATATGACTGCATCATTTGTGGCCTGGAACATGGAAATGTTACACATCAAATTATCTGTTTAGCTTCTCTTTAAACTGATGGCTGAAATTGTAAATCAATAAAAGGGCACCAGTTATCCCTTTGAGCTTACTTTTTGTTTCCTGTTGATGTCTGGAATAGTCCAATCACAGACAGAGATTCAGTGTGCCTCCAGGTTCATGGTTCGTGCCCACTCTTGTGTTGAAATACCCCAGTCGATAAAGATGTTCTTTCTTAGGGATTCTGCTGATATCAGTGTTCCGTTTCTCATCAAAGTGGTCTTTTGTCTCTCTGGTGGAGCATTTTGTAGAGTGCCCATGAGAATAACTGGCTCCAGCTTGAGTTGGGAGGTGGATAGAAAGAAAACTTTCGGAACTATTTGTTGCAATTTCTTTCATAAGAGCAGGGAGTTCCTTAAAACAAGGTCTACATTTAATCATAGATTTCCTCTGAATTCTTGGTGAATTCTTTCTGCTGGATTGTTTTTCTTTCAGTGATTCGCTCTCAGCGAGCTGTGTCTCTTGGAGGAAAACCATGCCCATATTCCTGCCAATATTCTATGCCAATCACTGCCGTCTTGTGGGCCTTGCCAACCAGCTGCAAGTCACCTGTCAGCCCTTTGCACATGTTCCCGAGTTCCAGCTTACCAGCTCAAGGGCTAGTATCTTCTTTCTTCTTCATTTGTTCTCTCTGTTCGCCTGGTGCAACAAATTCAGTTTACTCGCTGAGCAGAAACTCTCAGTTGGGGTTTCTCAGAGTTGTGAAAAGGGGAACCAAGTGCAGAAGCCTCGCAGTCGGTCGACAGCCTTTCCGTCTGCAATTCCTCTGCTGTGCCTCCATCTGGTAACAGATATGGAAACCCCCCGCTGCCCCCGGCTACAATTTCAGAAGAACTGGGAGTCGATCAGCCTCTGTACGTGGAGCATGCAGGCCCATTGACATGTGGACACATCCCAGAGCTCATGAGGGAAACGTCCCAGCTATAGGGAAAACTCCACCTGTCGATACCTCAGGGCAAATGAAGCTTATGGGAGTAAACCCTGAGAAGAGAACTGGAATGGACACCAAAGGTGCGGACTGACATCTGGCATCTTCTGGAACCAAGGCAGCACCAAATATATAGAACAAAGAACAAAGAACAACACAGCACAGGAACAGGCCCTTCGGCCCTCCAAGCCCGCACCACTCCCTGGTCCAAACTAGACCATTCTTTTGTGTCCCTCCATTCCCACTCCGTTCATGTGGCTATCTAGATAAGTCTTAAACATTCCCAGTGTGTCTGCCTCCACCACCTTGCCCGGCAGCGCATTCCAGGCCCCCACCACCCTCTGTGTAAAATACGTCCTTCTGATATCCGTGTTAAACCTCCCCCCACTCACCTTGAACCTATGACCCCTCGTGAACGTCACCACCGATCTGGGAAGAAGCTTCCCACCGTTCACCCTATCTATGCCTTTCATAATTTTATACACCTCTATTAGGTCACCCCTCATCCTCCGTCTTCCCAGTGAGAACAACCCCAGTTGACCCAATCTCTCCTCATAACTAAGCCCTTCCATACCAGGCAACATCCTGGTAAACCTCCTCTGCACTCTCTCTAAAGCCTCCACGTCCTTCTGGTAGTGTGGCGACCAGAACTGGGCGCAGTATTCCAAATGCAGCCAAACCAACGTTCTATACAACTGCAACATCAGACCCCAACTTTTATACTCTATGCCCCGTCCTATAAAGGCAAGCATGCCATATGCCTTATTCACTACCTTCTCCACCTGTGACGTCACCTTCAAGGATCTGTGGACTTGCACACCCAGGTCCCTCTGCGTATCTACACCATTTATGGTTCTGCCATTTATCGTATGGCTCCCCCCTACGTTAGTTCTACCAAAATATAGCTGTCAACTGGACCCTCCAAGGGAAATGGAGAGGGCACAATGAAATTCAGGCAACCCAGGCTCTCCAATTTTGCCCATGCTCACTCCCTGATGGGGACAGAGTGTTAATACAACATGGAAGAATCAAAAGGAATCAACATTTCTAACTGCAGCCTCTCCACTAAAATATGACGTATCTCTTCAATGTTTGGATATTTCATTAAATTGAATGTCCAAATAGCAAGATCTTAATGCATAATTCATACATACAACTCGGGGACATGGGCCTACAATATGATCGTGAACTGACTGAACTTGACTTGAATCAAGGAATTGTTCCTGTTAAGTTAGGACATTGTGGCTTGGAGGGCTTGGACAAGTCTCAAAAAACATTCACAAAGGGACAAAAGTTAATGAAAAACAGTGATGATGAATCGCAGTAAGGGATCAAAGCCGTTATAAAAGGAAGGATCAGAGAAATAAAGAAGTCGCAGACAGATTAAAAAATAATCAAGTTATTTGGAATCAATAGAGAAATCTAGTCAGGTCAGAGTTTGAGACTGGGAAAGAAATTGAGAGCAGTTGATAAGGCCGGTGCAATTTGCACAGCAACATCATTAGAGAGTGAGTGGAGCGATTGGCATTCGGTTCCTGTCCAGAGTCAGGGTGGCTGAAGCTCATCAATTGTGAAGCTGAAATGAAGAGTCTGGTGTCCATCCTGGCAATCGGCCTGATGCTATCCTGCTTTATAGACTCTGTGAAGCCTGAGGAACCAATGTTAAAGCTCTGTGGCCGAGACTTTGTAGAAAAGCTTATGCAGCTCTGTGTAAGCATGAAAGCCCGCATATACCATCCGTACGGTAAGTATCAGAATTATTATTAACTAGGATAACCAATTGCCTGCTTGGATTTCATACCTGCTAAAATGTGATGTGATTTCATTGATCCATGGGCTAAGAATGCACTGATCACATTAACATCATTGCCACGAACAAATATCCTACATACATATATGTGGGCAAGAAAATCTACCAGGAGGGTCAAGAGTACACAATGTTTTTTTTTAATAGGATAATAACGTTTCCAACAGCAATTCTAGGATTAGGTTCATTCACACAGATTGGAAAATTCCTTGTTTAGTTTTCAGTCTGTGTTGAGTTAGTTGAGCTCAGCTAGTTAGTGAGACACAATAATCCTCAGAAACCTTGGAAACAGGAGGGAAATAAATCCGTGAATTCCTGTCCTTGGCCATTGTCCAGTGACTCCTGTTTGAAATGAACCCATGCATGTCTCATATGCGGACATGATTGGATTTTCTTTGCAAATCCCCCCCCCGCCCCCACCACCCGCCCACCCCCCACCCCCCCCCAACCCCATTCAAGCTGTCTCCATAGAGGATAGAATCATAGAATCCCCACAGTGCAGAAGGAGGCCATTTGACCCATCGAGTCTGCACCGGCCACAATCCCACCCAGGTCCTATCCCCACAACCCCACATATTTACCCTCCTAATCCCCCTGACAATAAGTAGCAATTTATCATGGCCAATTAACATAACCCGCACATCTTTGGATTGTGGGAGGAAACCCACGCAGACACGGGGAGAATGTGCAAACTCCACACAAACAGTGACCCAAGGCCGAAATTGAACCTGGGTCCCTGGCGCTGTGAGGCAACAGTGTTAACCACTGTGCCACTGTGTCTTCAATCCCATGAGCTTCAACTTGAGCTAACAGTTCCTTATGGGGATTTAATTACATGCCTTCCAGCTGTTCATATAGAGAAACATCCATAGATATTCCCCTGTCACCTCTTCAAAATTTGCAATCAGATTCATCAGGTATGATTTACTCTATTACAATTCTCAGCTGACTCTGTGATCAACAAAAATACTGGAATGACACAAACCATTTTCCAATGTTAAGGGACATTTCGTGAATTGAGATAAATTTAGCAGATTATAGTTAAAGCATCTGCAATGTTCTTATCTACTGCCATGAAAACCTGAGATAGAAGCCAACGAGTCCTGGGGGTTTGTCACTTTAAGTGTCATTAATTTCTCCATTGTTGTCATCCTGTTATTGTTAATGTTGTCGAGTCCCTCACTCTGATTCATTAGTAGTTGCCTTGGGATGTGTAGGGGTGGCACGGTGGCACAGTGGTTAGCACTGCTGCCTCATCGAGCCAGGGATCTGGGTTCGTTTGCCAGCTTGGCTCATTGTCTGTGTGGAGTTTGCACATTCTCCCCGTGTCTGCATGGGTTGCCTCCGGGTGCTCCGGTTTCCTCCCACAATCCAAAAAATGTGCTGGTCAGGTGCATTGGCCATGCTAAATTCTCCCTCAGTGTACCCGAGTACACTGGAGTATGACGACTTGTGGATTTTCACAGTAACTTCATTGCAGTGTTAATGTAAGCCTACTTGTGACACTAATCAAGAAAACTTTATAAAAATGTCTTTTGCGTGCTCACCTCTTCTTCCATCATAAACAGTGACGCAAATTAATTATTCAACATGGCTTCCATTTCCTTATTTTCAGTGTCGACGTAATTTTTCTCAGTTACTAACATTGCCTCTGTGGACCCCTCAGTAACTGAGAACGATTATAGAAATCATAGAATCCTACAGTGCAGAAAGAGGCCATTCGGCCCATCGGGTCTGCACCAACCGCAATCCCACCCAGACCCTATCCCCTTATCCCTACATATTTACCCACTAATCCCTCTAACCTATGCATCCCGGGACACTAAGGGGCAACTTAGAATGGCCAATCAACCTAACCCGCACATCTTTGGACTTATGTTGACAAGAAAAATAAGGAAATGGCAGAAATGTTGAATAATTAACTGCAAAATATTTTTGTATCGATTTTGATCCCTCAGGAGCTTTTTTTAAAATCACACTTCTCTTTTTTTGCAGATCTTATTGTCTGTTTTGTCACCCTTTGCTGTTCTTTGTATCTTCTCCATCCATTAGGATTTGTGCATTTTTATGCATTTTCATGTTTTTTCCTTTCGTTTAATGTTTAGATTTTACCTCTTTGGCTGTCCATGTTTATTTTTTCTGGTATGCTCTCTCAAGCATTAACTTATCCAGCATCTCATTATTCTTCTGGGCACCTCTCAATGATCTTCTCTGGTTTTATCCGACAACAGAATTGCCCTGTTTAAAGTGGGCATTCTCTTGTTCATCACATTGAGGCCAACTTTACCTAAATCTAGGAGGTCTTGCAGCACAATGGGTAGTATCCCTGCCTCTGAGCCAGAATCTCCACGTTCAAGTCCCACCCCGGGACTTGATGTCCAAGGAAATTGCGTTTATAACATGTTCAAACAGGTTGAAAGTATCCACCTGCAAATCCTTCCAACACGCCCATGGCTCGTGGTAAGAATGGGAGAGATTCCTGGTCAGCCATGCTTGATGTGGAGTGGCCCCCCACAACTAAAAGCCCCTGGTGACAGACTGGGGACCTGTTCCAGGAATTATTAGCCGTGGAAACAAACAAAGATCTGCCTTAATACACCACTAGGTATGGAAGGAGAATTAGAATCACCTAAAACTTTGTGCCTGATTCACGTTTCTGTCTTTCAAACATCCACATTGAACTTTGATAGATATTTGATTTATTGAAAAACCATCATGGTGGCATTTGCTAAACTGCGGCGATTATACAAATACAGTAAAATAAGTCATCATAATTCATAGACAGCCAGTAAAATGAAGTATACAATAAAAGCATTGCACAGTTATGAACATTTCAGGGTACAGATAATGACAGCACATTACAAAATGCAAGTCTCCTTAATTTACGGAAATAATTGCACTCTGCATTTTAATAATGCACACTCCTTATACATGTGTATAAAGAATGCTTATTTCGGCCAAAAACCCTAACCCTAACATTTCATGTCTCTCTCTTCACGTTTAATTAACTTACATTTCTTATTTTTCTTCATGATCATAGAATCCATAGAATACCTACAGTACAGAAGGAGGCTATTTGGCCCATCGAGCCTGCACTGACAACAATCCCACCCTATCCTCGTAAATATTTACCCTGCTAATCCCACCGAGACTAGGGAGAATTTACCATGGCCAATCCACCTAACCTGCACATCTTTGGACTGTGGGAGGAAACCGAAGCACCCGGAGGAAACTCACGCAGTCACGGGGAGAACGTGCAGACAGTGACCCAAGCCGGGAATCGAACCCGGGTCCCTGGCGCTGTGAGGCAGCAGTGCTAACCACTGTGCCACCGTGCCGCCCCCATGCTTGTAGTCCCGAAAGTGCAGTTTCTGATTCATATGCTCTTCTCTTCTCTTTAGTTTCTATTTGTATTATTATTGATACTACTTTGTACAGGGGGTCAGTTGGCCTGACAGTTGGTTTGTGTTGCCGAGTGATGCCACCATGGTTTCAATTCCTGTACCAGCTGAGTTTATTCATGAAGGCCCCACCTTCTCAACCTTGCCCTTGCCAGAGGTGTGGTGATCCTCAGGTTAAATTACCACCTGTCAAAATGGTCAAAGGTTGGGGGTGGGGGGTGCAGCTGATGGTCATTTGGGACTATGGTGACTTTTACCTACTTTTTACAACTTCCCCTGCCCCCCACCCCATTTACAACCCTTGCGTATGCACCATTTCTGCTGTCCATTGGGCACTGATCAGTTCAGATTGAGTCCGTCTCAGTGATACAGTCCCTCCCCATCTCGGTACTAATGCCAGTGTCGCATAAAATTGAACTTCTCTTTCACACACCTGTCTTCAAACACATGTTCACCTTCCTAATCTGTTTGTCCCAATGCCAATTTGCATGTAGCTTGGGTATTAGTTCAGAGATTAGGGCCGTGATTCTCCCATCCTGACCCACAACTTTTCTGGTGGGTCACGGTAGGAGATGCGCATCGCCAGCCTTTTTCCGGGATTTGCACATGCACCAGGAATGTGTGCGCATCTCCCAGAACCGGAGAACAGTCACCAGTCAGACCACGCTGGAAACCCACAGGAAGGCAGATGATTAATTTGGATCTTTTTAAATAGTATTTAAAATATGTTTTAAATCTAATTATCGGGAACTTTCAGGTCCCGATTGAATCTCCTACTCCGCCAGGAGTACTTCATTCCGGCGGGGTTTACACTAGCTCCCCACGTTTGGGGAACTAGCGAGAGACCCCGTTGGAATGAAGGGGGGGCAATCGGGGCTCCCCAGGGGGTCGTGTAGTAGAGGGGTGGTGCCCCCTGGGCATGGACACCCTCACAGTGCCAGCCTGTGCCCCTGACACTGCCCAAGGGACAAAGTGCCCATGCCCAGGGGGCCTCTTGGCACTGTTCATTGGGCATTGGGCAGTGCCAAGGGAGCGGGGCCTATTGTGGGAAGGGCCTAGGGGTGATTGGTGGGGAACGGGGGTCCCGCTGCCACTCTGCAGACAGGATCGGTCTGGGATGGGGAGAGAGCAGCGATTGGGGTGGGCTGGAGAGGGTGGGGGTTGGTCTGCCGGGGGGAGGTGGTCTGCTGAAGGGAGGCCTGCGGTGTGGGGGGGTCTCACCCCCGGGGCGCTCCAGGCCATTGGGGGGTGGGGGGGGGGTGTCAGGGCTTGTCTGGGAATTGCTGTGGGTGCCAAGATCGGGCAGTGGGGGGCTGAAGGGACAGCACTGCAGGGATCCCAGGCTGGCCAACAAACGGGGAGTCTGACGGATTGGTGCCACTGCGCATGTGCAGAGTTCCAGAACTGTCAAACTCCGACACGAATAGGTCCCACCCCCCTGGGTTTTTAATGGTATTCACGACTGGGACTTCAGCAGTGCACAGAGTGCAGAGATTCAGGTGAGAAGCTGAACTGACAAAACAGTCGGGATCTAGATCAGTTTTTTCGCTAATTCAGCACTTTCGGGAGAATCGTGGCCTCAAGTTCAGAAATGGATGGCCCGGTAGATTCACAGCGCCAGGGATCCGGGTTCAATTCCCCGTTTGGGAGACTGTATGTGTGGAGTCTGCATGTTCTCCCCGTGTCTGCGTGGGTTTCCTCCGGGTGCTCTGGTTTCCTCCCAGAGTCTGAAAGACATGCTGGTTAGGTGCAATGGCCATGCTAAATTCTCCCTCAATGTACCCGAACAGGCACCAGAGTGTGGCGACTAGGGGATTTTTACAGTAACTTCACTGTAGTGTTAATGTAAGCCTACTTGTGACGCTAATAAATAAGCTTTAAAAGTAAACAACAGCCATACGGGACTATCGATCCTGCTTACAAAGGCTGCTTTCTGTTCCCCTAATTATTGAATCTCCTACAAGTTCCACATTAATCTTCACCTCCACTCCTCCCTCTCCTGTATTTTGACAGTGCCGTACTCCGGGTTATCGTTTGTCTGCATTCCAACTGTTCTTTTATCACAGGGAGTAAATGTATTTTATCTGTTTATCTAGTTTACGTGGCTCATCCTGTATTTAGCCTGGGTTTCCCTACTTTGCTATCAGTCACATCAACCCCATTCTGATCTCATATCTTTCCTTCAGGCAGGACAGGAAACCATCCAGATATTGTTCCCTCTTCCAGCTGATTGAGTATATATCCAGCTTAATGATCCTGAGCCAGAGAGATTCAAGATGGAGGCACCTACTGCCAATGTGTTCACTCAGGACAGTCTCATTGTCCACAAGGTTTTTATTCATTCTTTCATGAGATGTGGGCATCATTGACAAAGCCAACATTTGCTAGCAATCCCTAATTGCCCTTGACCTGAGTGGCTTGCTAGGCCATTTCAGAGGGCAGTTAAGAGTCAACCACATTGTTGTGGCTCTGGAGTCACATGTAGATCAGACCAGGTAAGGATGGCAGATTTCCTTCCCTAAAGGAGATTAGTGAACCAGATGGATATTTGTGATAATCGATGATAGTTTCATCATCACCATTACGGAAAGTGGCTTTCAATTCCAGAATTTAAGATTCTCACAGACTGCAATCCAGTTACGTTCCTTATGTTGTCACTTTATTTCTATTTTTTCTACACACTCATTTACACTAAGCAGCAGACAAAAATACTGAATACGCGCTGCCTCAAATCATAGAATCATAGAATCATAGAAACCCTACAGTGCAGAAGGAGGCCATTCGGCCCATCGAGCCTGCACCGACCGCAATCCCACCCAGGCCCTACCCCCACATATTTTACCCGCTAATCCCTCTAACCTACGCATCCCAGGACTCTAAGGGGCAATTTTTTAACCTGGCCAATCAACCTAACCCGCACATCTTTGGACTGTTCAGAATCATTTCAGGAAGTGAAAAAGCACCTCCCACTCCCCTCCGCACTAAATTCCCTTTTACACCAAATTCCAAACTTTAGCACTCTGCAAATGCAGCACTGTTTCCAGGATTACTCCGTGCAATCAGTTGGGCCGGAACTTTCTGGCCATTCACACCCCGCCGCCACTTGCAAGCGAGGTCGGAGAATTTGGTGTTCAGCCAAATCTTCATTCACTGCAGCGGGATCAGAAAATTCCGCTGGCTTGAACGGATGGAAACTTCCACCCTTGCTCTTCAAGTGCCATATCCCAGCTGCTGCGCCATTAGTCTCGAACATTCCGTGCTGCAGTGGGGTTGGGGAGGGTTGATAAACTAAGTGGGACTGAACAACTTTTTCTTAAATTTGGTTTGTCAGCTCTGACTTGATTGGAGCTGAACATTCGATGAAATAACAATTGGGAAGCATTGATCCTCAACAATACACCCCACCCGACTCATCCTTCCATTGACTTCAGTGTGGAGGGAATGTGGGCGTGGTGTATAAGGGAGGTGAATTCAATACCGCACCCATTTTATACCATCAACCACAATTAAAAGCACCCCCATTGTGTGATACACAACGTAAATTTTCTTCTCCCTCCATCTCCCATTTTGCTTGTTTGATTAAATTGATATTACACTTTCCGCTTTCTATCCCATTCAAAGAGTGAAGATAAGTCCAAAGATGTGCGGGTTAGGTTGACTGGCCATGCTAAATTGACCGTAGTGTCAGGTGGATTAACAGGGTAAAGGGCCTGGGTGGGATGTGGTCGATACAGACTCAATGGGCTGAAAGGCCTCCTTCTGTACTATAGGATTTGATGATTCTATGATAAGAACAACTCACTTTGCTGTTCTGATAGTTTGAAAATGACAGCATTTTCCAATCAATGTTTATTATTCAAAAATAGATTCTAATAGGGCAAATCTCTGACTTAGGCCTGCCAGCGGACAGCCTCACTGGTCAACAGCACACGCCAAACATTTGGGCATGAGCTGCCCAATCAGAATCTAAGAGGGAGTGGACCTGCTTAATTCCCTGACTTATCCATTCAGCATTGGGCACCCACTTAATGTCACGTTAACTTACTTTGCAAACTTCCTTCAGAACATAGAACATAGAACATAGAACATAGAACATTACAGCGCAGAACAGGCCCTTCGGCCCACGATGTTGCACCGACCAGTTAAAAAAAAAACTGTGACCCTCCAACCTAAACCAATTTCTTTTCGTCCATGAACCTATCTACGGATCTCTTAAACGCCCCCAAACTAGGCGCATTTACTACTGATGCTGGCAGGGCATTCCAATCCCTCACCACCCTCTGGGTAAAGAACCTACCCCTGACATCGGTTCTATAACTACCCCCCCTCAATTTAAAGCCATGCCCCCTCGTGCTGGATTTCTCCATCAGAGGAAAAAGGCTATCACTATCCACCCTATCTAAACCTCTAATCATCTTATATGTTTCAATAAGATCCCCTCTTAGCCGCCGCCTTTCCAGCGAAAACAATCCCAAATCCCTCAGCCTCTCCTCATAGGATCTCCCCTCCATACCAGGCAACATCCTGGTAAACCTCCTCTGCACCCTCTCCAAAGCCTCCACATCCTTCCTGTAATGTGGGGACCAGAACTGCACACAGTACTCCAAGTGCGGCCGCACCAGAGTTGTGTACAGTTGCAACATAACGCTACGACTCCTAAATTCAATCCCCCTACCAATAAACGCCAAGACACCATATGCCTTCTTAACAACCTTATCTACTTGATTCCCAACTTTCAGGGATCTATGCACACATACACCTAGATCCCTCTGCTCCTCCACACTATTCAAAGTCCTCCCGTTAGCCCTATACTCAACACAACTGTTATTCCTACCAAAGTGAATTACCTCACACTTCTCCGCATTAAACTCCATCCGCCACCTCTCGGCCCAACTTTGCAACCTGTCTAAGTCTTCCTGCAGACTACGACACCCTTCCTCACTGTCTACCACACCACCGACTTTGGTGTCATCAGCAAATTTGCTAATCCACCCAACTATACCCTCATCCAGATCATTAATAAATATTACAAACAGCAGTGGCCCCAAAACAGATCCCTGAGGTACACCACTTGTAACCGCACTCCATGATGAATATTTACTATCAACCACCACCCTCTGTTTCCTATCCGCTAGCCAATTCCTGATCCAATTTCCTAGATCACCCCCAATCCCATACATCTGCATTTTCTGCAGAAGCCTACCATGGTGAACCTTATCAAACGCCTTACTAAAATCCATATATACCACGTCCACTGCCTTGCCCCCATCCACCTCCTTGGTCACTTTCTCAAAAAACTCAATAAGGTTAGTAAGGCACGACCTACCTGCCACAAAACCATGCTGACTATCACCTATCAATTCATTACTCTCCAAATAACTATAAATCCTATCCCTTATAATTTTTTCCAACATCTTGCCGACAACAGAAGTGAGACTCACCGGTCTATAATTCCCGGGGAAGTCTCTGTTCCCCTTCTTAAACAATGGGACAACATTCGCTAACCTCCAATCTTCTGGTACTATACCAGAGGCCAACGACGACCTGAAGATCAGAGCCAGAGGCGCTGCAAT
Organism: Mustelus asterias; assembly: GCF_964213995.1. NCBI lineage: Eukaryota > Metazoa > Chordata > Chondrichthyes > Carcharhiniformes > Triakidae > Mustelus > Mustelus asterias. The sequence continues at coordinate 16,751,538 of NC_135806.1, forward strand.
CACTTCTCTTGCCTCCCAGAGAATCCTTGGATAAATCCCATCCGGACCAGGGGATTTATCTATTTTCAGACCCTCCAGAATATCCTGCACATCCTCCTTATCAACTGTAATACTGTCTATTCTACTCCCTTGCAACCCAGTGTCCTCCTCAGCTATATTCATGTCCCCTTGCGTGAACACCGAAGAGAAATATTGGTTCAATGCTTCACCAATCTCCTGGGTAGGCTCAGACTACCAATTGGTGGCACCAACATCAATAGAACGTACTGGGTAGGCTCAGACTACCAATTGGTGGCACCAACATCAAGCTCTGCAACCATTCAAGTAGTCCCAGGATTAATGATGTTACTGACCTTAATGAAGTTCAGTATTCAGAATCAGGTCATGGATCACTTTGAGTCCATTGGTAATAAATGGGGAAACGATCAGAAAAAAGCGAATCAGAGATATGTCACAGGAAGCAAGAGATCTTTGACCAGTGTTTGGACTATGTCTTCAGCAGCAGCAATAACAGGTCCACACCCAAGGTGGAATCTTACGGCCATTCACACCATTCTGGTCCCGCTGCAGTGAACGGAGATTTGGCTAGACGCCAAATTCTCCATCCTCGCTGCTGTGGCAGTGGGGCGTGAACAGCCGGTAAGATTGTGCCCCCAATCTCAAATTACTTCTGGTTGTTGCTTACAAATGATTGCGAGCACAGAAGTGTCAACAACCGCCACCAAAAAGCTGGTGCCTTTCCTCCACAAGGGCAGATAGATCCATGGAGTTTCACTGTACATAGGGCTGGCCGCTCTCTCCCTCCTTCATCCATTCTAATGCTTGAAAGTATTGCAGTAGGAAGAACTTGGATAACAGTCCTGAAATTTCTGCAGTGGCAGATCTGAAGACAAAAGACATCAATTGGACTTAATTCATCATTGATATTGTGTTGAATGTGAGTTACAGATTTTTGTAACATCCATACGGATGTTATCAGGGTATCCATGCAGTGATTTCAATGTTGCATCAGGGATTATGAACTTCATTCTCAATGGTTTGCCCCTTGAACTAATGTAGAGGAAGGATAGAAAAAGAAATTGAGTGAATGGCTAAATTTGAAATTGGAGAAATTAAATACAAATTAGAGGAAGAAGGATCAAATAAAGAGGCAGTGAGGTGAGAGGGAAAAGTGAATTAAGAGAGAGAGAGTGAGAGAGAAAGGCAAGAGACAAAGAAATGTTAAGGGGAATATTCAGATGAAGATGATATCATGGGTTGTAACCTAGTTGTGTAGGGGGTGATGCCATTCCTGCACCTTAGCCAGTAACTCTTGGTTCGAGTTCCACCCCTGGACCTAATGACTAGGGAAGGTGTGTTCATAACACAACCAAATGGCAACAAATTCTTCCAACACGCCAATGGCAGGTTGTAAGAGTGGGAGAGATTCCTGGTCAGCCATGATAGGCCCCATGAGTTGCAAGCCTCTGTGATGCGCGATTAAATCACTCGGGAGGCTGGATCGTACCCGGGAAATAAAGGCTTTTATTAGTAACAAGAATGGAGCATACTATATAACAATACAATCCCAGACTAAAGGGTCACCCGGCAGTGCAGTGACCTTTATACTCCTACAGCTAGGCGGAGCCAACCGGAGTGTACCACAGAACAATACCAACAGGTAGAACACCCCAACCCTAACCCCAACAGTGACAACAGTAACATATGTACAAGTACCCATAGTGCTAACCATCTATGGTTCAGTACCCATAGTGGTAACCATCTATGGTTCACCACACTCTGGCAATAGGTTAATGACCTGTTCCTGGTCAAGCTTGCCATGGAATCAGATGAAAGTCTGTCTACTGCACCACTAGGTGTGGGAAGAGCAGCAGCAACAACCTAGTTGTGTTTGTGAATTAGTTAATTGGCCCTTACAATGACTGACTGGCAGAGTAAGGTATGAAAAATGTACAAACATTCTTGACGTATAGAAAAAGATCAGGAAGAGTGGAGAAGCAGACATATCGCTAGCTTAGAGAGTCCAAGATCCATCTAGTTATCCTTCTGCTGTTCTGATAGTCACATGATACACTGATAATGGAGTTGGTGACTGATCGTTATAATCAATGTGTGTGATTCATTTCTAACAGGCCTGGACGTGAGAAAAGCACAATGGTGGAGTCCTGGGAACCATTTGTCCAAAGTTACCTTATCTTCTCCAGCACACTACGCTTACCACATCACATCTAAAACAAAATTGGAAAGCTAGACTTGCATTTATATAGTGTATCCTATATTCTCAGGGTGTTCCAAGAATTTTGCAACCAATGCAGTTTTTTCAAAGCACCAGGGACCCGTGTTCAATTCCGGCCTTGGGTATCTGTCTGTGTGGAGTTTGCACATTCTCCCCATGTCAGTGTGGGTTTCCTCCGGGTGCTCTGGTTTCCTCCCACAGTCCAAAGAGGTGCGGGATAGGATAATTGGCCAAGCTAAATTTCCCCTCAGTGCCAGTGGGATTAGCAGAGTAAGGAAGTAGAGTTACGGGGATAGGGCCAGGATGGGATTGTTGTTGGTGCAGGCTTGCTGGGCTGAATAGCTTCCTTCTGTACTGTAGGGGTTCTATGACTCTTTCTATGATTCCAAAGTGCAGTCATTTCATAACGATATGTTGCAGTTAGGACTTTACTCATCTGATATATTCCGTAATTTTATTTTCTGAATGAAATCAGTCAAATTTGCATGTTTGGCCACCTTATACATATTAAATCTGCATTGTGTCCTGAAAATTATTGATACTGACATTAACAAATTTATCAGAAGTGGTAAAACTGGGATGAAAATGGTGCTAAGGAACAAAAAAAATTAAAAGTGTCTAAGAACAATTCACTACCTGAGGGACTGAGACTGCTGATCATCATTAGTTTCAGGTGCTTGGCCCATTGGTTTGGGCATCACGGTGGCACAGTGGTTAGCACTGCTGCCTCACAGCACGCCAGGGGCCTGGGTTCGATTCCCGGCTTGGGTCACTGTCTGTGTGGAGTTTGCACATTCTCCCTGTGTTGGTGTGGGTTTCCTCTGGCTGCTCCTCCCACAGTCCAAAGATGTGCGGGTTAGGTTGATTAGCCATAGTAAATTGCCCCTCAGTGTCAGGGGGATTAGCAGGGTAAATACATGGGGTTACGGGAATAGGGCCTGGGTGGGATTGTTGCCGGTGCAGACTCGATGGGACAAATGGCCTCCTTCTGCACTGTCGGGATTCTTCTATGATTCAGCATAGACCTCCATGGTTGTGTTTTGTCAACATCATAAATGATATCATTAACAGAGCTACCTATGACATTAATACCAGCTCAACATTGCTTTGGTAAAAATAATTGTATTATTTATTGTAAAACAATAATATTGCTAATCCAATAGTTAAGTAATTGCTATTAAGTTAAAATGAAGAGCCACACAGCAAGATAGTCACCAAAATGGGGTTGGGAGGGAGGGAGTGGATACTCTGTCAGAGTGTTGATGCAGACTCGATGGGCCGAATGGCCTCTTTTCTACTAGGTCTTCACAAGGGAGGGGTTTTATTTCTGTTCCAGATTCCTTCCAGCCCTTGGCTCTTCATGGCGGCTTCAACGGGAGGATCTACCGCAACAGCGACACTGACCAGCTCGCGGTCCATAATGCGCAGCAGCCATTTTACAATGACTACAACCTGTATGGGCAGATGTCAGACGATTTTAATGAGATCGCCGGCGGCACTCATGGACACATAAAGATTCACTCTCCTCATCCAAGAACATTATCACGCCCAAAATTGTGGAGAAGACAACTGGAAAATAAATGCTGCGATGTTGGCTGCACCATCGATGAAATACTTCAAAGGTGCAAACCATAAAGTGATGTCAACTGTATCCCTGTGTTTTTAGCAAATTCTGTTCACGTGGATTCAGAATCAGATAGATTTGAAAACAGGAGGGTAAATTTTAGCAATTCAAACTCCTGACAGGATCATTAATCTACCAAAAGCTTGCTTTGGAAATTAGTTTACAGAGGTCAGCAGATCCTGCAGGATTTTCAATCCATAATGGTTGGAAAATCTGTACTGTTTGATGACTTCTGACCTCAGATTCCCACAATGCAGATTGGCAGGGGATGTTCTGGGCTGGGAGTGAAAGCTTATAAAATTTATTCTCTGGCCTATACACAATAACGGTCTCCGTCGAGGATTTGTAGCTGCACATAATTTCTAAAAATAGGAAACAAAATGTAACTCTGATTGTTTTAGTTACCATTCAGTGTATAATTACCAAAGTCAATGTTATCCGTTTTATTAAGCATGATCACAGTCAATTTTCTTAGTGTGTCTTATACATCACCATATCCAACTCCAGATCATGGGAGCAAAAAAAAGATAGACTGCCGACTACAACTCGCATTTTTATAGCGTATTTAAAGTAGAAAATAAATCCCGAGACTACAGAAATGTGACCAAACCAAAATGGATCCTGAGTCAAGAAGGGGAACATTGGGAATGGTCATTAATAACTCATTAAGTAAGCGACTTTTAAGCCTAATCTTTAAGGAAGAGAGGGAGTTGGAGATGTGGCTCAGGGAGGGAGATGTGGGGCTTTGGGTCAGGTTTGGTTGACAGCAATGAAGGATAGGGAATGAGACATGAGAGAAGAGAGAGTCAGAGGAATGGAGCAGTGCGGGAGGGAGGGAATTGTAGGTTGGGAGGAGATTAACTGAATAACGAGTTGTCCTGCGATTGAACAATAAATACGTTCTCAGCATGGCTGCCTTCCATTGATTGGCCGGCAATCTACTTTAAAAGAGAAATTAAACAGCAGCTGGAGCTTTAAGAAGAAGGGTATCTGGTGGAAGCCCAGTTCAGGGGAGGCCAAAGCTTTACTTGTAGAGTCCAGAAAAACACTTTGCTTCTCGCCACATTGAAACAAAATAAAACAAAATATGTAGAAACTTACTTTGCTGGATGTCTTTTGTTCATAGCTATGATAAAGGGGAGCAGGAGTAGACTATTTGGCCCCTGAAGTCTTTCCCACCATTGAAACAATCATAGCTGCTCTGATGATGGCCTTTACAACACTTTCCTGCCTGCACCACTCACATCCCTGTCCCTTGCATAACACTTTATTTATTTCTGATTCACTCATGGGATGCGGGCACCGCTGACTTGGCCAGCATTTATTGTCCATCCCTAATTGCCCTTCAACTGCTTGCTGGGCCATTTCAGAGGGCCTTTAAGAGTCAACCACATTACTGTGGGTCTGGAGTTACATGTAGGCCAGGCCGGGTAAGAACGGCAGACTTCCTTCCCTAGATGGCATTAGTAAACCAGATGGGTTTTTACAGCAATTGACAAAGGTTTGATGATCAGCGTTAGATTTTAATTCCAGATTTTTATTGAATTCAAATTGCACCATCTGCCGTGGTGGGATTTGAACCCAGGTCCCAGGAGCATTACCCTGGGTTCCAGGATTACTCGTTCAGTGAAAATACCACTTTGTCACCACCTCCCTGTCTAACAGATGTCTGATTCTGGCAGGATTTGAGTAAGGAGGAAGCCACTACTTCTCCTGCATACGCTTCAGGTTAAAATGGGAAACCAGCCCCAATTATGTCATGGGAAGATAATTTGGATATTTAAAGTAGATCCCGCGAGCTTGGGGCTGAATTTCTTGTTGACCAAAGAGGATAAAGGCACCGCTCCATCTTAACTGCCCTGGTTTCTGCTAGTCGGGGAGTTAATAACCAGTTCCAGGTGATGGAGCATCAAGTACATCAACCTGCAATTGTGAAGGGTTGCTCATGCGTATGGATAAAGGATGCATGCTCTGTTTGGTGGGCTGTAACATGGTATGTTTCCGGGGAATTTTGGCTGGGGCTTCATTTTATTTTTACTCTCATCCTTGGTGAAACTGTGCTTCTCCCCTCCCTGGCTATCTCTCTACTACCACTTACATCACTTAATGTTCCACTTAGTGTCATCAGCTTGCATATATGGCTGTGTATTCCCTCATTTGTCATTGTTAAATATGGTGAACTGCAGTGGTCCCAGTACAGCTCCCTGCCACAAGTCACATCCAACTATATGTACTATATATCATTATCCCTACTCTCTGACTCCTGTCCCTTAACCAATTCCCTATGCCCTTCAATCGGTTGCCTGAATTTCATGTGCTTTAATTTCCTGATTTGATTTCCTGACATTGGGTTGAGTTTGTGAGATAAAGATGGCTCCATGTCAGTGGTTGAATGGCCAACATGTGGGAACCTATTTACTATTCACATTTATATGAATACTCATCAATTGAGAAGCGCACACACATCTTATATTGAAGAGCACATCTGCAGAAAATTGGAAACTCGGGCCTTTTGTTTCTGCTGGTGCACAACAGCCAAAGCTGCTCAACCTTTGAACTTGAGGTGAAGTTTTTACACTGTCCAACTCAGCAACACAGGAGAGGGAGCAGGAGAAACTGGATGGCCCCGTCGCTGTAAGGAAGAGGAAGGGGCAAAGGGAGAAAGTGTGGACATCGGCTAACATCAAACAGTGTTGCAGTTTGGTTGACAAGAGGGTGAGGCTAGTGGTTGGGTCCTCAAATGGCAACACAACAAGGCACTGTCAAATTTGGGGGCAGTGGGGAAGGAGGTACTCAAAGTGAGCCAGGTTCCAGCCTTTGGAGCATGGTTCGTTGATGCATCGGTCTCATCCTGTGCATCCAAGGGAGATGGCTCTACCACATGTCATAGGTCAACAGCCAGGGAAGAGACGGTGTTTGAAGCACGGCAGATCCAGCTACAGGAATGGGCAGAGCAGTAACCCCTAATGGAGCGCTGAAGCAAAGCAAATAAAGGTCAATGAAGATGGAATGAGTTTACATGATGATGACAGGAAGGTTGACAATAAGAGTAGCAGGATCAAGGATAAGAGATCATAGTTCAACGGTCAATGTCTCTTGGTTAGTGGGGCAGTGGTCAGTGGGGGTGGTCAGCTGGTTAGTGCAGGGGCAGTCAGTGGGGTGGTCAGATGCGCATGGGGATGTTCATTGGGTGAGTTGTCAGTGAGGGTGGTGAGTGGGTTCTAGGATAGTTAGCGAAGGCATTTGTCAGTGGGGAAGTGGTCAGTGAGGATGTAATCTGTTGGGGGAGTGATCAGAGGGGTGTCAGATAGTTAAGGGGTGATCAGTTGAGCAATCAGTTAGTCAAGACATGTGGCCAGTGGGGGTTGATTGTCGGTGGAGGGTTGGTGATCAATCATAGAATCCTACAGTGCAGAAGGGAGACCATTTGGCCCATCGAGTCTGCACTGACCACAATCCCACCCAGGGCCTATTCCTGTCACCCCATGTATTTACGCTCCTAATCCCATAATGCTAAGGGGCAATTTAGCATGACTAATCATCCTAACCAACACATCTTTGGAGTGTGGGAGGAAATTAGAGCATCCGGGGGAAACCCACGCAGACACGGGGAGAATGTGCAAACTCCACACAGACAGTGACCTAAGCCGAATTGAACCCAGGTCCCTGACGATGTGAGGCAGCAGTGCTAGCCACTGTGCCATTGTGCCACCCATAATGGGACAGTGGTCAGTGGGAGTTGGAGGTCAGTGCGGAGCGTCAGTTTGTCAGGGGTTTATTCACTGTGAGTGGGGATAGTACTTAGAGATGAGGCTGTAGTTGGGGAGTGGGGAGGTAATTGGTGGGGACAATAGATGGGTGAGTGGGGAGGGCAGTTGGGTGGAGAGGGGAGCCAGCGGGTGGATGTGTGGTTGGTGGATCGGTGTTAAGTCAAGGGGAGGGATGGAGGTGCAGTTGAGTTGGGGAGAGTTTACAGCGGTAGCCAGAAGGTGCAGTTGGGAGCTGTATGTATAAATAGGGGATATGGGGATTCTGGGGAGGCCGTGAGATAGTTGGATTGATTGGTGGGAGTGTTGTTTTATGATGGGAAGTGTAATCAGGTCTGGAGGTTGTAGTCATGGGACCCTGGTGGCCGGTGGGTCAGGAATGTCCCATGGGGGATTGCGGAGTAGTGAATGGAATGGGGGAGTAGTCAGGGTTCCTGTAGGGGGTCAGTGAAGCAGATGAGGAGGTGTGGATAGTATTGCGGGTTCTCATGGGGATCAGTGGTGTGTTGTCGGAGGGGTGCTGTGGAGTGTTGGGAGTGTGCAGAAACTCAGTTTCAGGGTTCATTGCTACTTAGGGAGGATGCCAGTGTTTAGTGGGGGGTGGGGGTTAGTCCCAGATGTCCCTTTGGGATTAGGGGTCTGTGGGGAAACCATGGTGGGTTGAGGGGGGTGGGGGGGAGGCGGTGGGAGTAGGGGGCTGGGGGAATCAGTACTCTAGTTACCTCGAAGTTAGAAGTGGATTCAAACCTTCAAAATCTTCAAACATTTTCTGGGTAACAATTGCTGATGGACAGTCAGAACTATCTGGAGTTTGCGATTTAAAATCAGAATTTTGGATGGTTCAAATGCAGGGCAATTGTCCAATGGAAGCTTGAACTTCATGGACAATCGACATACAATCCTTAGCTGGGGACATCTGGTGCTGGGATGGGGGGCAGGGGTTGCAGAGTGACAGAGTGGGGATGTCCCCAGTGAATTATTGGGGTAACCCCACCCCCCCCAACCCCCCTTCCTCCAGACCTCATGGGTCAAAATCACCCACGTGAATTTTCCATGACGTTGATTAGATTTTTTTTCAGTATCTTAGAGCCTGAAACTAGAATTGGCCAGGAAATTCACATGTGCCAGATGGTGCATGTGTGGCATTGGGTTTGGTTAAAACACGGTAAAAGTTGCAGAAAATTATGAAGCAATTGAAAGAAGCCATTATTTGTGTTAACAAAGAACAAAGAACAAAGAAAATAACAGCACAGGAACAGGTCCTTCGGCCTTCCAAGCCTCCACCGACTATGCTGCCTGTCTGAAATAAAACCCCCTATCCTTCCGGGGGCTATATTCCTCTATTCCCATCCTATTCATGTATTTGTTAAGGCACCCCCTAAAAGTCACTATCATATCTGCTTCCACTACCTCACCCGGCAGCCAGTTCCAGGCAAATCAAGATTCCCAACCCCTTCACTAGAAGCAATGGGATTCCCATTTCCACTCTCTAAGATCCCTTTATCATCTTAAGGACGTGGAGGGGGATTTTATGGCCTTTCCGTGTGGCGAGTGTGGCGACTAAGGGATTTTCACAGTAACTTCATTGCAGTGTTAATGTAAGCCTACTTGTGACAATAATAAATGTTTAAAAATATGGCAGAGAAATCCACAATGATACTCGATGGCTTCAATTCTGCTTTTCCTACCCACGATTGGCATTTGCCAATTTCTGGGAAAATCTTACTCACTGCATCGACCATTCTCTGAATCCATTTTACCAGTTATGTCTTTAAAGAACTCTTGCAGAGTTGACAAACACAATTTCCATTTCATAAATCCATTTTAACGACTCAATCTCATTATAATTTTTTGAATGCCAAAGACCTTGTACCTGATTCAATATTAATTTCCTCGGGATATCTGACACACTGATCCTCTACAGCTTAGACAAACACAAATATTTATTCAATACACTCACTCTTTCCTAACACTCATTAGTAGTTTCATTGGGCATACATTGCTTCTGACCAATCATTTTTTCTTAATGTAGCTGCACAAGTGTTTTGTGTTGTGTTTCCTTGCAAACTTAATATCAAACTCTCTTCTTATAGTTCTTATTCTCTGTTTGGTAATCATTTTTGTTCTTTGTACTGTTCCCATTTTCTAGGATCTGTTCTATTTATTACATGTTTGTATGTCTGTTTGGGCTTTATGTTATCCTTTATCTCTTTTGTCATCGACCCTGTTTATTTTGAGTTTTTACTGGTTGGGCCTGTACTCATTGGAGTTTAAAAGAATCAGAGGCAACCTTATTAAGACACACAGTTTGGAATTTTACAGCCCTGTGCGCCCCAGGAATCGGAGTGGGCGAGAGATGGAGCATGGAAAGGTTCATTGACCTCGGGCGGGATTTTACGGTTTTGGAATGAGCAAGACCATAAAATCCCGCCTATAATATTCTCCAGGGGCTTGACAGGGTCGAGGCTGAGAGGTTGTTCTCCTTGTGGCAATCTAGGACCAGAGGACTTAATCTCAGAGTAAGGGGTCGTCCATTTAGGGCTGAGATGAAGAGGAATGTCTTCTCTCACAGAGTAGTGCATCTGTGGAATTCTTTGCTGCAGGAGGCTGCAGAGGTTGGGTTATTAAGGCTGAGAAAGACAGATTTTTAATCAGTAAGGGAATTAAGGGATAAGGTGGTACAGTGGAGTTGCGGATCATCACGTCAAATCAATCATGATCTCATTGAATGGCCGAGCAGACTCGACGGGCTAAACGGTTTATTTCTGCTCCTATGTCTTATGGTCTTACAGATTTAAACTGGTTCTGCACCACATTAAATACTCCTTGGGGCACTTCCTACCAATCCATCATTTTACCTATGAACAGATATGTCCAGTTTACTCCTTGTCTTATCACATTTGGTTCAGCCTGACCTAACCATAAGTTTCATTGTCTACTGTTTCTACCTTTCAAACACTACGCCGGCTCTGATCTTATTATCATCAGTATTTGATAAATGTTTACTATTAAATCTAAGTCATTGCACATTATCAATGGCTTTTATTAGTTCTATAACCTCATTCTATAACCGAGAAACTATTCTGCACCAACACAAGACATTCAGCGCCTTTCTGATTTGTGTTAATCCACTTGTCCCAATCTATGGAAAAGTTAGATTCCCCCCATAAAATCCTCTCTGTCTTGCGGCTGGTTTGTCTAACCTCAGTTTTTAAACAAGCTGTCACTTCAAGGCCACCACTAGGGGTCCTATACACAAATTCCCAATGTAGCCTTAAATCCTGTTCTTGTTTTTAATTCTGTCAATAAAGTCTTCACTGTCTGCTTCTCTCTTAGTATATCCTCTTTTATCATGGATATGATTTCATCTTTAATCATTATCTTCACTTTTTTGTAGTTTTCCTATCTTTCCTATGGAGTTTAACCCTGATAAATGTGAGGTGATTCATTTTGGTAGGACTAATTTAAATGTGGATTACAGGGTCAAAGGTAGGGTTCTGAAGACTGTGGAGGAAAAGAGAGATCTTGGGGTTCATATCCACAGATCTCTAAAGGTTGCCACTCAAGTGGATAGAGCTGTGAAGAAGGCCTATAGTGTGTTAGCTTTTATTAACAGGGGGTTGGAGTTTAAGAGCTGTGGGGTTATGCTGCAACTGTACACGACCTTGGTGAGACCACATTTGGAACATTGTGTGCAGTTCTGGTCACCTCACTATAAGAAGGATGTGGAAGCGCTGGAAAGAGTGCAGAGGAGATTTACCAGGATGCTGCCTGGTTTGGAGGGTAGGTCTTATGAGGAAAGGTTGAGGGAGCTAGGGCTGTTCTCTCTGGAGCGGAGGAGGCTGAGGGGAGACTTAAAAGAGGTTTATAAAATGATGAAGGGGATAGATAGAGTGAACGTTCAAAGACTATTTCCTCGGGTGGATGGAGCTATTGCAAGGGGGCATAACTATAGGGTTCGTGGTGGGAGATACAGGAAGGATATCAGAGGTAGGTTCTTTACGCAGAGAGTGGTTGGGGTGTGGAATGGACTGCCTGCAGTGATAGTGGAGTCAGACACTTTAGGAACATTTAAGCGGTCATTGGATAGGCACATGGAGCACACCAGGATGATAGGGAGTGGGATAGCTTGATCTTGGTTTCAGATAAAGCTCGGCACAACATCGTGGGCCGAAGGGCCTGTTCTGTGCTGTACTGTTCTATGTTCTATGTATGTTCTATCTTTTAACCCGTTAGCTACAGAACCCAGTCCTCAGCATCTATTATAGTCTTATCTCAGTAATGGCTGCCATGTCATACCCGAAGATGAATTTGCAGCTGCAATTTGTTCCCTTTGTCCGTGCTTTCCTATAAATGATGCTTGGTGGGCTACATATCTAACCAATCCTGCTCTACCGTTTTATTCACAAGTTTCTATTCCTCTTTCCTGGATGAATTATTTTATATCTTTTAGTTTTCCTTTAACCTGTCGAAAACACTGTTCTGAATATTCCTCTCTTTACATTCATTTGTTTTCAAATTATTATTTAAGCTACTTTTCCCACAAATTGCCCAACACCCACACACCATCCTTCCCACTCAATTTATTAGTTTAGAACAAAGAACAAGGGCGGCACGGTAGCACAGTGGTTAGCACTGCTGCTTCACAGCTCCAGGGTCCCGGGTTCGATTCCCGGCTTGGGTCACTGTCTGTGTGGAGTTTGCACATTCTCCTCGTGTCTGCGTGGGTTTCCTCCGGGTGCTCCGGTTTCCTCCCACAGTCCAAAGATGTGCGGGTTAGGTTGATTGGCCAGGTTAAAAATTGCCCCTTAGAGTCCTGAGATGCGTGGGATTAGCGGGTAAATATGTGGGGGTAGGGCCTGGGTGGGATTGTGGTCGGTGCAGACTCGATGGGCCGAATGACCTCCTTCTGCACTGTAGGGTTTCTATGATTCTATGAATACAGCACAGGAACAGGCCCTTCGGCCCTCCAAGCCTGCACCAATCATATGTTCCTAACTAGACCGTTTGTATCCCTCTATTCCCAGTCTGTTCATGTGGCTATCTAGATAAGTCTTAAATGATCCTAGCGTGTCTGCCTCAACCACCTTGCTTGGTAGTGCATTCCAGGTCCCAACCACCCTCTGTGTAAAATACGTCCCCCTCATATCTGTATTGAACCTTGTCCCCCTTACCTTGAACTTGTGACCCCTTGTGTTTGTCATTTCTGACCTGGGAAAAAGCTTCCAACTGTTCACCCTATCTATGCCCTTCATAATTTTATAAACTTCTATTTGGTCGCCCCTCAACCTCCATCTTTCCAGGGAGAACAACCCTAGTTTACTCAATCTCTCCTCATAGCTAATACCCTCCATACCAGGCAACATCCTGGTAAACCTTTTCTGCACTCCCTCCAAAGCCTCCACGTCCTCCTGGTAGTGTGGCGACCAGAACTGGACGCAGTATTCCAAATGTGGCCTAACCAACGTTCTATATAACTGCAACATCATATGCCAACTTATAGACTCTATGCCCCGTCCAATAAAGGCAAGCATGCCATATGCCTTCTTCACCACCTTTTCCACCTGTGCTGCCACCTTTAAGGATCTGGACTTGCACACCCAGATCCCTCTGTGTGTTTATACTCCTGATGGTTCTGCCATTTATTGTATAGCTCCCCCCTGCATTAGTTCTACCAAAATGCATCACTTCGCATTTATCTGGATTAAATTCCATCTGCCATTTCTCTGCCCAATTTTCCAGCCTATCTATATCCTGCTGTATTCTCTGACAATGTTCATCACTATCCGCAACTCCAGCAATCTTTGTGTCATCCGCAAACTTACTAATCAGACCAGCTGCATCTTCTTCCAAATCATTTATATATATCACAAACAGCAGAGGCCCCAGTACAGAGCCCTGTGGAACACCACTAGTCACAGACCTCCAATCAGAAAAAGACCCCTCCACTGCTACCCTCTGTCTTCTATGGCCAAGCCAGTTCTGGACCCATCTAGCTAGTTCACCTTTGATCCCGTGAGATTTAACCTTTTGCACCAGCCTGCCATGAGGGACCTTGTCAAATGCTTTACTAAAATCCATGTAGACAACATCCATGGCCCTTCCCTCGTCAATCATTTTTGTCACCTCTTCAACAAACTCAACCAAATTTGTGAGGCATGACCTCCCTCGTACAAAACCATGTTGTCTACCGCTAATGAGATTATTCAGTTCTAAATGTGTATAGATCCTATCTCTAAGAATCTTCTCCAACAATTTCCCTACCACGGACATCAAGCTCACTGGCCTAAAATTACCCGGGTTATCCTTGCTACCCTTCTTAAATAACGGGACCACATTTGCTATCCTCCAATCCTCTGGGACCTCACCTGTGTCCAATGAAGAAACAAAGATTTCTGTTAGAGGCCCAACAATTTCATCTCTTGTCCCTCTCAGTAATCTAGGACAGATGCCATCCGGCCCTGGGGATTTGTCTACCTTAATGCTTCCTAAAACACCTGACACTTCCTCCCTTGTAATTGAGATTTGTTCTAACGGGTCTACACATCCCTCTGAGACACTACCAATCAACGTGTCCCTCTCCTTTGTGAATATTGATGCAAAGTATTCATTTAGGATCTCACCTACTTCCTTGGGTTCTAAGCATAATTCCCCTCCTTTGTTCTTGAGAGGTCCGACTCTTTCTCTGACAACCCTCTTGTTCCTAACGTATGTATAAAATGCCTTGGGATTCTCCTTAATCCTGTCTGCCAAGAACATTTCATGATTCCTTTTTGCCCTTCTAACTCCCTGTTTGAGTTCTTTTCTACTTTCTCTGTATTCCTCCAGTGCTTCATTTGTTTTTAGCTGCCTGGACCTTATGTATGCCTCTTTTTCTTTTTCGATTCAACGCACAATTTCTCTGGTTATCCACGGCGCTCAAATCCGACCTTTCCTGTCCTTCCTCTTTACAAGCACGTGCCTATCAACTGCTCCTTAAAAGACTCCCACATGCCAGATATGGTTTTACCCTCGAACAGCCTCTCCCAATCAACAACCACCAAATGCAACCTAATCCGGCTATAGTTAGCCTTCCCCCAACTCAGCACACCTTATCCATAGGACAACACTTATCCTTTTCCATGACTATCCGAAAGTTTACAGAATTGTGATCACTGTTCGCCGCATGTTCCCCCACTGAAACTTTGATGACCTGACCGGGCTCATTCCCCAGTACTAGGTCCAGTATAGCCCCCTCTCTAGTTGGACTATCAACATATTGTTCCAAAGAACCTTCCTGGACACATTTTACAAATTCCTCCCCGTCCGGACCCCCAGCCCTAAGGGATTACCAGTCTATATAAGGGAAATTAAAGTCTCCCACTACAACAACCCTATTTTTTCTGCACTTGTCCAGAATCTCCTTACATATCCGTTCCTCAACTTCCCGTGGGCTGTTGGGAGGCCTGTAGTATACCCCCAGCATAGTGACTGTGCCCTTCCTGTTTCTGAGTCCTACCCACAGTGTCTCGTTACATGATTCTTCTAAATTGTCCACTCTCTGTACCGCTGTAATATGCTCCCTAACCAGTATTGCTACTCCCCCACCTCTTCTAGCCCCTTCTCTGTCTTTCCTAAAACACTTATTCCCTGGAATATTCAGCTGCCAGTCCTGTCCTTCTTTTAACCAAGTCTCCGACACTGCAACCACATCCAAGTTCCGTGCAAGCATTAAGACTCTAAGTTCATCTGTTTTGCCCATTACGCTCCTTGCATTGAAGCAGATGCACTCCAGACCTCCAGGCCCACTGAGTTCATCCTCTTAGGTAACCTTGTCTTGGCCCCATGCTCGTCCCCAGTCTCTCCGCTTGTTGACCTATTGTTCTGATCCCCACCCCCCTGCCACATTAGTTTAATGTCCTCTTAGAGTCTAACTCCACAACCCATGTGGGGGGGAGGGGGGGGGCTATGGGGGGCAGGGGGGGAGGGGCGGATCTTATAGAAACCTATAAAATTATGAAGGGAATAGATAAGATAGGAGCAGGGAGGCAGTTTCCACTGGTGGGTGAAATTAGAATGAGGGGGCATAGCCTCAAACTAATGGGGAGTAGAGTTATTTCGGACTGAGTTGAGGAGTAACTTCATCACCCAAAGGGTTGTGAATCTGTGGAATTCTCTGCCCAGTAAAGCAGTTGAGGCTACCTCGTTGAATGTTCTTAAGGCAAAGATTTTTGAACAGTAAAGGAATTAAGGGGTTATGGTGAGTGGGCGGGTAAGTGGAGCTGAGTCCATGAAAAGATCAGCCATCTTATCTTATTGAATAACGGAGCAGGCTCAAGGGGTTAGATGGCCTACTCCTGCTCCTATTTCTTATGTTCTTATGTTGTCCTCAAGTGTCCAGAGCCAACTTATACTGGGACTCTGTTAGATTACTCACTTACTGTCAGTGGTTGGGGACCTCTGGGAAATGTCAGGGCAGCATGGGTTGGAGCAAAGGCCTGCCATAACATACGTCATCCTATTTTCCTGTACCTGGCTATGGCATTTGTCACACGGACACTGGGGAAGAGGCCATGTGTTTCTAGCATGGGAGTTCTCCCCTGAGCGCAGGCAGACACATAGCATGCAAGATCTACTGAGCATTATTAATAAACCTTCATATTTGTTAGTCCCTGGTCACCAGGCATTGCAACCCAATACTTTCTACGGCATTCCCATTACCCTTGCCAAGAGAAAAGGAAATTTAATCCTGCTACCCTCCTTACATGATGGACCAAGGGTTCAGAGAAAGCTACCCTTTTTATCACATCTGAATGTTATATTCTGATACAAAGATTTAACTAACTGAAGAAACAGATAAAGAGGTTTCAGAAAGAGACAAGGACTTAGGGCGGTACAGTGGCACAGTGGTTAGCACTGTTGCCTCACAGCACCAGGGACCCAGCTTCAATTCTGGTCCCAGATGACTGTTGTGTATAGTTTGCACGTTCTCCCTGTGTCTGCATGGGTTTCCTCTGGGTGCTCTGGTTTCCTCCCACAGTCCAAAGATGCGTGGGTTAGGTTGATTGGCCATGCTAAATTGTCACTTAGTGCCAGAGGGATGAGCAGGGTAAACACATTGAGTTACAGGAATAGGGCCTGGGTAGTAGTGTTGTTAGTGCAGGCTCGATGAGCCAAATGACCTCTTTCTGCACTGTATGGATTCTATGATATTCTATGACTTAAAACTTTATTGATGTTGGTCAGAACGAATTGGGACAATTCCTGTGCCAGATTGTCAAATGCCCCACTTGTGATAACGTTCCTGGATTTAAGTTAATTCAGAACCCACTATCATGTTTGATTCAAAATATTCTTCATTGTCTTGCTGGCAAAGGAATTAAATATCCTGGTCAGGTAACATGTCCAAGAGAACGAATGGTTAGATTAATCAGTAACTGAAAAATCCATCAGTAAATGTTTAACATGAGATTTGTCTACGTCCTGTATTGAATCGCAGATAGGATAAACATTAACAAACTCCGATTGCGCTTTTCGAACATTTACTGGACCATACATATTAATGGCCAGGTCTTGTGCACATAGAGGATCATTTCAAAGTTTGCAGATGGTACCAAGCTTTGAAATGTGAGGAAAAAATGGGGAGGTTGCAATAGGCTGCAGGAGGACAGGTTAGCTGGGTAGGAACATGACACCACAGAAGCTGTGGCCATTCTCCATGGAGCACTGAAGGTCCACATGAGATTTTCTGAAGGAGTTTGAAATCATTGCACGGTAGCACAGTGGTTAGCACTGCTGCTTCACAGCTCCAGGGTCCTGGGTTCGATTCCCGGCTCGGGTCACTGTCTGTGTGGAGTTTGCACATTCTCCTCGTGTCTGCGTGGGTTTCCTCCGGGTGCTCCGGTTTCCTCCCACAGTCCAAAGATGTGCGGGTTAGGTTGATTGGCCAGGTTAAAAAAAAAATTGCCCCTTAGAGTCCTGAGATGCGTAGGTTAGAGGGATTAGCGGGTAAAATATGTGGGGGTAGGGCCTAGGTGGGATTGTGGTCGGTGCAGACTCGATGGGCCGAATGGCCTCCTTCTGCATTGTAGGGATTCTATGATTAATGGTTTTAATACAGTAAGGGGAGACTGCTTTGAACAGGAGAAGAGTTGGTAACCGGAAAACATACACTGAAGTGGAAAAAAAGATGAAAAATTGCCAGTCACTCGGACAAGTGTGGGTTAATTTAGGAAATGATGTGGAGATGCCGGCGTTGGACTGGGGTAAACACAGTAAGAAGTCTCACAACACCAGGTTAAAATCCAACAGGTTTATTTGGTAGCAAAAGCCACAAGCTTTCGGAGCGCTGCTCCTTCGTCAGGTAAGCGAGAGTTCTGTTCACAAACAGGGCATATAAAAACACAAACTCAATTTATAAAATAATGGTTGGAATGCGAGTCTTTACAGGTAATCAAGTCTTAAAGGTACAGACAATGTGAGTGGAGAGAGGGTTAAGCACAGGTTAAAGAGATGTGTATTGTCTCCAGCCGGGACAATTAGTGAGATTTTGCAAGCCCAGACAAGTCGTGGGGGTTACAGATTGTGTGACATGAACCCAAGATCCCGGTTGAGGCCGTCCTCATGTGTGCAGAACTTGGCTATCAGTCTCTGCTCAGCGACTCTGCATTGTCGTGTTTCGTGAAGGCCGCCTTGGAGAACGCTTACCCGAAGATCAGTGGCCGAATGCCTGTGACCGCTGAAGTGTTCCCCAACAGGAAGAGAACACTCTTGCCTGGTGATTGTCGAGCAGTGTTCATTCATCCGTTGTCGTAGCGTCTGCATGGTCTCCCCAGTGTACCATGCCTTGGGACATCCTTTCCTGGAGGGTATCAGGTAGACAACATTGGCCGAGTTGCAAGAGTATGTACCGTGTACCTGTGGATGGTATTCTCACGTGGGATGATGGCATCCGTGTCGATGATCTGGCACGTCTTGCAGAGTTTGCTGTGGTAGGGTTGTGTGGTGTCGTGGTCACCGTTCTCCTGAAGTCGTGGTCACTGTTCAGCCTTCAGGAGAATCACCTCTCTCCACTCACATTGTCTGTACTCTTCAATTCCTGCATTAGACATTGTGACAGTGACACTTTCATCCTTCATCGCTTCTGAACACAAGAGCCTTAATCTTGTTTTTTAACCAAATAATCTCTGATGAGGAGTGTTGCGTCTCTCTCCCCGCTCCTGACATTGCTTCCTGTCCAAAGATCCCTCTTTTTGAATCATTCCATTTATTAAAAAATGTCTGACTTTATGTGAAATATTTCTTGACCATTCCATTGTTTCTGGATTTCAATTCAGGTCATAATCCCGAAAGAATACTTGCCAGCCAGAATGATGTGTGGAAAATAAAATGCCATTGAACAAAATCTAACAGAGAGAAATATAAAAATACGACTCGGGGAGGAGGGTCACTAATATTTTGGACAACTTTCTTACTCAAATTCACCTCATCATGTTAAACACCAGATTATACAGATACAGATAGCTGATATTGAGCCAATACATGGTTAGGACTTTACTGAGGCATAATTGGCTGCTTTATCAATCCGGATGTGGAGATGCCGGCGTTGGACTGGAGTAAACACAGTAAGGAGTCTAACAACACCAGGTTAAAGTCCAACAGGTTTATTTGGTAGCAAACGCCACTGTGGCGTTAGTTAGACTCCTTACTGTGTTTATCAATCAGAGTCAGGAACACATCTCTGGGATAATTTAGCGCCCCACCCACAGATCACGTCAACATCAGATGATTGCAAATACAAAGAGCAAATGGATCGGGGCGTGGGGCAGAAGGTTTTGGTACTCGATTGAAGGTACCAGGCCTAGAGGCTGGACATGTGTTGGTGGAGTAACCAAGGTGACAGGCACTGCCTAAAGTTTAGACAATACAAGACTCATGAGGCAGGTATCTCTGCATAAAGGCGAAACATTATTTAAACCAGCAGCTGCCAAGACACCATCAAAGATAGAGCTGCCAGACCTCTCCAATGAAATCTGACATATATAATTCAAAACAGATCAATTATAGGTTTTTCTTATCAATGATTCCTGCCTTTTAGTAACTTTAAATCAATCATCTTCAGGATACACAAATCAACAATAATACCTGTCAAATACTTTAGCCAATCATATTCCACTCCTCAGCATAATGGTATTTTATTAGTCCATGAAATCCGCAAGCTAACTCCTGTCTTGGCTGACTCTACTCCCCGGTTGACTGGTAGCCGAAGACATTCAGCCCAGAGTTCAAATAAACATTCTCATGGGTTCCCTCAAAGTCACTGTCTAACCAGACTAACTCGTGACACAAGTCCACCTCGTCCGGACAGAGAATAAACCTGATTCATGAAATATGATTAAGTATTCTAAATGTTCTTTCCAGCCAAAATTTTAACTGATAAATCTTGCATATTTCCAAAGTTTAACTATTTACTCAAAATACAGCTTCATCCTAATGTCTTTTTACCATGATGCCTAGCAGTAAACTGCTTTTGGCTAAAGTGAATAATATTCTTTAAAGTCAGTACATTCAAAATATCAGCATATGTGTTTTACAATCATAATCACTCATTTGAATCAATTACTGCATCTTGTATGTGTAAATTGCTTCTTATTAGCTCATGAACTTATTTTAAAAGTCATTTAACTGAATGCTGCTAGTTCTGTCAATGCCTTAATGTCTAATTGTTTAAAAATCTTAGCATCCAATTAGGAGTTCCACTTACAACATGGAATAAAAGGGTTTTTTGAAAGGGCAAGGGGCAGCTATGCCTGCATTTTGACGTTCACTGATAAGGTACGCAACAGGTGAATATTGGCATGGGTAGGCATCTCCTGGTGGGCATCTCCCATCACTGCTCTTGGGATGGAAAGATCTTCCCATCCTGCCAAAGTCAATAGACTTTGCAATGGCTCGCCACATTTCATGGCCCCACCCCACTGCAACAGGGCCATAAAATTCCACCCTTGGACTCCAGAATGGAAAATTCCACCCAGGGCTTGAATGAAGCACAGACTTCCCAAGCATTGGCCACTGTTAAAGGTCAGATAAGTAGTTCTGTTGCAGATAAAGGTTCCTGTTGACAATGTTTTTTCTTCTCTCTCTGTGAGAGGTTTGCCCTGCTCTGCATGGGTATTCTTCAATATCTAGCCATGCTCAATGTCAATTGGAAAGTTGAAAAAGCAAACCATACCTGGAAGCAACTTATTTGTGCAGAAGCCTTGAAGTCAGCGATAAGGTACTTTAGAACCTGACGCACCAGTGCTTATGGATATTGGAACTTCAGACAATTATGGAAAGCTTCCAAACTCTGTAGACTTGTATTGGGAGCCAGAAGAAATCAATCAGTAATAAACCTACAAGTGGCACATAATCCATTTGAATATGGTGGTGGGTGTGCCTTTCATGAGACTCAATGTTGCGTTCAGTTGTTCGATGTTAAGAGAGGCTGGAGATCAGCACTTCAAAATGGCAATAATGGCATCAAGTTAGCACAAGTTGTTTACTGGTGCCATGAACTTACTGCTTAGTAAGCTGTTGACAACATCAGGCGCGAGCGTGCTCACATCATTGCAAGTATGGTATCCAATGCAAACATCCACTCTGAATTTTGTGTGCCTAGTGGAGACCATTTTTTGCACCTTAAGGCACCTTAGGTAGCACCCAAAAACATGGGCATCAATTACTCCAATTTCACCGCAAGTTGGTAGATATTATTGAAGACGCCCGCTTGTTGGAGTTTTTTTCATTCATTCGTGGGACATAGGCGTTGCTGGCTGGCCAGCATTTATTGCCCATCCCTAGTTGCCCTTGAAAAGGTGATGGCGAGCTGCCTTCTTGAAATTCTGCAGTCCATGGGCTGTGGGTTGAGCCACGATGCAGTTAGGGAGGGAATTCCAGGATTTTGACCCAGCGACTGCGAAGGAACAGCGATATATTTCCACGTCAGGATGGTAGAATTATGGAACCCTACAGTGCAGAAGGATGCCACTTGGCCCATCGAGTCTGCACTGACCACAATCCCACACAGGCCCTATCCCCATAACCCCATGCATTTACCCTGGCTAATCCCCCTGACACTAAGTGGCAATTTAGCATGGCCAATCCACCTAATCTGCACAGTGGGAGGAAACCAGAGTATCTTGGGCAACCCACGCAGACACGGGGAGAATGTGCAAACTCCACACAGACAGTGACCCAAGCCGGGAATCAAACCCATGTCCCTGGCGCGATGAGCCAGCAGTGCTAACCATTGTACCACCGCGCTGTCCTAAGATTTGGATGGGGAACTTGCAGGTGGTGGTGTTCCCATGTATCTTCTGCCCTTGTCTTTCTCGATGGAAGTGGTTGTGGGTTTGGAAGGATCTTTGTCGAATTGCTGCAGTGCATCTTGTAGATGCACTAAACATTAATCAAAGGAACTAATATTCCAGTGGGGCTCTATGGTTTTTGCGGTGGTGGAAAAATATCAAAATGCATTCGAAAATGGGACAACAGTTAATGAAAAACAATGATGAGTCACAGCAATAGAGCAAAACAGCAATAAAATGGAGAGGAAACAAGGGAGGGGGAATCTGAACTGGGAGCTGAAATGAAGTGGCTGCTGTTTGTCCTGGCGTTTGGGCTGTCACAGCTTTTCTTTGCCGATTCTGCATTAGACCTTGACGAGACATACGTCAATCTCTGCGGCTATCAATTATATAAGAGTAGCGTTGCGTATCTGCGGAGGTATTGGGCGGACGGTTCAAGCATATGGTGAGTATTGCAGTCCTTTCCATTGACCAGGGGCTGAGAAATAGTTACTGATCTCTAACCAGGTGTGTGCGTAAATGTCATTGCAATGAAATATGCACCAACGTTATGGATCAGAAGCAGACAGGGACTATCTTAATCACAATTCATTTCACTGATAAATATCCATCTTCATAAGCACATTTTGGGACTGTCCTATGAAAAGTCACTTAGGGGTGAATTTTACCATCTCGCCATGGTCTCTGCTCGCTCCTTCTCCTGCGCCCCACCCTCTGGATGAATGGCGGCCACCTCCTGCCTCTGGTGGTCGTCTCCCTCCACTCCTGCAAGTGGTGAGGCCCCGGCCTCCTGTGCTCACAATTCTTCCTCCAGCTCCTCCTCCTCATTTCCAGCAGCAACCAAAAGAACAGCAAGATCGAGTGGTTGTATCGCAAAAGCCATCTCATCACTCTGAAGGGTGCAGGGGTGGGGGTGGAGGGGTGGGGGGTGTGGGGGGGAGAGGAACACATGTAGAGGTTAAGGAACGCTGCTTGCCCTAGCACATCAACAGTCACAGTCCACCCCCCCCCCCCCACAATTCACTCACAGCCCCCCAATACATCCTGCCACAACCCCCCACGCCACATGCTCCCCACAATCACAGCCCCCCAAATCCCCCAGCCACACGCTCTCCACAATCATAGACCCCCAACTCCCCCAGCCACATGCTCCCCACAATCACAGTCCCCCCAAATGCTCCAGCCATATGATCCCCACAATCACAGCCCCCCCAATTCCCCCAGCCACATGCTCCCCACTATCACAGCCCTCCCCCAATCCCCCAGCCACATACTCCCCACAATCACAGACCCCCAATTCCCCCAGCCACATACACCCCACAATCACAGCCCCCCAAATCCCCTAGGCTCATGCTCCCCACAATCACAGCTCCTTGCAAAGTTGAGAAGCTGCATCAGTGCAGTTTGCAAGGGCTTTGTGCACATCCTTCAGCTGGAAGTGAGCTGTGTGCCCCAGGACCCAGCAGCACCGCAAGACCCAAGGTCAGTGCTGAGACCCGGGTCCATGAAGCAAATCAGACATCAGAGACCCTGCTGAGCAACAGCCCCTCACCCCCCCACACATTCGCAGAGCCGCCACTGACCCGAGACAGAAAATGGTCACAACGAAAGGACACCCATGACCAGCAGACTAAGAGTGCAATTTAGCATGGCTAATCCACCTAACTCGCACATTTTTTGACTGTGGGAGGAAACCGGAGCACCCGGAGGAAACCCACGCAGACACGAGGAGAACATGTGGACTCCACACAAAGAGTGACCGAAGTTGGGAATCGAATCCAGGTCCCTGGCGCTGTGAGGCAGCAGTGCTAACCACTGTGCCACCATGCCGCTAACAATTCAATGATACAACGATTCTTTCGAATTGCTGGGACTGAGCAGTAACAGGGTGAGGGTTCCAGAATCCTAAATATTTGTGACTCAGACAACAGACGCACGTAGTTGGGACAGAGAGTGAGAACATAAAACTAACCTCACGAGCAATTCAGCATTCACAGCTAGAATTTTACTCCCATTGCAGATCGCTCTCAGACCTCAGATGAGAATGACGACTTCAAGGAGACAGACGTGAGGAAGATTCAGAGGAGGCTTGACAATGTCCACAGGATTCGACAGCTTGAGTGGGATAATGAGGAGGACCCAGAAAACGCAAATGAAATCCAAGTACAGATTCCCAGTGATCTTCTTGATGAAGACAATCATCCCCTTCCCCCATTGTTGAGTTCAACTAAAATTGCACCGGGTAAAAAATGTTGCCAAAGCATCTGTACTGGAAGGGAGATTTATAACTCCTGTGACCCAGCCAGGCAATGATCTCTTTGCTTCTAGAATATTCCAATGCACTTGGATTCAGAAGCAGTCAGATCTGAAGACAGATGAGTGCATTTTATGAATTCAAACTCCTGTCAGGGACCTTAGCCAGTCAAGGGTTATGGGGGTAATGCAGGAAAAAAACATTGAGATGTCTGATCAGTCATAATCATATTAAATGATGGAGCAGGTTTGATGGGCTGAATGGCCTACTCCTGTCCCGATGTTGCTAAGAGCCACTTTTGGGTCAACATTTTAGATCCATAATGGTTGGATTTTCCCACACAGTTTAGCCATTACTGTCCCCAAATTTCCACAGTGGGTGCTGACAGAGGAAACATTGTGCTGGGAGAGCAAATTCATCACATTTATTTCAGAAAATCCAGAAAAAAATAATTCCCATTGTGCTTGCATCAAGGATTTGTAGTCTTGTAGTCACACTGAAAATTCAGCATTAAAAAGAATTGCAACTCCAATTGTTACAGTGTCTTTACATTATCTCAACTGTTATTTTTGCAAACAATCCACTTCATTGATTAAGAGAGATCACAACCAAATGTCTACCATTGATTGTGCCAAGGGATAGCATGCAGGTGACGGAAAAGAGGCATCCAAACAAAGATCCTTGAGTTCGCAGTGTGAGCTCGGAAGAGCATGATGCACGATCAATCGAGCAAAGACTAGTTTGTATGCAAGAACAAATAGGCTTTTATTAGCAAAAGACTTGGAGCGCACCCATGCCGATGAACTGGTCCAGACTGAGGCAGGGGGTGGGGAGCAGTCGCCTTTATACCTGGACCGGGGAGGGGGGGGAGTCTCGGGTAGGGCCGGCCGGCAGGTATGTGTCCAGGCATGTAACATATACAGGTAATAAGCTAACAGTGGTTTTCCACAGAGCAGTAATTCCCTATGGTAGAATAGGGAAATGTGGAGCTAAGTAAAATTATCCTCACTTGTCTGCGTAACTGCGTTAGGGCATCAGAGGAGAATGGTGTGGTTAACCATGTCAAAGGCTGCAGAGAGGATGAGAAGAGGGATAATCTATTTTTATCATAGTTAATGTAATGTGCAATTTGATTTGATTTATTATTGTCACATGTATTGGGATACAGTGAAAAGTCTTGTTTTTGTGTGCTATACAGACAAAACATACTGTCCATAGAGTACATAGGAGAGAAGGAAAGGAGAGGGTGCAGAATATAGTGTTACAGTCATAGCTAGAGTGTAGAGAAAGATCAACTTAATATCAGGTAAGTCCATTCAAAAATCTGATGGCAACAGGGAAGAAGCCATTTTTGAGTCGGTTGGTATGTGACCTCAGACTTTTGTATCTTTTTCCCGATGGAAGAAGGTGGAAGAGAGAATGTCCGGGGAGTCCTGTGGAGTCCTTAATTATGCTGGCTGCTTTTCCGAGGCAGCAGAAAGTATAGATGGTGTCAATGGATGGAAGGCTCGTTAGAATGATGGACTGGGCCACGTTAACAACCCTTTGTAGTTCCTTGTGATCTTGGTCAGAGCAGGAGCCATACCAAGCTGTGATACAACCAGAAAGAATGCTTTTTATGGTGAGCCTGTAAAAATTGGTGAGAGTCGTAGTGGACATGCCTGAGACAAGAGAGGTGTTGGTGTCGTGACTAGTGCTATGAAACTTGATTAGAGAAATTGCAATGAGGAGTTGGAGTGATTTGGTTGGGGAACAAAAAGGAAAGATGGGACAGCAGTTTACATGGATAGAAGGGGCGAAGGGTGTATTTTGCTTTATTTTGCCTTTGAGGTGGATGGTGAAAATGGCTATTTGAAAGGGAGGAGGACTGTACCAGAAAGGAGGGAGGTCTGGCTTAGCAGGAAAGGAAAACTGTTGCGGAGCAAATTTTCTGATCAGGCAATCTGAATCTCAGGGGCAAAATAGTCCATGCGTTTCTCACACCTAAGGCCAAGATTTTCCAGCCCTGTCCTAGATGATGCCAGTTGCTACCAGTACTGGAAAATCCCACCCATAAGAACATAACTGAAAGCGGGGGAGACAAGTTAAGGAAATGCTTAATAGTTGCTAGTTATCTTTACTCTCCGGGATAATCCAAGAGCAGCATGGAAGAAAAAGGTGAGACATTCTGGGGATCATACCAAGGAGAATATACCTGATGAGTAAAGAACATTATGACATAAGAAATAGGAGAAGACCCTTCGGCTCTTCAGTCATGTTTTGCTATCAATCTCAACTCCATCTTCCTGCACTATCCCCTATCCATTGATTCCCTGATACTATGTATAACCCCTGTGGATGAAGAGTGCATAAGAATCACAAGGTAGGCTCGATAACTGGAACAGTGGGAGTTCTTTATTTAAGGTGCTCACTGATTCACAGTCAGGTCTAAGACTGCCCAACAGGGTCCCACACTGGGAGGAGCTAATTGTCCAGGGGTCACCTGACCTGCACTCTTAAAGAGGCAGCCAATCCCTAACATACAATATATAAACATATATATCACACCTGAGTATCCAGAAATCTATCGACATCTGTACTGAATCTACTGATGAAGTAGTGCCTGAAGTAGAGAATTACAAAGATTCAAAATCCTTGTCCTGGGACTCTGACCCCCATAAAGTGAATCATCCTCCCAGCTGTGATCCTATCAAGCCTCCTAGGAGTTTTTTTAAGCTTCTATGTGATCACAACTCCTTCTTCATAAGTGTCGGGTGTTTCAACCTAGTCCTACTGAACCTCTCCTCGTAGGACAGAGAGGTTCAGGAATCGGTCTGCTGCACCTTTGTTGCATTCCCTCCAATGCAAGTATACCCTTCCTGAGGTAAGGAGGCCAAGGTTGTGGACAGCACTTCAGATTTTCTCTCACCAAAATCCTGCATGCAGCAGCGGGGAGTGGGTGGAGGGCGGTTGGAAAGCGGTTGGGAACTGGTTGTGATGCAAACACACATTCTTTTGAAGTAGGGTCTCTGCTTAAAGGGACCTGATTGGGGTCAGAGTGACTTCTTTTTATTCATTTTCAGAAAGTGAGTATTGCTGGCTAGGCCATCATCTATTGCCCATGGTGGTGAGCTGCTCCTTGAACCGTTGCAGCCCCTGAAGTGTAGGTGCACTCACAGTCCTGTTATGGAAGGAGTTTCAGGATTTTGACCCAATGACAGTGAAGGAACGGCAATATATTTCCAAGTCAAGGTACAAGTCAGGAGTGTGGTGGAACACTCTACACTTACCTGGATGAGTGCAGTTCCAACAACACTGAAGAAGTGCAACACCATCCAGGACAAAGCAACCTGTTTAATAGCACACCATCCACAAACATTCAATCCCTCACCACTGACAAACAGTGGCAGATGCCACTGAAGGAATTTAGCAAGGGTGGGTGACTTGGAGGCGGACTTCCAGGTGGTGGTGTTCCTCTGGTGCTGCCCTCATCCTTCCAGATGGTATTTGTCGTGGGTTTGTGAGGTACTGTGTAAGGACCCTTGCTAAGTTCCTTCAGTGCATCTTGTAGATGGCACACACTGCTGCCACTGTTTGTCAGTGGTGAGGGATTGAATATTTGTGGACGGGGTACTAATCAAACACAAAAAACAAAGAACAAAGAAAATTACAGCACAGGAACAGGCCCTTTGGCCCCCCAAGCCTGCACCGACCATGCTGCCTGACTGAACTAAACCCCTCAACCCTTCCGGGGACCATATCCCTCTATTCCCATCCTATTCATGTATTTGTCAAGAAGCCACTTAAAAGTCACTACCATATCCGCTTCCACTACCTTCCCCGGCAACGAGTTCCAGGCACCCACCACTCTCTGTGTAAAAAATCTGCCTAGCAGACACATTGCTTTGTCCTGGATGGTGTTGCAATTCTTCAGTGTTGGAACTGCACTCATCCAGGCAAGTGCAGAGTATTCCACCACACTCCTAACTTAGACCATAAGACCATAAGACATAGGAGCAGAATTAGGCCACTCAGCCCATCGAGTCTGCTCCGCCATTCAATCATGGCTGATATTTTTCTCACCCTCTTTCTCCTGCCTTTTCCCCATAACCCCTGATCTCCTTATCAATCAAGAACCTATCGATCTCTGTCTTAAAGACACTCAATGACCTGGCCTCCACGGCCTTCTGCGGCAAAGAGTTCCACAGATTCACCACACTCTGGCTGAAGAATTTCCTCCTCATCTCTGTTTTAAAGGATCATCCCTTTAGCCTGAGGTTGTGCTCTCTGGTTCTAGTTTTTCCTACTAGTGGAAACATCATCGCCATGCCCACTCCATCCAGGCCTCGCAGTATCCCGTAAGTTTCAATAAGATCCCCCCTCATCCTTCTAAACTTCAATGAGTACAGACCCAGAGTCCTCAACCGTTCCTCATAGACAAGCTCTTCATTCCAGGGATCATTCTTGTGAACCTCCTCTGGACCCTTTCCACGGCCAGCACATCCTTCCTTAGATATGGGGTCCACAACTGCTCACAATACCCCAAATGGGGTCTGACCAGAGCCTTATACAGCCTCAGAAGCACATCCCTGCTCTTGTATTCTAGCCCTCTCGACGTGAATGCTAACATTGCATTTGCCTTCCTAACTGTCGACTGAACCTGCACGTTAACCTTAAGAGAATCTTGAACAATAACTCCCAAGTCCCTTTGTGTTTCTGATTTCCTAAGCATTTTCCTATTTAGAAAATAGTCTATGCCTCCATTCCTCCTCCCAAAGTGCATAACCTCACACTTTTCCACATTGTGTTCCATCTGCCACTTCTTTGCCCACTCTCCTAACCTGTCCAAGTCCTTCTACAGCCCCCCTGCTTCCTCAATACTACCTGTCCCTTTACATATCTTTGTATCATCTGCAGACTTAGCAATAGTGCCTTCAGTTTGTTCCTCCAAATCGTTAATGTGCTTGTGCCTTGTAGATGGTAGGCAGGCTTTGGGGAGTCAGGAAGCGAGTTACTTGCTGCAAGATTCCAAGCCTCTGAACTGCTCTTGTAGCCACAGTTTTTATTTGACTGGTCCAGTTGAGTTCTGGTCAATGGTAACTCCCAGCATATTGATAATGAGGGATTCAGTGATGGCAATGCCATTGTATATTAAAGGATGATGGTTCTATCCTCTCTTGTTGGAAATGGTCATTGACTGGAACTTGTGTGGTGCGAATGTTACTTGTCACTTGTCACTTGTCAGCCAAGTCTGTGGATATTGTTCATGTCTTGCTGCATTTGGACAATGACTACTTCAGTATCTGAGGAGCCACAATTGTGTAGCCAGCAGCAAAAATCCCCAACTCTGACCTCTTAATGGAAGGAAGATCATTGATGTAGTAGCTGAAGATGGTTAGACCGAGGATACTACCCTGAGGAACTCCTGCAGTGATGTCCTGGAGCTGAGATCATAAACTTCCAACCACATTATACGCAACTTCCTTTGTGTCAGGTATGATGCAAAGCCATGGAGAGCTTTCCCCCTGAATCCTGTTGACTCCAGTTTTGCTAAGGCTCCTTGGTGCCACGTTGAGTCAAATGCTGCCTTGATGTCAAGGGCAGTCACTCTCACCTCACCTCTGGTATTCAGCTCTTTTGTTCATGTTTGAACTAAGGCTGTAATGATGTCAGGTACTGAGTGATGTTAGGGTACCAGAGCATAAATCCTAAAGTAACATGGCAAGATATAATTCTTAACATTGTGGGCAACATAGTGGCACAGTGGTTAGCACTGCTGCCTCACAGCACAAGGGACCCGAGTTCAATTCTGGCCTTGGGTGACTGTCTGTGGGAGTTTGCACTTTCTCCCTGTGTCTGCATGGGTTTCTCCAGGTGCTCTGGTTTCCTCCCACAGTCTAAAGATGTGCGGGTTAGGTTGGTTGACCGTGCTAAATTGACCCTTGTGTCAGGGGGATTAGCAGGGTAAATGTGTGGGTTTATGGGCATAGGGCCTGGGTGGGATTGTAGTTGGTACAGACTCAATGGGCCAAGTGGTCTCCTTCTGTACTATAGGAATTCTATGAACAGTTAACCTATCTCTATTCATTCCAATTCAAGCAATATTCCTCTGATAGACTTTCATTCATCTTCAAAATCAGTTAGCGTTACACAGGCTTACATGCTTGTACATGGGCTGCCGATACTCAAGCCCTCAGAACACCTTGAGAGAGAGCGACAGAGAGAGACCCATTTCTCCCAGCAGGTCCCATACAGCAGCCTCCAGAGAGAGAAACACACAGATAGAGAGAGAGGGGGACAGATCTATTTCTCCAAGCAGATCCCATACAGCAACCTCTAGAGAGAAAGAGAGAGAGACCTCTTTCTACTTTCAGAATCCTGCATTAACTGCCTGCTTTTCCCTGGAAGCTTAGCTCCTCCCCTTACTCACATGATTCTGTCAATCAGCCGAATCAAAACCCTACTCTGAAACCCCAGCTGAATTTTAAACATACCCCTGACAAGAAACATGATATGAATTCATTTCTTAAAGGCACAGTATTGTCACAGTGAGCTTGGCAGAACTCAAACTGAGCATCAGTGAACAGGTTATTGCAAAACAAATACAACTTGAGAGCGCTATTAATGACCCATTCCAGCACGTTACTGATGATTGAGAGTAGACTAATAGGATAATACTTGGATGGATTGGATTTGTCCTGTTTCTTCTGTACAGAACATACCTGGGCAATATTCCGCATTACCGGGTAGGTGCCAGTGTTGTAGCAGCATTGGAACAGCTTGGCTAGAGGCATGACAAGTTCTGGAGCACACGTCTCCAGTGCTATTTCTGGAATGTTGTCAGGGCCCACACCCTTTGCAGTATCCAATGCCTTCAGCCATTTCTTGATATCACACAGGGTAGTGGAGGCAATGGCCTAGTAGTATTTTCACGAGACTATTAATTCAGAAACTCAGCTAATGTGGGGATGTGGGTTCGAATGGGGATGTGGGTTCGAATCCCACCTACGGAAGATGGTGGTATTTGAATTCAATTTTTTAAAAGCTGGAATTAAGAATTTACGGATGACCGTGAAACCATTGTCGATTGTCGGAAAAACTCATCTGGTTCACAAATATCCTTTAGGGAAGGAAATCTGCCATCCTTACCTGGTCTGACCTACATGTGACTCCAGAGCCACAGCAATGTGGTTGACCCTCAACTGCCCACGGGAAACTAGGGATGGGCAATAAATGCTGGTCAGCCAGCGATGCCCGTGTCCCACAAATTAATACAAAAAATGAATTGGCTAAAGACTGACATCCGTGATGCTGGGGAGGCTGCAGTGGATCAACCATTCAGTATTTCTGGCTGAAGATTGTTGCAAATGTTTCAGCCTTATCTTTTGCACTGATGTGTTGGGTTCCTCTGTAACTAAGGATGGGGATGTTAGTAGAGCCTCCTCCTCCAGTGAGCTGT
This sequence comes from Mustelus asterias, assembly GCF_964213995.1. Classification (NCBI taxonomy): domain Eukaryota; kingdom Metazoa; phylum Chordata; class Chondrichthyes; order Carcharhiniformes; family Triakidae; genus Mustelus; species Mustelus asterias. The sequence goes on from NC_135806.1 coordinate 16,783,184, forward strand.
TCAATTGTCTACCACCATTCATGACTGGATGTGATCGAACTGCAGAGATTAGATTTGACCCATTGATTGTGGAATTGCTTATCTCTGTCTATTACTTGCTGCCTCTGCTACTTGGCATGCAGGTAGTCCTGTGTTGTAGCTTCACCAGGCAGACACCTCAAGATGAGAACCAGTTCACAGAGGGAGGAGGAGAAGGAAGGGAAGAAGTGTTCTTAGCAAAGGGTCTTATCCACCAAGTCTTCGTGCCTGTTCCATTTATCTCAACCTAAGACAGCGGCAGTCTTCATGCTTCACAATGGAGATGTTCTCAGAACTCTTATAACCAGACTCACAACATCAGAGACTCTTGTCGTTAAGGTGACCATAGTCCTGAGTGTCGTCATGATAAGATCCTACCAGGAGTAGCTGACATTCCGTGACATCGCCAAATTCACCCCACCCACTGCTGTATTAAGGAGGTGAGCCAGGTACTTTCGAACAAGAGAGGGGAGTTTATTCTGCTCAGAGTGAAGCAGGCAAAATGTGTACATGGCTTTATCAGGATCGCTGGCATCCCCATGGTGGAGGGTGCCATCAAGTGGACGAACATGACTTTGTCGGCATCGCATCTAATGTGCTGAGATGTACTAAATCGCAAACATAACCACTTGCTGGATGTGCAGTTGTGTCACTATGTTCTAACCATCATAGAACATAGAGCATTACAGCGCAGTACAGGCCCTTCGGCCCTCGATGTTGCGCCGACCAGTGAAACCAATCTAAAGCCCATCTAACCTACACTATTCCAATATCATCCATGTTTATCCAATGACCATTTAAATGTCCTTAATGTTGACGAGTCCACTACTGTTGCAGGCAGGGCATTCCACGCCCCTACTACTCTCTGAGTAAAGAACCTTCCTCTGACAGCATAGAAATCATAGAAACCCTACAGTGCAGAAGGAGGCCATTCGGCCCATCGAGTCTGCACCGACCACAATCCCACCCAGGCCCTACCCCCACATATTTTACCCGACAATCCCGCTAACCTACGCATCTCAGGACTCTAAGGGGCAATTTTTTTAACCTGGCCAATCAACCTAACCCGCACATCTTTGGACTGTGGGAGGAAACCGGAGCACCCGGAGGAAACCCACGCAGACACGAGGAGAATGTGCAAACTCCACACAGACAGTGACCCGAGCCGGGAATCGAACCCGGGACCTTGGAGCTGTGAAGCAGCAGTGCTAACCCACTGGGCTACCGTGCCGCCTAGATATCCTATATCTATCACCCCTCAATTTAAAGCTATGTCCCCTCGTGCTAGCCACCACCATCCGAGGAAAAGGGCTCTTACAGTCCACCCTATCTAATCCTCTGATCATCTTGTATGCCTCTATTAAGTCATCTCTTAACCTTCTTCTCTCTAGCGAAAACAGCCTCAAGTCCCTCAGCCTTTCCTCATAAGACCTTCCCACCATACCAGGCAACATCCTGGTAAATCTCCTCTGCACCCTTTCCAATGCTTCCACATCCTCCCCATAATGCAGTGACCAGAACTGTATGCAACACTCCAAGTGCGGCCGCACCAGAGTTTTGTACAGCTGCAACATGACCTCATGGCTCCGAAACTCAATCCCTCTACCAATAAAAGCTAACACACTGTATGCCTTCTTAACAACCCTATCAACCTGGGTGCCTACTTTCAGGGATCTATGTACATGGACACTGAGATCTCTCTGCTCATCCACACTACCAAGTATCTTACCATTAGCCCAGTACTCTGTATTCCTGTTACTCCTTCCAAAGTGAATCACCTCACATTTTTCCGCATTAAACTGCATTTGCCACCTCTCAGCCCAGCTCTGCAGCTTATCTATGTCCCTCTGTAACCTGCAACATTCTTCCGCACTGTCCACAACTCCACCGACTTTAGTGTCATCCGCAAATTTACTAACCCATCCTTCTACGCCCTCATCCAGGTCATTTATAAAAATGACAAACAGCAGTGGCCCCAAAACAGATCCTTGCGGTACACCACTAGTAAGTGAACTCCAGGATGAACATTTCCCATCAACCACCACCCTCTGTCTTTCCCATCATGTTGGTGAATGTTTGCTGTCCTGATGGCAGTCTATGGGCAGGATGTCTGCTTCAACCCCCACTCCCCACATGGTGTGTTTAGCAGGGAGGCCTGCCATTGGGCAGTGGTGGGACCACTTTGTTTTGGGTATTGGATATAAAATGTCAGGTATTGGATATAGGACTTTGGGTATTCGATATAGGGTGCCAGATATTGGATATAGGGTTTTGGGTATTGGATATAGGGTGTTGGTTATTGGATATAGGGGGCTGAATTTTACGAGATTTTTTCCAAGTGTCGGGTGGGCGTGAAACTGGGAGAGTTCCAGATCCATTTTTTGGGCAAGTTTTCAGGCCCAGTCTTATGCACTCTGTCTGCAAAATTGTGGACTGGGCAGTTTCTAGCCAGAGAGGCTGTGGGTGGGGTTTAATGCACCCGACAGCCTTTAGAGGGAGATAGTGCGCATGTGCAGACCTCTGATGCTGCACAAGCACATTAGCAGCAGCAGGGGTTTGACAGACAGAGAGAGAGTTGTCAGGCCCCTGCTAATGCAGGTAGCCTCAAACAGTAACCTCCCCCCGACAGTTGCGGGGGGCTACGGCCCAGGATGCAGCCCCCGCTGACCGTTCCCCGGCGCCTGGACCAATCACGGAGATCCCCCTCCCCCAAAGATCGTGGTCTCCCCTCCCTCCCTCACCGATCACGTGCAGAGTGGCAGCGGGCCCCCCTCCCCACACATAATCAGTGGGCAGCAATTTCCTGTCCCTATCCTGAGTTCTTTCTCCCAGATCTTCCTCACATCCTGGAACTGTGATGGCAGATCTGGCATCAGAACATAGTGTCGGCTGACCCAGTGTTCAGGCTGGAGGTGGGGGGAAGGTTTTTTGCCAGAGCACAGTGATCTATGAATGGAAATGGCAACACCAAGTGAAAAATGGTCTGAAAGCGTAAATGATATTAATGGAGTGGCTTTGACATTTCACTATACTAGATGGGAAATTACGCAATGTACCACATGATTCAGATTTCGGCCCAAATCTTCTGTTCTCATTCACACCTGGGATTTTCCGATGTTGTTGGAAGTAAATGGAGCTTCGGCCAGAATGCCAAATTTCCCGCTCCCGTTCGCAATAGTTTCCGCCACGGAGGAGACTGGAGAATCCTTCCCTTGGTCTCAGTTTATCCTGAAGGAGCTCCAGAGTCAGGCTTGTGTAGAAGTTGTCCAGCTATGTAACACCACTACCAACCTCTGAAATCCTGAAATGATGATGTACGTTTGTGTCAACCAATTCCTCAGGCATGGTTGGTGCCTTTATATTTACTTATTAAGTAAACACATGGAGAAGAAAAAGACATGGTGCTAGCAGTGAGAACATTTCATTTTCAAGCGTACCATATACACCTGAGTACGAGCGCTGATGGACAAAGGTGGTAAGCAGAAAGACACTTGAAGTTTAAAATCGTTCAGCCAATGCAAAGTGCGTGGGAGCAAATTTGATTGTCCTGCCCGCCATGGAAATTGGAGTGGGCGAGGGGTGGACCATGGAGAGGTCTATTGACCTCGGGCAGGATTTTCCAGTTTCAAGGTGAGCGAAGCCGGAAAATCCAGCCTGTAGTCTCGAACCGGAGATCGGAGCACACACTCTGTAAGGTCAACAAACAGTAAAAGTACAGCGAATGTCCTTGGAAATGGTTAAAGTGTGGCAAATAGCAACTGAAGAGTGGCATATTTTCGTGGCTAGGGGGTGGACATGGGAGGGACAAGAGGAAGAAAATTATTTGGGACAGAGATAGGGTGAAGTGGTAAGCCCTGTTGTGGGTCTTTGAGAGGAGTTGGAGCCAAGCTGTACGTAGCTGTGGAGGTTATAAGGTTAGAGGCTGTGGGAGAAAATTTCCAGAGAAGAGGTCACTAATGATCTGGGAGATGATGACTAGGTCTTCAATGACCAGGTGATGATGGGTGTGGGGTGGGAGAGGGTGGAGTGGATGTCAGAAAATTCAACGTCCATAATGGAGATGACCTTATGCCTAAGAATGTTAGCGTACTTTCTCACATCTCTTAAGTATCTTAATTAATGTTTGATTTGAAGACTTTAACATCTTCAAAACATAAGATGGCAATTGATATTCTCCCATAATTTTCCTGAATAAATGAATTGAATGGATTACGAAAAATGAGTCTAACAACAAAAGAGATCAAGAATTTGATGAAATTCATTGCAATTATTTATTTTGCATCAGTGTGACTACAGGTTCTTGACAAGGACTATACTAAAACATTTCTACATAGACGGTAGAATGAATTTGATGTATTTGCACTCCCAGCACAGCACAGCCTCTATCGGCACCAGTATGGGAATTTAGGGTCAGAGATCATCAAACTGCGTTGGATTTTCCAACATTTAGGGTAGAAAATCCTGCAGGATCTGCTGGCCTCTATGCTTTGATTTCCAAAATGCAGATTAAGGCAGATTACAGTTTCATGACAGGGGGTGGCACGGTGGCACAGTGGTTAGCACTGCTGCCTCACACTGCTGCCAGGGACCCGGGTTCAATTCCTGGCTTAAGTCACTGTCTGTGCGGAGTCTGCACGTTCTCCCCGTGTCTGTGTGGGTTTCCTCCGGGTGCTCCGGTTTCCTCCCGCAGTCTAAGGATGTGTGCTTTAGGTGGATTGGCCATGCTAAATTGCCCCATAGTGTCAGGGTGACTAGCTAGGGTAAATGCATGGGATTATGGGGATAGGGCCTGGATGGGATTGTTGGCAGTGCAGACTCGATGGGCCGAATGGCTTCCTTCTGCACTGTAGGGATTCTATGATTCTATGAAGTTGAATTTGCAAAATGTAATCTTTGTCTTAAAATCTGAACAGATGTTCAAAAATACATCCTATGAACCCAAGTATGACAGCAAGTGATAGTGATAGATCTGACAGTATGATAACCCAAGCAGACATCATTTCATGGTCTGCAGTAATGGAGGATCTCATTTGTGGTGCATCCACTTGCACAGCATTTCTCTGTGAGTTGAGCACCGCTTAATTCATTCCTCAAGAAACGTTTTGGAAGTGAAGTTGGCATCCTCCTCCCCATTACCGGCTCAGAGTCATAATCATTAAATTTGCCTCGCATCTGCTCATACTGTTGGTCGTCAATGGAAATCGGTTCCCGTCCATAATCCAAACCAAGCCCTGGATTCCCATTATTCTCAACGATCCACCGGATATTCTTCAGATTTACCTGTTCGGAGTCGCCATTATCGCCCGAGGCCTGGGAGAGATCTGGAACAGAAACAAAACTCCATCAGTGAACATTGAGCAATCGCTCAGATTGATCTTAACCTCGTTTGTGTCTGCCTCAACTGTTATCTCAGAAAGTGAAATGTTCTGGTCTTTCCGTTGCACTCGTGGCCACACAGACACAAATCTCCAAATTTATATAAATGATCTGGAAGAAGGAGTAACTGGGGTGATCAGTAAGTTTGCGGACGACACAAAACTGGCAGGACTTGCAGATAGTGAGGAACATTGTCAGAGGCTACAGAAGGATATAGATAGGCTGGAAATTTGGGCAAGGAAATGGCAGATGGAGTTCAATCCTGATAAATGCGAAGTGATGCATTTTGGTGGGAATAATGTAGGGAGGAGCTACACGATAAATGGAAGAACCATAAAGGGTGTAGAGACGCAGAGGGACCTGGGTGTGCAAGTCCACAGATCTTTGAAGGTGACGTCACAGGTGGAGAAGGTGGTGAAGAAGGCATATGGCATGCTTGCCTTTATAGGACGGGGCATAGAGTATAAAAGTTGGGGTCTGATGTTGCAGATGTATAGAACGTTGGTTCGGCCGCATTTGGAATACTGCGTCCAGTTCTGGTCGCCACACTACCAGAAGGACGTGGAGGCTTTGGAGAGAGTACAGAGGAGGTTTACCAGGATGTTGCCTGGTATGGAGGGGCTTGGTTATGAGGAGAGATTGGGGAAACTGGGGTTGTTCTCCTTGGAAAGACGGAGGATGAGGGGAGACTTAATAGAGGTGTATAAAATTATGAAAGGCATAGATAGGGTGAACGGTGGGAAGCTTTTCCCCGGGTCGGTGGTGACGTTCACGAGGGGTCATAGGTTCAAGGTGAAGGGGGGGAGGTTTAACACAGATATCAGAAGGACATATTTCACACAGAGGGTCGTGGGGGCCTGGAATGTGTTGCCGGGCAAGGTGGTGGAGGCGGACACACTGGGAACGTTTAAGACTTATCTAGACAGCTATATGAACGGAGTGGGAATGGAGGGATACAAAAGAGTGATCTAGTTTGGACCAGGGAGCGGCGCGGGCTAATTGTTCCTGGTTTCTCGTTTCAAGGCTTCATTCTACGATCATCTTGCTGGTGCCAGTACAGAGTGAGACTGCGGATAGTTGGGAACCTGTCTCGGGGGCAGGGGATTCATATGGTGTTCGTGGAAGTGGAAATGACTAGGGTTGGGAAGCATTTTCCGATCGGGGCCATTGTGATCTCCTGGACTCGTTTCGATCGCCTCAGGGGGTCGGAGAGGAATTTCCCAGATTTTTTTTTCCCCATATTGGCCCTGGGGTTTTTCACTCTGGGTTTTCGCCTCTCCCTGGAGATCACATGGTCTGGAATGGGGGGGTGGGGGTGAGTTAATAGGTTGTAATGAACAAAGCATCGTAGCTGTGAGGGACAGCTCGGTGGATAGGATATTGGTATGTAGATAGGCTGGAAAATTGGGTGGGGATCCTGGATTCAGGATTCAATCCTGGACCGGGGAGCGGCGCGGGCTTGGAGGGCCGAAGGGCCTGTTCCTGTGCTGTATTGTTCTTTGTTCTTTTGTTCTTTGTCATGCTGTTCAGTGTGCTTCACCACATGCTGGGAAAAGCCCTTTGTATGCTGCCCTTTAAAGAACCAAGTATTTTGAAAGGGGGTGAATTGGCTTCCTGATTATCACATCATTAGTCTTCCAGATATGCCAGTTTGATTTGGGGTTGCCATTCTGGTGAACAGCTAAGAAGCAAAGAGTAAATAAAAAGTAAATCATATTGGAATTAAGGTTCAGCGTCTTTTCTGCTGTTTGGCAGTTTAGAACGCTGAGGGGGTGATTTTACCATTTTCATTCTAAGTGCTGAATCTGGGCGCAATTCAGATCCGACTTGGAAACGTGTTCTCAGGCGCCTCCATATGCACTCAGCCTGAAAAAAAAAGTCGCGAGTCTGAATTGTATTGTGGGCGGGGCTTATCGTGCCCAAAACGCTGCAGCTCTGATCGAAGCCTTCAACTGCGCATGCGCAGTAAAAGAAAATTGAAAAACGTTCCCCATCACATCGCTCCTGGGCTGCAAAAAGCAGATGAAGCAGCCTGGGAATGATGGCCCCCACAGATATCACCCCACCCCCCACAACATAACCGTCCTCCTTATCTGCCCACCCCCCCCCCCGCTACCCAGATCGATCATGACCCCCTGCCCCACTTCCCCCCACCAATCACCCGCAGAGTGGCAGTGGACCCCCCTTCTCCCTCCACCGATCACCCACAAAGTGGCAGTGGACTCCATCTGCCCCTGCCCCTCTGCGCCCCCCCACCCCCACCAGAGATCCATCTGGCCTCCTCCTCCTCCCCCAGCCACCAGAGAATGATCTGTGTGGTGGTAACCATGCCCAGGAACTTTGGATGGAATACGATTGCTGGTGAAAGCAGCTCAAGGATTGAAATGCTTGGAAGGAAAGTCATATTACCAAATGAAAGCTGAGTTGGAAGGACTGAGATTACACATGGTCCCACATTTGTGCCAGAAGTAATGCGAGTGCTTGTAACTATGGAAGGCATGTCACTGTTGTATCGATTAGATAGAGTGAAATTTACCCTTTACATCGAATCATAGAAACCCTACAGTGCAGAAGGAGGCCATTCAGCCCATCGACTCTGCACTGATAACAATCCCACCCAGTTACCCAGCTAATTCCTCTAACTTATCACATCCTGGGGCACTAAGTGTTAATTTAACATGTCCAATCAACCTAACCCGCACACCTTTGGACTGTGGGAGGAAACCGAAGCACACGGAGGAAACCCACACAGACCCAGGGAGAATGTGCAAACTCCACACAGACAGTGACCCAAGCCGGGAATTAAATCCAGCTCCCCGAAGCTGTGGGGCAGCAGTGCTAACCACTGTGCCACTGTGCCACCCTTCATTTTAAATATCCTTCAACTGTTAATCAATGTTTGAATTGTGTTGATGTTAATTGGTTTGTTGCATAAAAGTTTTAAAAATTGAAACCTTGCCCAGAAGCTTTCTTGCCATTGGCATTGTGAAGAATCCTTTCTTTAAAAAAAATATTGGTCTCTTTGGGGATTGTAACTGCAGGCAAAAGGGTACCAATGATCAAAAATTATGACAATTACTCCTATATCTGGTAAAATATTTGAATACTCAACTGAGTATAAAGACCAATGGCATTTCTACAATCTGGATGTTGCAAAGATTTGATTTAAAATATTAGTCAATAGATCAACAGTTTTGTTTTAAGGCACAATCCAAAATAGGGAGTATTCATATTAGGCAGAGTTTACCCTTTCTTACATTTGTTGAAGTGAAAATTTTATTCAGCTTCTGCCTATCAGGCAGCAAGCTTAAAACAAAAAAAACAAGGAAACTCTAGAATGACTCAGCCTACTTTCTCAGGAGAATAAGGAAATTTGGCATGTCTACTGCAGCTCTCATCAACTTCTACAGATGCACCATAGAAAGCATTCTTTCTGGTTGTATCACAGCTTGGTATGGCTCCTGCTCTGCCCAAGACCGCGAGAAACAACAAAAGGCCGTGAATGAAGCCCAGTCCATCAGGCAAACCAGCCTCCCATCCATTGACTCTGTCTACACTTCCTGCTGCCTTGGAAAAGCAGCCAGCATAATCAACATGCACCCTGGACATTCTGTCTTCCCCCTTCTTCATTGGAAAAATGATACAAAAGTCTGAGTACGCGTACCAATCAACTGAAGAACAGCTTCTTCCCTGCTGCCATAGGCCTTTTAAATGGCCCTACCTCGCATTAAATTGATCTTTCTCTACACCCTAGCAATGACTATAGCACTATATTCTGCACTCTCTCCTCTCCTTCTCTATGTAAGGTATGTTTTGTCTGTATAGTGCACAAGAAACAACACTTTTCACTGTATACTAATACATGTGACAATAATAAATCAAATCAAATCAAATCAGGTGAGGCAGCATCTAGGTAGAGAAAAAACAGCGTGATTGCATGATGATCGTGGGCCTCTTACAAACGCGCTTGAAACCAGGGTCAGCCCCCAAGAGCAACCAGCTAGTGAGAAAGCTAACAGCCCTCAGCAGCATCGCCATGAGAGGTGGCCATTGCCAGAGCTGAACCTGAAGGGAGTGGGATGCAAATGGATGGATGTCACCCTCAGAACGAGGTGAGGGGAGTGCATGGAGGTGAGGGTACAGGTGAGAGCAGGGGTTGAGGTAGCAGGGGTTGGGGTGCACCATAGGATTGACTACTGTTGCCGGGGGGGAAGGGAGGGCTCCTCTCTGGGTGACAGAAGGGCCCCATACCTCAGCAGCCCCCTGGGAGGCTGCCAGGGTACACCTTATGGCCTTCCCGCAAGGCAGAGGGTCACCCTGCAGTTGTGAAAGTGCTAATGGAGGTGGGAACTGGCCATGAGTGATCATCTAAGTGGCTCAATTGGCATCTTTGTTGGTGGCAGAGCTGCCACTTTCTGAACCTCTGGGAAGGTGGCATGGTGATGAGAAGACAATTGGCATACCATCCCTGCTTTCTCTGCCTATTTTAACCCATCCCACCCCCGCCAATCCCCCAAACCACCCCAAAGGACTGACTTTGCATGCTTTATTCCTGTATTTCCCACATTGCCAGAAGAAAGTTAATTATCCTTTTTGTTTGAAAACTAAGGTTTTATGTTGTTTAAACTCCATGGGCTGAAGTTTACAGCCTGCTGCTGGTGTGGTTGAATGTGGGAGGTGTGTGAATTGTAAAATGCAGTGGGTGGCCTTCCCACCACTTTCCCGTCCATTCCCAATCTATCTCCCATTTTATAGGTGGTGGATGAGCTGCCAGGTATCTTGGCCGCCCACTATTGGGTCCATTGAGGGCCTTAGGTGTCCAATTAATGGCCTCTCTCTGGGCCTCATTCCAGCTCCGGGTAAGATGGAGGCAAGCAATTATCGTGGCACCTTTTACTGCATGGGTTGCTGTTGGGTAGGAAGGGAGGATGATATTTCCTGTGGGTGTTTCCCTGTGCCCAACTGAGGCATTGATTATACCCAACTCCCCCCCCCCGCCCCCCGCGCCCCCCCCCCCCCCCCCCAGCCCCCCGCAACCTCCACTGAAAGCTCATTCCTTCCTGCCTTTCAAACTCAGAAACCTTGCTGAGATCAGCCTCCCAGACTATCCAACAAAACAGAATTACCTCTGAGTCTGAAATCAAAACCATCTTTTTCCCTTGAACTGTCTGTGACCTCCCTATTAGCTGCCATCGCTTGACCCTGGCATGTCGGGACTTCAGAGTTGTTGGCTAATGAGATTGCCTGACAGATTTCTAGAGCAGCACAGTGGTTAGCACTGCTTTCTTGCAGCGCCAGGGACCTGGGTTTGATTCCCAGCCTGGGTCACTATCTGTGTGGACTTTGCACATTCTCCCTGGATCTGCGTGGGTTTCCTCCGGGTGCTCCGGTTTCCTTCCACAGTCCAAAGATGTGCGGGTTAGGTGGATTGGCCATGCTAAATTTCCCCTGAGTGTTAGGGGGACTAGCTAGAGTAAATGTATGGGGTTATGGGGGTAGGGCCTGGGGTGGGATTGTGGCCGGTGCAGACTTGATGGGCCGAATGGCCTCCTTCTGCACTGTAGGATTCTATGTCTATGTCTGGCGTCCTCCCAGATGAGGGACAAAGCCCACCACCCCATCCCGAAACATTTAAGGCTGCACCCTTATCAAATCCCCGCCCTTCCCCCCTCATGTTATATTGCTACGGGACATTTGGGCTTTGGGTGGGCAGACTAATGACCCACCTTTTGTTCAGTACACAGCGAATATAGTGCCCCCATAAAATCCAGCCCCGTGTGGTTTTTTCTTGGGCTATCTCCCACATATACACATGCAAAGCATTGATCAGTGATTATGGAGTTAATATGATCAATGAATTCCTCACTGCCCCAATCAATAAAATTACATCGCACAATGACCTCTAAACACTCTCCTTGCAGGATGGAAATGGTTATTGCTTACTCTTAGTCAATAGAAAGGGGATTCAATACTCACCATAGTGCCGGCGGAGGCGAGGTTTCGAATTGGCGCAGAGTTCGACAAGTTTATGGAGGAAATCTAGTTCGCAGAGTTTCATCACAGCATTATTCGGATCAGAGGCCGTAATGTAGGGCAGCATCAATCCCACTGCCAGGATGACCGCTGGATGCTTCATGTCAGCTCACAAGTGGTCAGCTTCAGCCCACTCTGTCTCTGGACAGGAACCAAGTGCCAATTCTTCCACTCACTCTCCAATGAACCCAAAATTGGAGCTGCCTTTTATTAACTAACCCAAATATCTTCTTCTGTCTCCAACTCCCACCTGACGGGATTTCTCTATTGCATTTGAGTATTTTGTTATTTCTTTTCTGCTCTTTTCTGCTCCCTTCTCCCTTTATAGCAATTTTGCTTCCTTACAGTTTTTTAATTAACATTTGTTCAGTTTCTAATGACACTTGAAATTTTTCCAACGCTTCAAATCCGTAACTTCCTAACCGAGCATAACTACAACTGTTTTTATTTTGCTTAATGTTTAGCCTAACCGGTTGATGTTTGCAACTGATATCTAACAGCTCTTGAGCGGACCATGAGTGCTGCAATCCTGCATTATTGGGAATGAAATGGGCAAAGTGGCAGGTATGGCTGCCAGGGGAAGCAGTGAGCATAAGGAGCGGAGGGTAGTGGTAACCTCGGGGGGGGGGGGGGGGGGGTGGGGTTAGTGATGCCTGATGGCAGGGATACCTGTGAATGATGGGGTTTAATGGTGATTGGTAGGGAGCTAATGGTGAGCACAAACAACCCCAGCAAACTGTAATTGGTGTGATAGGGTAAGACGCAGGGGTGAAAACAGCTTTACCAAAGAGGGCAAATGTCATTTATGTAGAAAGTTGCTCCACTTCCGAGCTATGCACTGTTGTAATAAGCCTGTCTAAAATATGCACAAAGATCCATGAAGTAGATGATATCTAGGACATTAAGCTGCCTTTCCTTAGAGAGATCCAAGAACCAAGTGGAAGCTTTTGGCATGCTGATATCCTAACGGAAGGAAAGAAGATGTACTTTAAGTTAGACTCCGGTCCAGCAGTTTTGGTCTTTCTGCTCCTGGAATGTATTTGAAGAAGCATTCCCTTCAGCCATCATGCTTAAAATCCATGTGGGCCACCAGATATAGAACTTAATGTCACAGCGGACCCCAAGGCAACTCAACTCAACACCAATAGTCTCGGCAGCGCCAATTAGCGGACACTGCCAGGACTGCAAGCTGACGCCAGAATGAGGGGGCCCTTGGATCCTGGAGTCAGGTAAGTCTTTGGTCTTGGGCAAAGTTGGGGGAGGGTTGGGTTGTTCAGGATGAGGGCATGAGGGGAGGGGATTGGTGTTTTATAGAATAGGGGGTGGGAAGAAATGCAGGAATACAATTGTAGGAAGTCTGCCCCCGCAATGTGAAAAGGGCTCTTTGAAAAGATTTATTTAAAATGAGATCTGTCCACCCCTTCCTGATTTCCCACACCAAACATATTAGGCAGCATGTTATCAGGGTCCATTTGATGGTTATAATGCATTAATTCTAACTATTTTAATATGCTAATGAGATACAATGTACATTAGTGATGTAACATCTCATTATAGATTCTCTCATGCAGTCCCATTGAAGCTATAGGCAGAGCAGTAAGCTATGTTCCAATTGACCTTGTGTTTTATATACCTCTGCAGACTCATTGTATATGAAGTATTAGTCAAACAATACCGAGAATATTATATTCACTGTGAGGACCGTCAGTATGGAGATTGGTGGTGGCTAATACGGCCAATCAGTGGACGAATGCAAAGTGGGGAGGATATAGCAGTGCTGAGTGTGCGGAGGGTTAGCAGTGGTGGGTGTGTGAGAGGGAGAACAGTAATGATCGCGGGGGGGTGGGAATGGCAGTGCTGATAGTGTGAGGGGGTGTAGCAATGCTGATAGTGGGGCTATCATGAGTGATTGTGCTGATAATGGGCAGTAACAGTGTTAATCGACAGAAGTCTATGTTTTCCGAATGTGATGTCTGGAGAGGCGCACATTTTTAAAAACTCACCTTGGTGATCGTAGATTCAGCCTCTAAACAAAACCTGCGTTTGGGTCACTAAAGGGTATTAGGATCCATAGTTACAGATGTAAAGTGGCTAATGACTGTTCCACCCATGGATACAGAACATAAATGTTTTGGCCTTTACTAATATGATGGATGGTACATTCCATTAAAATGTGTGTGTGTGCTTCCTGTCACCATATTGGAGACTGAGGAAACTGAACAACAGGCTCTATGTGGCCAAATTCCTCGGCCCAAGTTCCTGAGTGCACTATAGCCACACCAATGAATTATGTAACGTGGTGCAATCTTTTGGAGCATTGGATTTAATCAAATGGCCATTGAAATTGCCCAAATGTCTTAAAATCAAGTAGATATGGCCCATTTTAATGGCTAGATTTCAATGGCGAGGTTAAAAGCTGTTGCTCCTTGCGCCCCATCCACATCTGTCTGTGCACCATGTGGGAGCAATAGGAAAGACTAAAGCTTTGTAGTTGCACAAGGGTATTCACATAGGGGTTACTTGATCATGAATGGTATGATATGAATTGACTGGGATCAATGGAGGAGTGCACTGTGGACCGTTTGTCACTTGCTTTGTGACAGAGCCATTGTCGTGATGCGGAGATAGGGCAGTGGTCAAGAACAGGTGCTTGGGAATTATTTATCCCTTTCATACATTGCTTTGGAGCATGTTTTGAGAACAAAAATCCGAGAGAAACGCACATTTACATGATCTCTCGTAGCGATATCAGCCCATATCTTCCGACCAGCAGTGCTCGCCAAAAATAGTTGAATTTTTTTTGCACACTTACTTCAGTTGAAAAATCACGATCCAACTCCCGATGGAAGCAGCAGCCTTCGGCCTTCAGCAGGACAATCTCTGCAGGCCTCAGCGTGGCACAGAAGGACTCCAGCCACACTCCCTTGAGAGATCGAAAGGATTCCCTGCTATTATAAAGGTACGTTAAAGTTTTCTTTCTTTTTTGCTACTTCTTTTAAGCAGTTAATCTTCTTGTTAATGGCTCGGTTATAGTGTAATTTTTATTTTTTTTATGATTGAAGATGAGTATAATTTAATATATGTAAATGAACATGGGTTTTGTTTTTCTGCTAAATTTGTGAAACTAGTATTTAAATCTGCATTATATTATTATATAACTTTACATGTGGCATGCTTGTAAGTGTTTGCAACATAATGGTCGTTTGTAAACCATTATCTTGCAATTGTATCTTTGTTTATATATGCCGTGTTTGTGAAACCTACCTCTCCACTCACCTGGTCAAGGAGCAGTGCTCCGAAAGCTTGTGATCCCAAATAAATCTGTTGGACTCTAACCTGGTGTTGTGAGACTTCTTACTGTGGATACCTTATTGCATGAGGTTGAGCAAGGGAGAATTCACATTTTGGGCTGTGAAAAATCTATACCACCACGTGACTATTATTAGTATTCTTCTGCCTTGCTTAATCATATTTAACTATTCTATTTTGATGTTGCAGTAAAGCATTTTATAACTTCATATTCAACTGTTCTGTTTTATTGTTTCAATAAAGTATTAGTAGAATTTTGTAAAGTTTAATGGAAAATATTTATTAACAAAAATAGTTATAAATACAAAATTTTAATAGCATATTAACATTTAACTAAACATTTACTTTAGTAGCTGCAGTATGACATTACATTTAATTGCCTCACCTTTTCAAATTTCTTGCAATAAAATATATTTTTTCTCTTTAACACAATGATTTAACACAATGATCAATAAAATATTCTTTCAGTTTAACACAAGGCACGGTGGCAAAGTGGTTAGCACTGCTGCTTCACGGCACCAGGGTTCAATTCTCGGCTTGGGTCACTGTCTGTGTGGAGTCTGCACGTTCTCCCTGTGTCTGTGTGGGTTTCCTCCGGGTGCTCCAGTTTTCTCCCACAGTTCAAAAGACATGCTGGTTAGGTGCATTGGCCATGTTAAATGCTCCCTTAGTGTACCTGAGCAGGCGCTGGAGTTTTCACAGTAATTTCATTGCAGTGTTAATGTAAGCCTACTTGTGACACTAATCGATAAACTTTTTTTTTAAAAAACTTCTGTTGTCTCTGTAAACAAGGAGATAGGGGATAGAGGGAGTGGAGAGAGAAGGGAGACATAAAATTGTACATTTTGCATGTAGCCTGACTCTTCTCTGCACCGATGTCAAATCCTCAAAAGAACTTTAATGATTTTAAGAAGCCAAGCTAAAAGTGTGATATACCAGCAGTGGTGCAATATGACTCCAGAGTTTCAATCTGCACTGGATTCTGCAATACCTATCAGACAGACCAGTTCATCAGCTTGCAGGAGGCTTGCATATGTCATCTTAAGTATTACACTTTCATAAAACATTTGAAACAGCAAGTTGCAAACTTCCCATTGTAAATCTAGAACTAATTTCACCCAATATCTTAAGAGGCTTCTAAGGATCAACATTGTATTAGAGAGAGTTTCAAAATTGGGATTAACAATACTGCTCAAAATACATAGTAAAATCCAAATGGGCTTGAGCGAAAACTTATTACAGATACTACAAATCCATTTTGTTGTATAGAATCATAGAATCCTTACAGTGCAGAAGGAGGCCTTTCGGTCCATCGAGTCTGCAGCAACCACAATCCCACCCAGGCCCTATTCTCATAACCCCACATTCTTACCCCGCTAATCCGCTGACACTATGGCCAATTTTGTATGGCCAATCAACCTAATCAACCACTTTGAAGTGTGGGGGGAAACCAGAGAACCCGGAGGAAACCCACGCAGACACAGGGAGAACATGCAAACTCCTCACAGGCAGTGACCCAAGGCCGGAATTGAATCTGGGGCCCTGGTGCTGTGAGGTAGCAGTGCTAACCACTGTGCCACCATGCCACCCCATGACAAAGTTGTAAAAAGGTTTTTGAAAAAATCTTTCTTTCACTTTTTGTGCATTACATATATTTTAAAAATCTTTAAAACACATTTACAAAAATAATAACGCACCCAAAGAATGTCTGCTGCCGCTACTCCCTGCAGCTCGACCAGAAAAAGTGGGTAAATAAATAGGCGTAAATACTCATCTAATATCAGGGCAAGTAAGGGAAGTTTGGGAGAGACTTCAGCGCGATGCTTCAATGCTGGTGGCTTTAAAAAACAGAAGCAGAGGTTCGAACTTGCCATGCTCTCAGTGTGTATGTCCATGTGTTGGAACTTCCATCTTTTTCCGACGTGCATGTGTGGCACACAATCCCCGTAAGTCAGGATTCAGGCCAGAGGTTACGGGCCATTTTATTTGCCTTGTTGTCCAGTGATAGTGCCCCGATCGCTCGACTGGAAGCTCCAGGTCCAAGTCCAACACCAGGACTTGTTGGCCACAGAAGGATGTTCAACTTGGTTCAATGGGCTGATAACCAGTTGGGAAATCCTTCCACCATTTCACCCACTGTTCTCCAAAGGGTAAAAAACAGTATGGGTGCTAACAACAACAACATTGTATTTAACTGCTCAATGAAATAAGACACACAATTGGATCTGTTCTGGAGATCAAAAGTGTCTGATGACAAACCTGCAATTACTTAAAATCTGTTGAACCTCTTCTCTCCATGAGCCTAGTTTCAAGTTTGCCCTAGGCAATTGCATTGAGAATGTGAGATGTTGCATTAGCTCTTATGGTTTTTGAGCCTACAATTGCTACATGATTTTCATCTAGCATCCTTTTTGGATGTATCACAGCTTGGTATAGCTCCTGCTCTGACCAAGTCCGCAAGAAACTACAAAGAGTTGTGAACGTAGCCCAGTCCATCACGCAAACCATCCTCCCATCCATTGGCTCCATTTAAACTTCCTGCTGCCTTGGGAAAACAACCAGCATAATCAAGGATCCCACACACCCCGGATATATACTCTTCCATATTCTTCCGTCGGGAAAAAAATAAAAAAGTCTGAGATCACATTCCAACAGACTCAAGAGCAGCTTCTTCCCTGCTGCCATCAGACTTTTGAATGGACCTACCTCACATTAAGTTGATCTTTCTCTACACCCTAACAATGACTGTAACACTACATTCGGACTCTCTCCTTTTCTTCTCCCCTATGTACTCTATGAACGGCATGCTTTGTCTGTATAGCACACAAGAAACAATACTTTTCACCGGAAACGATTGCATGTGACAATAATAAAGCAAATCAAATCAGATATACATATTTCAGTAATTAGTTCCTACTGCCACACCTTTGCCGAGTTGTCCAAGGCTGATTCGAAAGTCGAGTGAGGTTATTTCATCATACATATAACCATATAATTTGATGGTGTCTTATTTGTAATGCTCTGCTCTGCCGATCCCATAGCAACCCAAGATTTGCCCTTGGTTACAAGCACCCTTTATCTGATAAAAAAAACTGTCTGCTAAACATTCCTTTATATTTCTGTTCCTCAGCTTGTAGATTAATACAGTTTCACCATCAATATTGTTCTATTTTGCTTTAGAGTTCATCTTATTATTAGGGATGTCTAAAATGGATCTTTCTTTCAATCCCTCCCCACGTGTTTTGGAAGACCTTGCCTCCCGGATAGACTTTGCAACATCACAGTGTCTTGGCATTACCCGGACATGTCCATCACCACCTGGGGCTATTCTTATCTGTGCAGCCCCAGTGTGGTCATCGTGACTAGTATTCATCACACCAG
Organism: Mustelus asterias; assembly: GCF_964213995.1. Lineage (NCBI taxonomy): Eukaryota > Metazoa > Chordata > Chondrichthyes > Carcharhiniformes > Triakidae > Mustelus > Mustelus asterias. The sequence goes on from NC_135806.1 coordinate 16,801,301, forward strand.
CTGGGTGGGAAGATACGTTGAGGGTGGAACTCGTGGTAATAAGCCTGCTAATAATATTATAATAGATGCTAATATATGCTCACCCCCTTTCTGGGTGTGATCCTAATTGCATCATCGGAGGTGGGTGCAGGGGTGACCCAGAACTGAAATTTCGCCAGTGCAAATCCAGTTTCCGGCCTCTCACAAGATTTAGCGGCCATTACACAATTTTCGCCCGCTGCCAAGGATACAAATATCTCCAAAAGAAAGCTTTCAATTTACTATTCCCACCTACAATCTTCTGACCTTCACGGGAATGTACGTTGATACCTGGCAGGGGTGAAACCATGATCAGGCAGGGGGCGAGGCTAGCCCATTGCACTGCTGCACCCTCAGTGTGCTAAATTAAACATACCCACTTGATCCATGCTACTAATTAATTTTGTTGCTTATTCTTTATTCTAGACAACATTTTATTTACCAAAGATTTACCAAAGTCCATCACGCAAACCAGCCAGCATAATCAAGGAGCCCACGCAGCCCGGACATTCTCTCTGCCACCTTCTTCCGTCAGGAAAAAGTCACAAAAGTCTGAGATCACGTGCCAACCGACTCAAGAACAGCTTCTTCCCTGCTGCCATCAGACTTTTGAATGGATTTACCATATATTAATCTGACCTTTTTCTGCACCCTAGCTATGGCTGTAGCACTCTCTCCTTTCCTTCTCTATGAATGGTATGCTTTGTCTGTATAGCGCGCAAGAAACAGTACTTTTCGCTGCATACCAATACATTTGACAATAATAAATCAAATCAAATCAAATCTAATCAAATCAAATCATATATTGGTTGGAATTTTGCACTCTGCTAGCTGAGATGAGAAAACCAGCAGGTAGATCTCCCACTGCATAGTCAAGTTTTCTCCCCAGATTCTCTGGCACACTGTGCACAGAAAGTCTGTGGGCGAGGTTATCGCCATCATGCAAGCGGGGCGGGAACTGAGAGAGCTGGTGACGTAGTGTGGTGGTCATCACATTCATTGCACACACGAAATGTCCCCATTCTGAAACCGGGCAGGAACATTCCCACAGAGACTGGAATGTTCCTGAACTGCAATGGAACAGTACCTCCCCCTTCCCAACTACCCATGATAAGAGGAACAACCTCCGCATGCACCCCCCCCCCTCACTCCCCAAGTATCAGGGGCAAACCCCGCCCCCTCACAAGCACTGGGGCAACTCCCCGTTACATAACTGGAAACCTAATGAGGCTTCACAGAGGACCTGCCCAGCACTACATCCAGACCGCTTGGTGCAGCCAGGTTGCCACTGCCAGGGTACCAAGGGCATGTCCCTCTCACTCTGAGGAGTATACTTAGCATTGCATCCCTAACAGATTCCGCTCAACTGTTTCACATTTTGAAATATCTATTGTTAGCCTTGCCGACGTGACAGAGTTCCTTATATCAGGGGAATGTACATAGGGATATGTAAATTTATTTAAATGAGGGCGGGAATCTCATTACATCATCAGTGAGGGGCAGGGAAAGTCAGACAAGACCTTGCCACCTAGATTTAGGGAGAGGTGATGGCCGAGTGGTATTATTGCTAGACCATTAATCCAGAAACTCAGCTAATGTTCTGGGGAAATGGGTTCGAATCCTGCCATGGCAGATGGTAGAATTTGAATTCAATAAAAATATCTGGAATTAAGAATCTACTGATGACCATAAAACAATTGTCAGAAAAATCCATCTGGATCACTAATGTCCTTTAGGGAAGAAAATCTGCCGTCCTTACCTGGTCTGGCCTACAAGTGACTCCAGAGCCACAGCAATGTGGTTGACTCTCAACTGCCCTCAGGCAACTGGGGATGGACAATAATTATTATTTCATGGGACAAGCAACGCCCATGTCCCATGAATTAATGAATAAATAAGCTTTTGAGATCCTGTACAGACCATTTACCCACATGGTGCTGTGTTTCTTAGAATCCCACAGTGCAGAAAGAGGCTATTTGGCCCATCAAGTCTGCACCAACCACAATCCCATCCTATCCCCATAACCCTGTGCATTTACCCAGCTAGTCCCCCTGACACTAAGGGGGAATTTAGCATGCCATTTCACCTAACCTACACATTTTTGGACTGTGGGAGGAAACTGGAGCACCCGAAGAAAACCCACGCAGACACAGGGAGAATATTTGCATCCTCCCTTGGACTACAAGGAAGGGAGATATAGTAGAGGAGACATAGAACAGAACAGGCTGCTGCAAGAGGGAGGAGGAGGATGGGGAAAGGGCAACTAAGGATGGGCAATAAATGCTGGCTCACCAGCGATGTCCATGTCCCATGAATAAGCAAAATAAATTCTGTGGTCTTGTGAGATATTTTGACCACTGGCAGAAAATCCCCCGTTGCAACAGAATTAATTTTACTCTTTCAAAATGATTTTAAATTTAAAGACCATTACTGTTGGGCAAATTGTCAATGCCCCTGAGGGGATCTGCCTCAGTGCAGTGTTTTCAGTTTACAGTAATTTGAACACATCCTTCTTTTAATCTTCCCCCATCCTCCATCCCTGATGTCACCGAAGCTCCCCACATCCCCAGTGCCACTTACTCCTCTTTCCTGTCATATTCCTTCTGTCACCCGCCCCCAGTGCAGCTCCCCTGGCTCACCCCGTGCCACCTGCCCACACATAATCACCCACTGCTATACCTCTACCACACCCCCACACTCACCACCCCCCCCATCCCCCACTCCGCACCTAACAGCACCACTGTCCGTGGTCTGACATTAGAGAAATTAAAGAGAGCTGGACGCCAGGAGGGGGAGGTAGGGTTGGGAGGATTACGGAAGGTGTGCGAGGGATGGGTGAGCTGGGGTTTTGGAGGATATTGGGATGGGGGGTTGGGGGGGGGGGGCAGCTGGGAGCTGACAGGTCAGGGGTGAATGACTTTAGAGATGGCTGGGGAGTGACAGCGGGGAGACCTGCACTGACGAGGTTGAGGGAAGGGGTTGAGTGAGGGTTGAGCTGGGATGTGATTGGTAGGGTGAGTCAGGGTGAGAGAGCAGGTGGGTGAGCTGAGAGTCCGAGTCTTGGGGGTGAGACATAGGGCCCGATTTTACCATTTTCATTCTAAGTGTTGAATCTGGGCGTAATGCAGATCCGACTTGGAAATCTGCGTTCAGGCGCTCCCATATGCACTTAGCTTGAAAAAAAAATCACGGGTCCCATTCGCGCTGTGGGCGGGGCTTAGCGCGGCTGAAACGATCGGAGCTCTGAACTGCGCATGCGCAGTTAGAAACCAAATTTGAAAAAGCGCGCCCGTGTCAGATCGCTCCCGGGCCGCAGAAAGTGGAGAAAGCGGCCCGGGAGCAAACAGCAGGAGCGATGGCCCCCACAGAGATCACTGTCCCCCTTATCCACCACCCCCCCCACTACCCACACACATCGCTGTCCCCCTTATCCACCCGCCCACTACCCACACACATCACTGTCCCCCTTATCCACCCCCCCACTACCCACACACATCGCTGTCCCCCTTATCCACCCCCCCACTACCCACACACATCGCTGTCCCCCTTATCCACCCGCCCACTACCCACACACATCACTGTCCCCCTTATCCACCCGCCCACTACCCACACACATCGCTGTCCCCGTTATCCACCCCCCCACTACCCACAAACATCACTGTCCCCTTTATCCACCCCCCCACTACCCACACACATCACTGCCCGTCTTATTCACACCCGCCCCACTACCCACACACATCACTATCCCCCTTATCCACCCCCCCCACTACCCACAGACATCACTGTCCCCCTTATCCACCCCTCCCACTACCCACACATATCGCTGTCCCCCTTATCTACACCCCCACTACCCACACACATCACTGTCCCCCTTATCCACCCCTCCCACTACCCACACATATCACTGTCCCCCTTATCCACCCCCCCCACTACCCACACACATCACTGTCCCCCTTATCCACCCCTCCCACTACCCACACACATCACTGTCCCCCATATCCACCCCCCCACTACCCACAGACATCACTGTCCCCCTTATCCACCCACCCCACTACCCACACACATCACTGTCCCCCTTATCCACCCCCCTCCCACTACCCACACACATCACTATCCCCCTTATCCACCCCCCCCACTACCCACAGACATCACTGTCCCCCTTATCCACCCCTCCCACTACCGACACATATCGCTGTCCCCCTTATCTACACCCCCACTACCCACACACATCACTGTCCCCCTTATCCACCCCTCCCACTACCCACACATATCACTGTCCCCCTTATCCACCCCCCCCACTACCCACACACATCACTGTCCCCCTTATCCACCCCTCCCACTACCCACACACATCACTGTCCCCCATATCCACCCCCCCACTACCCACAGACATCACTGTCCCCCTTATCCACCCACCCCACTACCCACACACATCACTGTCCCCCTTATCCACCCCCCTCCCACTACCCACACACATCGCTGACCCCTTATCCACCCACTCCACTACCCACACACATCGCTGTCCCCCTTATCCACCCACCCCACTACCCACACACATCGCTGTCCTCCTTATCCACCCCCCAACTACCCACACACATCGCTGTCCCCCTTATCCACACCCCCACTACCCACACACATCGCTGTCCCCCTTATCCACCCCCCACTACCCACAGACATTGCTGTCCCCCTTATCCACCCACTCCACTACCCACACACATCGCTGTCCCCCTTATCCACCCACCCCACTACCCACACACATCGCTGTCCCTCTTATCCACCCCCACTACCCACACACATCGCTGTCCCCCTTATCAACCTCCCCCCCGCTACCCAGACCGATCACCACCCCTGCCCCTCTCCCCCCTCACTGATCACCCGCAGAGTGGCAGCGGACCCCCCTTCCCCTCCCCGCACCCCCACCAGAGATCCATCTGCCCTCCCTCCACCAGAGATCCATCTGCCCCCCCTCACCAGTGAGCGATCAGGCCTCCCCCCCACAGAGGAACATCTGACCCATCTCCTCCTCCCCCCCACCCCCCAGACAATGATCTGGCCTCACTCACCACCCCCCCCCCTCCCCCCTCCAGACAAAGATCTGGCCTCATTCATCATTCCCCCCCCCCCCCCCCCCCCCGCCAGAGAATGGCCTGGCCTCACTTAACCCCCCCCACCCCTCCAGAGGAACATCTGACCCACCTCCTCCTCCCTCCCCACCAGACAACGATCGGCCCTCCCCCCCACCACCACCAGAGATACATCTGACCCGCCTCCTCCTCCCTCCCTCAACCAGACAACCATTTGGCCTCACTCCCCTCCCCCCCACAACCAGAGAATGATCTGGCCCGCATCCCCGCTCACCTTAAACCTATGCCCTCTAGTTTTAGACTCCCCAACCTTGGGAAAAGGTCTTGACTATCTAGGTGATCTATGCCCCTCATTATTTTACAGACCTCTATAAGATCACACCTGAGCCTCCTATGCTCCAGAGAAAAAAGTCCCAGTTTATCCTTATAACTCAAACCATCAAGTGCAGGTAGCATTCTGGTAAATCTTTTATGCACTCTCTCTAGTTTAATAATACCCTTTCTATAATAGGGTGACCAGAACTGTACACAGTATTCCAAGTGTGGCCTTACCAATGTCTTGTGCAACTTCAACAAAACGTCCCAACTCCTGTATTCAATGTTCGAGGATGGGAGTAGGGATGAGTTGTGGGTTCAGGATGGTGGGGTGGGGGGGAGGGGCATGATGGAGGTGGGATTAATCAAGGTTGACAGGAGTGTGAAGACATGCCTCCTGGTTTGAAGGGCTATGTCCCTAACAGGTTCTACATGTGCTCAGTACAGTGCTTATAAATCAGTGCCAAAATGTAGATAAGCACAGGGCAAGCAGCCATTTTTGGTAAACCAGAAATACAGGGTTCCAGCATAAGTTGGCTCCCTGGATCCCCAAGTTCCATTGTGACCCTCAGAAGCAATGAACATCTTAGCATTCCTTGCTATTCAGACTTGAAAAATCTTGGACAATGATTCCAATGTCTACCACGGAATTTTCCTCACCTGCCCACCACAGGAATCGTAGTGGGCGGGGAAGGGGCGGGGGGGTAAGCGGACCGTGTAAGGGTCCGTTGACTTTGAATGGGATTTTTCAGTCTTGGGGCGAGCGCAGGTGGAGACTCCCACCCCAAATCTGGAACAAGAGGTCACAGTCTCAGGATATGGGGTCGGCCATTTGGGACAGTGATGAGGAGAAATTTCTTCATTCTGAAGGTGGTGAACCTGTAGAATCCTCTGCCACAGAAGACTGCGGAGGTCAAATCATTCAATATATTTAAGAAGGAAATGCATCTCTTGGCACCAAAGACATATGGGGAGAGAGAGCAGGAGGATGGCGTTGAGATAGAGAATCAGCCATGGTCTTGCTGAATGGAAGAGCAGGCTTGAAGGGGGCAAACACTTGCTCTAAGTTTCTATCTTTCTGTATTTCTAAATACAAGACGATAATAAATTAGCTCGATGCATGGAACTGTGGGTGATGCTGACAGAGTAAAACAACACACAGTAGTGCTCTGGTTTCCCCCCACAGTCAGAAAGATATGCTGGTTAGATGCATTGGCCATGCTAAATTCTCCCTCAGTGTATCCAAACAGGCACTGGAGTATGGCGACTAGGGAATTTTCACAGTAACTTCATTGCAGTGTTAATGTAAGCCTACTTGTGACAATAATAAATAAACTTTAAACTTTAAAAAAAACTTTACTTTTTAAAGGCAGACTTTGAAACAAGAAAATTGCAGCAATTTCCTCAAAAACCATAAAACTTCCAGACGCTCAGAAACACTTTCTTACTTTTTAAGCAAAAACAGAACATGTGGAAAACACTTATCCTATTTCTTTCTCAGCATCTCAATACTTTACTGTGGACTTTTTAACTTCTCTCTTTTTCCTAACCCCTTTGTGACACTTCTAGTGCACAGGCTATACTTTATTTTTATGAAACATTTGTATAGCATTTGTGAACAACTTGATCTTAACTCAGTTAATATTAACTCCATGTCCTCCATCACAGCCTCTGTCCCAATTCTCCATCTCTTTCTAGTTAACTCCTTCTCTTACTTGATGTGTTTTCTGCGACCTGTCTTCTGGGTCTGGTAGACAGAAAACATCCTTTTCTTCTGGATGGAACAACCATTCACAGAGATAGTGCTTAGCACTTTCCAAGGCTTCTCTCCGAATGGATTTGTGTACATCTGGCTAACCATTCATCGCCAGGTCTGGCTGAGCAACAGCAAGCATTGTAAACTCTCACTCTTTCCTACCATAACTGTCTAAGGCTCCAGAATCACCCCACACAGCTTTGTTTCTCTACTCTTAACTCCACTTTCTTGTGTACTCTCTCCTCAAGTGTGCACGGTGGCACAGTGGTTAGCACTGCTGCCTCACAGCACCAGGGACTCCAGATTCAATTCCTGGCTTGGGTCACTGTCTGTGCGGAGTTTGCACGTTCTCCCCGTGTCTGCATGGGTTTCCACCAGGTGCTCTAGTTTCCTCCCACAGTCCAAAGGATGCGCTGGTTCGGTGTATTGGCCGTGCTAAATTCTGTCTCAGTGTACCTGAATAGGCGCAGAAGTGTGACGACTAGACGATTTTCACAGTAACTTCATTGTAGTGTTAATGTAAGCCCACTTGTGACACTAAGAAATGAAATTTAACTACAAACTTAAACTTAACAATTGTGAGCACCTCATGAACTTTATTGTCTCTCAGTTTAGGGCCATTAGGTCCAGAGATGTGCAGGTTAGGTGGACTGGCCATGCTAAAATTACTCCTTAATGTCCCAGGATGTGTAGGTTGGATGGAATAGTCATGGTAAATATGTAGGATTACGGGGATAGGGCAGGGGATAGGGCCTGGCTAAAAAAACTCTGTCAGAGAGTCAGTGCAGATTCAGTGTTCACCAAGGAGAGGGGCCATGTTTTTGAGGAAGAGAAGGTGTTACAGGCTAATAGGCTGGAGAAAATAGTTGTTCGGAGGGAGGATGTACTGGCAGTTTTGAATAAACTGAAGGTCGATAAGTCCCCTGGGCCTGATGAAATATATCCTAGGATTCTTTGGGAGGCAAGGGATGAGATTGCAGAGCCTTTGGCTTTAATCTTTGGGTGCTCACTGTCCACGGGGATGGTGCCAGAGGACTGGAGAGTGGCGAATGTTGTTCCTCTGTTTAAGAAAGGGAATAGAAATGACTCTGGTAATTATAGACCGGTTAGTCTTACTTCGGTGGTTGGTAAATTGATGGAAAAGGTCCTTAGGGATGGGATTTACAACCATTTAGAAAGATGTGGATTAATCCGGGATAGTCAGCACGGATTCGTGAAGGGCAAGTCGTGCCTCACAAATTTGATTGAATTTTTTGAGGAGGTAACTAAGTGTGTTGATGAAGGTAGGGCAGTTGATGTCATATCAATGGATTTTAGTAAGGCGTTTGATAAGATCCCCCATGGTCGGCTTATGGTGAAAGTAAGGAGGTGTGGGATAGAGGGAAAGTTGGCCGATTGGATAGGTAACTGGCTATCTGATCGAAGACAGAGGGTGGTGGTGGATGGAAAATTTTTGGACTGGAGGCAGGTTGCTAGCGGAGTGCCACAGGGACCTGTGCTTGGTCCTCTGCTCTTTGTGATTTTTATTAATGACTTAGAGGAGGGGACTGAACGGTGGATCAGTAAATTTGCTGATGACACCAAGATTGGTGGAGTAGTGGATGAGGTGGAGGGCTGTTGTAGGCTGCAAAGAGACATAGATAGGATGCAAAGCTGGGCTGAAAAATGGCAAATGGAGTTTAACCCTGATAAATGTGAGGTGATTCATTTTGGGAGGACTAATTTAAATGTGGATTACAGGGTCAAAGGTAGGATTCTGAAGACTGTGGAGGAACAGAGAGATCTTGGGGTCCATATCCACAGATCTCTAAAGGTTGCCACTCAAGTGGATAGAGCTGTGAAGAAGGCCTATAGTGTGTTATCTTTTATTAACAGGGGGTTGGAGTTGAAGAGCTGTGGGGTTATGCTGCAACTGCACAGGACCTTGGTGAGAACACATTTGGAATATTGTGTGCAGTTTTGGTCACCTCACTATAAGAAGGATGTGGAAGCGCTGGAAAGAGTGCAGAGGAGATTTACCAGGATGCTGCCTGGTTTGGAGCGTAGGTCTTATGAGGAAAGGTTGAGGGAGCTAGGGCTGTTCTCTCTGGAGCGGAGGAGGCTGAGGGGAGACTTAATAGAGGTTTATAAAATGATGAAGGGGATAGATAGAGTGAACGTTCAAAGACTATTTCCTCGGTTGGATGGAGCTATTACAAGGGGGCATAACTATAGGGTTCATGGTGGGAGATATAGGAAGGATATCAGAGGTAGGTTATTTACGCAGAGAGTGCTTGGGGTGTGGAATGGACTGCCTGCAGTGATAGTGGAATCAGACACTTTAGGAACCTTTAAGCGGTTACTGGATAGGCACATGGAGCACACCAGGATGATAGGGAGTGGGATAGCTTGATCTTGGTTTCAGATAAAGCTCAGCACAACATCGTGGGCCGAAGGGCCTGTTCTGTGCTGTACTGTTCTATGTTCTATGTTCAGATTTGATGGATTGAATGGCCTCCTTCTGCACTGTAGAAATTCTATGATTTGACCAGCTGCCTCTACTGCTCAATCTTTTCCCTACGCTTACCTGCTTGGATCCTGAATGGTGGTGAGCACTGCTGCCTCACAGTGTCAAGGACCCGGGTTCGATTCCCGGCTTGGATCACTGTCTGTGTGGAGTTTACATGTTCTCCCTGGGTTTCCTCCAGATGCTCTGGTTTCCTCCCACAGTCTGAAAGACGTGCTGGTTAGGTGCATTGACCCGAACAGGCGTCGGACTGTGGTGACTACAGGAATTTCACAGCAACTTCATTGCAGTGTCAATGTAAGCCTTACTTGTTGACTAATAAATAAAATTTAACTTTAACTAACGTCTCTCTCCATTTTCTCCCCATCTCCAATCTTATCCTGTCCCTGAAAAGCCACTTCTCCACATTCAAAATAAATGCTTTTATGATCCAAATTCTCTTTCTTTTTACCTCTCCCATTGCTTTCCCTTAATTTCCCCTTTCGTCATCCCAAAATACTGTTACCCTCCTTGCAACTCGCTATCCGGAAGTGTCTAAGTGCAGGCCTCTGATTCTGCACATACGCATTAGCAGTAGCAGGGGTCTGACAGAAAAGACAAAGTGCTCAGGCCCTTGCTAGTGCAGGCAGCCTGAAGCAGCTCCCTCCTCTGCAATCGCCCGAGATACAGCCCCCGCTGATCCCCCCCTCCGCCGCCCAGACCGATTGCGGATCCACCGTCCTACCCGCACCGATTGCGGACCCGCCACCCTCACCCCACCGACCTCAGACCTGCCACACTCCCCTCCACCGATCGCTGCAGAGTGGTAGCGGGCCCCCTCCCCACATTAGGCCCTCCCCAATTAGCCCCACCCCTTCTGATCACTCTCCCATTAGACCCGGCCCACATTGACCCCAACCTCCAATTAGCCCTGCCCCCGGCACTGCCCAATGGGCATTGCCCAAGTGCCAGAGAGGCACTGCCAGTCTAGCACTGCCCAAGGGGCATTCCCCCCTTGCCCTCGGCCTGCCCTGGGGGTCTCAATGGTCTCCGGTTCCACCAGCGAGGTCAAGTCAACTGCTCCCCTTTCCAAGCAAGGTAATAAAGGCAGGCGAGGTTGGACAATTGACACGTGGCTCGCTAAGCAGATGTAAAACAGCATTATAATAAATTTCCATATATTAACCTGCCTCCCGCCCATTTCCAGCACGAGGCTGACCGCACCAGAAACCCGGCGCTCGTAAAACGGTGCCGTTCATGAAAACCAGTGCCAATCACGCTAGGCGCTTTATGCCCTACTTTACCACTGTGCTGCACCCGAAAACAGGCACAACACGGTGGTAAAATTGCCCCCTGTGCCACCGTGCCACCCTCTTGTTAGAGATCTTTTGTCAGGGGTCAATGGTTAGAGGGGTGGCACGGTAGCACAGTGCTTAGCACTGCTGCTTCACAGCGCCAGGGACCTGGGTTCGATTCCCAGCTTGGGTCACTGTCGGTGTGGAGTTTGCATGATCTTCCCGTGTCTGCGAGGGTTTCCTCCGAGTGCTCCGGTTTCCTCCCACATTCTGAAAGACGTGCTGGTTAGATGCATTGACCCAAACAGGCCTGACTCGGGGATTTTCACAGTAACTTCATTGCAGTGCTAATGTAAGCCTACTTGTGACTAATAAATGAACTTTATTAGATTGCGAGCCTGTTCATAAAAGGGCTTTCTCTACTTACCAAATAAATATTGAAGACAAAGTCTCAGATTTGAACGGAGTTCGATATGCTTTCGTGTGAAATCTCAATCACAGTATTTTATCTATTTATGATTCAGCTTTACCAATCCTGTGGAGGAAGACAGCAATGGCTCGATTGCCAGGATGAACACCAGATTCCTCATTTCAACTCCCTCGTGACCAGCTTCAACCCCTCTGACTCTATACAGGAACCGAGTGCCATTGCTCCACTCACGCTCCAATGGTACGACTGTACAAACTGGACCAATTTATCGTCTGATCCCAGTTTCTTTATTGGCCTCAAACTCCGATTTGACTGGATTGCCCTATTTGTTGCTGAGTATTTTACAATTATTTCTTTGATCTTGACTTTCATGTTCATTTGTTCTTTCTCTCTTTATAGCAGTTTTGCTCCCTCAAAGTTTATCATTAACTTTTGTTCATTTGCTAGTGACGTTTGAAATGTTACCAACACTACGAATCTGTAACATTCTAACTGAGGATATCAGAACTCTTCCCTTGATTAATGCTTAGTTTAATCAGTTGGTGTTTGTGATCAATAGCTAACAGGTCTTGCATAGACCTACTGGGTGAACCTGCTGTATTGATAGATTAGAATACACTGCTGGAAAGTCCACAATAGGTTGGGCTTAGGAATGGTGAGAGCTGTGGGGTACACTGGTAATTTTCTGGGGGTAATCATGATGTGTAACAATGATTAGAGGAAAAATATCCATACTTGTTGGGTGGAGCGATCAGTGAGAGGTGAGAAGGTAAAAAAAAACTTGCATTTACATAGCGCCTTTCACAACCTCAAGGTTTCCAAAGCTCATTATGGCTAATGAAGTGCAGGACACTGTCCTCAGGAACGCACACTGAGACAAACATTAGCTGTTGCTAGGGATCTGCAACTTGGTGAAAACCAATTTTTAATCTGTCTGAAATTTGTTGGATTTTGATTTGATTTGATTTGATTTATTATTGTCACATGTATTCGTATACAGGACAAGTATTGTTTCTTGCACGCTATACAGGCAAAGCATACCATTCACAGAGAAGGGAAGGAGAGAGTGCAGAATGTAGTGTTAGTCATAGCTAGGGTGTAGAGAAAGATCAGCTTAGTGCGAGGTAGGTCCATTCAAAAGTCTGATGGCAGCAGGGAAGAAGCTGTTCTTGAGTTGGTTGGTACGTGTCCTCAAACTTTTGTATCTTTCTCCCGACGGAAGAAGATGGAAGAGAGAATGTCTGGGTGCATGGTCTTCCAGCGCAAGGAATTGTCCCTGACCAAGTGCATTTAGATGAGCTCTTAAAACGTCAAAACATACAAGGCTATGGACCAAGTGCTGGAAAATGGGATTACAGTAGTTAGGTGATTGATAGCCAGCATAAACATGATGGGCTGAAGGGCCTCTTTCTGTGCTGTAGAACTCTATGGGAACAATATTACGCCCTCGTACAGCCCAACTTTCGATGAGGTAAGGTGGTAAGATTGGTCTGGAGGCAAAAAATCAGGTTTGTGCCCAGTTTCTTGCCTCCCCTGATCGCACCGGCACTGTTTTGCTGGCTAAATCTACTCTACTTTCTCAGGAGACTAAGGAAATTCTGCTACAACTCTCATCAACTTCTACAGGTGCACCATAGAAAACATACTTTCTGGTTGCATTACAGCTTGGTATGGCTCCTGCTCTGTCCAAGACCGCAAGAAACTACAAAAGGTCGTGAACAAAGCCCAGTCCATCACGCAAACCAGCCTCCCATCCACTGACCCTGTCTACACTTCCCGCTGCCTCAGAAAAGCAGCCAGCATAATCAAAGACCCCATGTACCCTGGACATTCTCTTTTCCATCTTCTTCCGTCGGGAAGAAGATACAAAAGTCTGAGATTATGTACCGACCGATTCATAAACAGCTTTTCCATACTGCCATCAGACTTTTGAATGGGCCTACCTTGCATTAAGTTGATCTTTCTCTACACCCTAGCTATGACTGTAACACAACATTCTGCACTCTCTCCTTTTCTTCTCACTGTACGGTATGCTTTGTCTGTATAGCGCACAAGAAACAATACTTTTCACTGTATACTAATACATGTGACAATAATAAATCAAATCAAATAAATCAGCTTTGCACCCAGAATATCAACAATACTATCATCAAAGTCTTTACAAATGGTCAGCTACAAGCATTTGAGAAGGCTTGGCTTCGAACTCATGAATTCTCATTGCCTTCTTAAAGTAAAAAGTAAAGTTTATTTATTAGTCACGTAAGGCTTACATTAACACTGCAATGAAGTTACTGTGAAATTCCCCTAGTTGCCACACTCCAGCGCCTCTTCAGTTCAATGCACCGAACCAGCACATCTTTCACACTGTGGGAGGAAACCGAAGCATCCCGAGGAAACCCACGCAGACACGGGGAGAATGTGCAGACTCCACACAGACAATGACCCAAGCCGGGTATCGAACCCAGATCCCTGGTGCTGTGAGGCAGCAGTGCTAACCACTGTGCCACTGTGCCACTCCATTCCTTCTTTTCACTTTTTCACTCAGCACAGTGCCTCTTTGTAACTGTCCAGAGATTCCAGTATTCACTAAGCCGAAGATTTAACCTCGGGTCCGCTATTAGATAGGCCACTAGGCTCTTGAAATTCATGGCTGGACTAGATTACTGGGCAACTTTGTGCATATTATTGTAAAAGGGCATCAAAGAGTTGAGTGACTTTTCAGTATTACTTTGGTTTAGAATTACAGGTTTGCATATTAACAGAGTAATCCATGACGTACAGGAAATGATAGACAACAAACGCTCCTGATCATCCATCCACACTGAACTATACAGTTACTATTCCTTCTACGTCACAGTACATAAGTTTCACTCCCCAACCCCAAAATGTTGTCACCTGAGAGAGCAGAAAATAGAAGAACACAAGTAAACTCAGGGTGCAAAATCTGTAAAATTCATCTCTCCGCCCTGAGGGGTGGGAACTGGTCATGGAGAGCATCCTGCCCTCATTAAGAACACAAGCTACCAAACTCTGCTATGAGGTGATCTACTCTCCAGCCAGAAGCAGCTTCTGCTCTTTTTCGAAAGAAAACAGCAAATCAGTGTAAACTGCACAAACTGGCAAACTGTTCCCCGGGCCCTCAATTCTCAGGGGAAAGAGGAAATGCCTGACCTTATTCAACTTGTCTGCATGGCTCTCAGGGTACCTCATAGCCTGACAAGTTTAGCCAGATTTTCACATTAGACTCAAATTTCTGCTATAACAAGAACAAAATACGATGGCTGCTGGAGAAATAAAGGCACAGAGTGCTGGGAAAACGCAGAAGGACTGGCGGCACCCGTGTAGAGAGAAGCAGAGTTAACGAGCGGAATCTTGAACCCTGTGCACAGAGTGCTGGCTGGCTTTCTGGCACAGAGCTGATTATGCTAAAATGCTTAGTCCCGGAGGCACACGGAGGCCTTGATGCCCAGCCGGAAGCCTGCAAAATGGCCCATCTGATGTCTCCTACCCCATTGCGTTACTCGAAGTGCAGCAGAAGAATCAACCCCCTCATCTTCCATCTAGTTATAACCTTCCAGACCTAAGACTAATTTCTGGAATTTTCTGGAAATTATAGCTGCTGCCATTTAAAAGCTCTCTCGACCAATCTTTCATTTCTTTCACTATCCTCTTATCATTTCTTTTTGTCTTGCGCCACCATTTCCTCTGCCTTTGCTCTCTCCTGCCCTCCTCCCTATTGCAGCCCTTCCCTTTTGCTCTTTCTTCCCTTTTCCACTTCCCTCTTCCCTGCACCACCTAAATATTCCTACATCTCAAACATTTCCATTTCTGATGAATGTCCACTGATCTAAATGTTTCTCTCTCCATTGGCACTGCCTGACCTGCTGAGCATTTCTACCATGTCCTGTTGTTGTTATGCCAGTACTGATGTCCTTTCCCCAGTTTCCCATGTAGTTGACAGGTGGTTCGTGCTAAATCGTGGGCAGAGTGGTAATGCCATGAGATTAGCAACTCAGGGATCCAGCGTAATGCTCTGGGAACAAAGGTTCAAATCAAATTTGAATTCTGCTACATATCTGGAATTGAAAGCTGCTCTTATTGATGGCAATCATAGAATCCCTACAGTGCAGAAAGAGGCCATTTAGCCCATCGAGTCTACACCGACAACGATTCTACCCAGGCTCTATCCCCATAACCCTGCATATTTACCCCGCTAATCCCTCTAACCTACACATCAGGGGCAATTTAGCATGGCCAATGCACCTAACCCGCACATCTTTGGACTGTGGGAGGAAACCGGAGCACCCGGAGGAAACCCACGCAGACACGAAAAGAACGCGCAAACTCCACACGAACAGTGACCCAAGCCGGGAATCAAATCCAGGTCCCTGTTGCTGTGAGGCAACAGTGCTAACCACTGCGCCACCGTACCACCATGGTTGTACCACCGTACCACCCCATCCGGTTTGAGGAAATCTGATGTTCTTGCTTGGTCTGGCCTACATGTGACTCCAGACCCATGGCATTACGGTTGACTCTTAACTGCCCTCGGAAAGGGCAATTAGGGATGGGTAACAAATGGTGGGCCTGGCTGTGACACACGCATCACATGAAAGAATTAGAGGGAAAAAAGAACTGTGCACTCCAGGTGAGATGAAGTTGATTGTTGGGAAACTATGAACTATGTAATAACGTGAACTTCAAGTGGTTGCATTTTAAAATGAGCCTTCCATAGGATTTTCTGCCTCTTTCCCAAATGGGATCTTCCAGTTCCATCGAAGGCAGGTTTCCTGGCAGCGGGATGAACAATCCAAGCAAAATGCCGTTGGCATCCGTCGGACTGTAGGATTCTGTTTGCAGATGGTGAGCTGCATCCATCGTCATAATACACGCCACAGCGAGGCGGGGGGTGGGCGGGGGGGGGGGGGGGGGTCGGAAGATCTTGTCTATATTAGAATTAGCATACTAGAATTAGCATAATTACTTAAAATGTTTTACAATGATACTGATGCTTTTTACTTCAACATTTACAATGGGGGGTGGGGGGGTTGGGGGGAGTGGGGCGGGGGGGGGGGGGGGTGAATTTTCCATTCCTGTTTTCAGTGGGTGGGAATGGCAGCATGGGGGAGAATCATGGCGGAGTCCCATAATGGCTTTCACATGGATGGGGTTTGCCTGCTTAATTGTCCCCACTCCCCACCAATGAC
This sequence comes from Mustelus asterias, assembly GCF_964213995.1. NCBI lineage: Eukaryota > Metazoa > Chordata > Chondrichthyes > Carcharhiniformes > Triakidae > Mustelus > Mustelus asterias. The sequence continues at coordinate 16,817,891 of NC_135806.1, forward strand.
ATAATCAAGTTCCCTCCATGAAAGGTTGGGAATTCCTTTAGCATACACAAGCACATACTTAACAGGAGTTCCTGTTGTTTCATCAACCACCCCCCTGCACCCCCACCCCACCCCCCCCCCCAAGACCTTGGAGGTGTTTACAACAGGTTTTGTAAAATGGGGACCTGACAAATAGTCAGTAATGTTTGCTGAACGGCATAGGTAAGAATAGTACCAACCTCCCATAAGGTTTTTGATTTGATTTATTATTGTCACATATATTGGTAAGCAGTGAAAAGTATTGTTTCTTGTGCACGATACAGACAAAGCATATCGTACATAGAGAAGGAAAAGGAGTACAGAATATAGTGTTACAATCATAGCTGGGGTGTAAAAATCAACTTAATGCAAGGTACGTCCATTCAAAAGTCTGATGGCAGCAGGGAAGAAGCTGTTCTTGAGTCAGTTGGTACATGTCCTCAGAGTTTTGTATCTTTTTCCTGATGGAAAAAGGTGGAAGAGAGAATGTCCAGGGTGCACAGGATCCTTGATAATGTTGACTGCTTTTTCGAGGCAGTGGGAAGTGTAGACAGAGTCAATGGATGGGAGGCTGGTTTGAGTGATGGACTTGTTCATGACCCTTTGTAGTTTCTTGGGGTCTTGGGCAGAGCAGGAGCCATACCAAGCTGTGATACAACAGGAAATAATGCTTTCTAATGTACATCTATAGAAATTGTAGCGGACTTGCCAAATTTTCTTAGTCTCCTGAGAAATTAGAGGCATTGATGGGCTTTCTTAACTATAGCACTGCATGGAGGGACCAGGACACGTTGTTGGTGATCTGGACGGCTAAAAACTTTAAGCTATCAATGATTTCTACTTCGTCCCCATTAATGTAGATAGCGGTATGCCCTCTACTATGCTTCCTGAAGTTGATGACTTTCTCCTTCGTTTTGTTGACATTGAGGGAGAGATTATTGTCATCGCACCAGTTCACCAGATTCTCTATCTCATTCCTGTACTCTGTCTCACCATTGTTTGAGGTTCGACCCACAATGGTGGTGTCATCAGCAAACCTTGAAAATCGAGTTGGAGGGTAATTTGGCCACACAGTCAGAAGTGTATAAGGAGTATAGTAAGCGGCAGGGGACGCGGCCTTGTGGAACACCGGTTTTGAGGGTGATTGTGGAGGAGGTAGTGTTGTCTATCCTTACTGACTACGGTCTGTGAGTGAGGAAGTCTAGGATCCATTTGCAGAGGGAGGAGCCGAGCCCCACACCACGAAACTTGGAGATGAGTCTCATAGGAATAATGGTGTTAAAGGTTGAGCTGTAGTCAGAGCATAGGAGTCTGACAGAGGTGTCTTTGTTATCTAGGCGATCCAGGATTGAGTGTAGGACCAGGGAAATGGCGTCTGCTGTGGAACTTTTGTGGCGATAGACAAACTGTAGTTGGTCCAGGCAGTCTGGTAGGCAGGAATTGATTTGTGCCATGACTAAGCTTTCGAATCATTTCATAACGATGCGTGTCAGAATCACTGGACAATAGTCATTAAAGCTCGCTGCCTGGCTTCTCTTTGGTACAGGGATGATGGTCGTATTCTTGAAGCAGGTAAGGACCTCAGATTGGTGTAAAGAGAGGTTAAAGATGTCTGTGAATACTCCCACCAGCTGCTCTGCGCATGACCTGAGTGCTTGTCCGGGTACCCCATCCGGGACAGTTGCTCTCCGTGGGTTGACTTTTGAGAAAGCTGCTCTGATGTCGGTAATGGTGACCTCGGATATAGGTTTGTCGGAGGCTTCCGGGATGGAAGACATGCTCTCATTGACCTCTTGTTCAAAACGGGCATAGAATGCGTTGAGCTCATCAGGGAGGGATGCATTGGTGCCGACGATTTTTCCTGCCTTCATCTCGTAGCCTGTTATGTCTTGCAGACCTTGCCATAGTCAGGGGGAGTCCGTGTGGCCTAGCCTGGGACTTTAGCTTGGTCGGTACTGTCTTTCGGCATCTTTGATGGATTTCCGTAGATCATATCTGGCTTTCTTGTATAGGTCAGGATCATTTGACTTGAATGCCTCAGACCTGGACTTCAGCAAGCAGTGGATATCCCTGTTCATCCATGGTTTCTGGTAGGGAAACACGTGGATTTACATCTTTGGCACACAGTCTTCTGCACACTTACTAATGAAGCTAGTTACTGTAGTGGCATACTCGTTCAGGCTGGTCGCAGAGTTTTTAAATACTGACCAGTCTACTGACTCCAAGCAGACTCGTAGGAGATCATCCGATTCCTCAGACCAACGTTGCACAACTTTTTTGGATGGATTCTGATGCACTATCAATTACGCGAAGACTAGTTTGTATGCAAGAACAAATAGGCTTTTATTCACAAAAGACTTGGAGCACACCCATGCTGATGAACTGGTCCGGCGACTGAGGCAGGGGGGTTGGGAGCAGTCCCCTTTATACCTGGACCAGAGGGGGAGGAGTCTCAGGCAGGGCCGGCAGGGGCATGTCCAGGCATGTCACACATACACACAGGCAATAGCTTAACAGTGGTTTACCACAGATTCTCCTGCTTCAGTTTCTGTTTGTAAGCCGGGAGCAGGAGCACAGCCTTGTGGTCTGATTTGCCAAAGTGTGGGCGGGTGATAGAGCGGTAGGCATGTTTGATATTTGTGTAGCAGTGGTCTAGGATGTTTGGGCCTCTGGTGGAGCAGGAGATGTATTTGCGGTATCTTGGTAGAATAGTCTTGAGTTTGGCCTGATAGAAGTCCCCGGCCACAATGAACAAGGCCTCTGAATGTTTCGATCCAAGGCTATTTGTGATGGTGTATACTTCGTCCAGCGCAATCTTCACATTCGTGTGGGTTGGGATGTAAACTGCCATCAGGATAACGAAGGTGAACTCCCATGGAAGGTAGTAGGGGCGGCTTTTTAGCGTCAGTATTCTAGGTCCAGGGAGCAGAAACCCACCAGTGAAGCTATGTCTAGGCACCATGAGGTGTTGATTAGGAGGCAGACCCTACCTCCGCTAGCCTTGCCTGAGGCTGCTGTACAGTTCATTTGGTGGATTGAGAAGCCCCCTGGTTGTAGGGCACAGTGCGGTGAAGCAGGAGTGAGTCACGTCTCTGTGAAACAGAGTACACAGCAGTCTCTCAGTTCTCTTTGGAAAATGAGTCAGGCTTTCAGTTCATCTAGCTTATTTTCCAGAGGTTGGACATTTGCAAACAGTAAGCTGGGGAGGGGGAGCACGGTGTTTCACTCTCTCCTGCAGCCCTGCACGTTTTCCACAGTTTCTGGAGTGACTGCATCTTTTCGGACTTGGGAGATGGTGAGAGTAGCATACAGTATTAAGGGTATAGGTGCTTCCAATGAGGTTCTGCGCTCTAGTCGGTGTGTGGATGGAGGATTTATTGCCTTGCTTGCGGTTCCGGCATTGGTAGATCGGTCTGCGCGGTTGGGCGTTCCGGGTCACTGTTGGGCTGTGGTTTGGCTTCAGAGATCGGAGGATGTCCAGACCACACTCCAGGGTGGATGAGTCGAGGGCTGGTAAGTCGATGATATCTCTGGGGTCACGGTCGCACATGTGCCCATGTCCAAGTCCACATATTGGGGTCCTTAGGGCCACTACCAGGTCGGGATCTTCTTTCAGAGGTTGGAGGATCTCTAGATCTGCAAGTAAATTTAAAAGAGCAGTGGGAATTGATTTTTAGGAGTGTGGGGTGACTGTAGAAAGAGAGAGTTGAGGGGGGGAGGGATGCTACCGCTATGTCTACAATCTACTGAGCTGGCGGTGAACAATCCACCTGTTAACTACTTGATAAGTTGGAAAAAGGGCCTCAGGACTGGCACAGCAAAAACAAGACATGCTCGAAATGTTCAGCAAGTCAGGCAGTGTCAATGGAGAGGAAAGGTTCAAGCCCAGACAGTACCCAGGCAATGCCCCTGGGACTGTCCCCCGGTTTGGGGGGGGGGGGGGGGGGGCGGTGGTGGTGGAATTGCCAGGAGCACTGCCAAGGGGAGGAGGAGGGAGAGCTTCCATTGGGAAGCCCATTAGGGGAGGGAGGAGGTAAGATGGGGGGGGTGTTTCTGGGTGGGACGGGGGGAGTGCCATGTCCAGGGAGGTTTCCTTGGGTGTGGGGGATGGTGGTTCATGTCTGTAGCGAGATTCTTTCTTGTTGTTTTGATCAGGGTGGGCCTAATTGATTGAGAGCCACTGGTAGAATAAAATCATAGATTCACTACAGCACAGAAGGAGGTTATTCAGCCCATCAGGTCTGCACTGACCACAATCCCGCCCTATTTCCATAAACCCACATATTTATCCTGCTAATCCCCCGAAACTGGGATGAATTTAGCATGGCCAATCAACCTAATAACCCGTACATTTTTGGACTGTAGGAGGAAACCGGAGCCACTCGAAGGAAACCCACGCAGACACAAGGAGAATGTGCAAACTCCACACAGACAGTGACCCAAGATGGGAATCGAACCCAGGTCTCTGGCGCTGTGAGGCAGCAGTGCCAACCACTGTGCCACCGTGCCGTTACATTTGGAGCGGTCTCTTTCCCACCTGTGCAATGTCATGGGACCTGCCTCCCAGCTTTCTTTGAAAATATGATGGGAGAGCTGGGCAGTGCCAGCCAGTGGGCCACACTGCCCACACTATGCCATAAAAAGAAAAGATCCACCCAATGTCTAATGAAGCTAATGTAACATCATCTGATGGTGACAGAATGGCCACAGCCATTTGTGTCTATTCAAGTCACTTTTGCAGAATGAAGTGACCTATCTAATATTCAGCATGGTGCTGATGGAGATAGTTACACAGCAAAGTCCCTGACATCCAACAGAAGATGCTCGAGAATAGCCGAAGACATTTTCCTTTTGGAGGAGGGTGGAAGCCATGTCCGTTGTTTGAATTTTATCGAATGATCTGCTGAGAAATAAACACAGTGTTCCTCAGTGTTCAATATTATTACTTTCAAAACCCATTATAAAGTAGCACGGTGTTTAGATACAGTCACAAATGTACCTCTCCTCTCAGTACATTTTGTGTTTGAAGAATGTACTGGGCACAGCCAGATCCCCCTGAAGCATACCCTGAGATGAACAATTACCCTAACCCATGGTGTATCAGATTGGAAAGCATGTCAGATGCCCACCAGGTGATCCTGCATACTTCCAGAATATTAGATTTTGCACACTTAGACTATGTTTATCTGAAACACGGTGGCACAGAGGTTAGCACTGCTGCCTCACAACGCAAGGGACCCGGGTTTGATTCTTGTCTTGGGTCACTGCCTGTGTGGAGTTTACACGTTCTCCCTGTGTCTGCGTGGGTTTCCTCTTGGGTGCTCTGGTTTCCTCCCACAGTTCACAGATGTGCAGGTAAGGTGGATTGGCCATGCTAAATTGCCCCTTAGTGTCCCAAGATTTACCCAGGATAGTGCCTGGGTAAAATGCTCTGTTGGAGATTCAGTGCAGACTCCATGGGCCAAATGGCCTCCTTCTGCACTGGAGGGGTTCTATTCTATGAATAAACTAGATGTTTTATTTTCATTATGTGCCACATGGGCACAGACTAATTGTACAATATGGGATCATAGAATCCCTAAAGTGCAGAAGGAGGCCATTTGGCCCATCGAGTCTGCACCGACCACAATCCCTATTCCCGTAATTCCACATATTTAACCTGCCAACCCCGCTGACACTACGGCCAATTTAGCATGGCCAATCCACCTAACCTGCGCATCTTTGGAGTGTGGGTGAAAACCGGAGCACCCTGAGGAAACCCACAGAGGCACGGGGAGAACGTACAAACTCCACACAGACAGTCACCCAAGGCTAGAATTGAATGCTGTGAGGCAGCAGTGCTAACCACTGTGCCACTGTGCCACCCATATGATCTCCGTGCCCATTTTTGAGCCTTCCTTGAGCCCTGAAGGAATAAAATTTGAGTCACAAGTGAAATTTGATAGCTTCTTAAAGTGATTCTGATGTACAGCCAACGCTACCCATATCGATTATTGGCTGCAATGTCTTTTCACCGATGGGAAATTAGGAGTCTCTGAAACTATTTAAGGACAGACAGCACCTCTTCAATGGGAGGCAAGCTCTGACTGGAAGCATCTTGGGAACATCTGAGATCGTAAAGGAAATGACTGGAAGAGACCCAGAGACGGTTTGCTGGGTCTCTGATTGTGTGCTTCGAGTCCAGATTCAGGCAATGGACAGGAGGGTGGAGACCCTGTTTCTCCAGTGTCAGTACGGTCTGAAGGTAACACCTCTACCAGCGGTGGAAAGAGATTGCAGAGGAGACCAATAGCATCAGCTTAGGCTGCAGGACCTCAAGGCAATATTGAAGTAAGTCCAATGACCTCACCAGGTCTGTCAAGGTAAGAATGTTGAATGCTCCCTCTCCCTGTCCTCATTGACTCTCCTGCAATTACTACACCACACATCACTCTGCCTGCTTCTCTGACTCACACATTCACTGCTATTGCATCTCCCAGTTCTCCAAGCCTCACATCTTACACATTGCATCTGAACCATTCTCCCATAACAGGCATTATTGTAGCATGAGGTAATATGGTGAAATCACAATGGTGTTTCATTGAACAACAGTTATAACTTTTTACAGACAAGCTTAGCACAGATACAGTTCTGTCATATGAGTACAGACTAAGTCAGTTAGGAATATATTCACTGGAGTTTAGAAGAGTGAGAGGGGATCTCATAGAAACTTATAAAGTTCTAACAGGGTTAGACAGGGTAGGTTCAGAAAGAATGGGAGTGATTCTCCCAAAAGTGCTGAATTGGTGGGAAAACTATTCTGGATCCCGAGTGTTTTCTCAGTTCAGCTTCTCACCCGAATCTCCGCACTCTGCACCGCAGAGGTCCCAATCATGAATATCATTAAAAACCCGAGGGAGTGGGGCCTATTCGTGCCAGAGTCTGACAGTTCTGGAACTCTGCGCATGCGCAGTGGCCCCGATCTGTCAGTCTCCCCATTTGCAGGCCAGCCCGGGACCCCCGCAGTGCTGCCGCCACCACCCCCCCCCCCCCCCCCCGCCCCGCCACGCCCGATCGTGGCCCCCACAACAATTCCTGGGCCAGCCCTGATCCCCCCACTCCATCCTGGAGCACTCTAATGGGCCAACCCCCAGCACTGGCGATAACCCCCACCTGTCTCACCCCCCGCCCCCCCCCCCCCCCTCACCCCAGCAGACTCCCTCCCCCCTCCCTCTGCTGACAGCCCCCGGGGTCAAATCACCCCCCCCACAGAGGCAGACCCCCCCTGGCAGACCATCACCCCACCCACCCACCCTCCCCTCCACAGCCCACCCCATAGCTGGCCTCCCTCCAGCCCAGACCAATCCTGCCTGCAGAGTGGCAGTGGGACCCCCCCGCCCCCACCAATCATGCCAGATGCCCCGTCCACAATAGGCCCCACACCCTTGGCACTGCCCGATGCCCGGTGGGCAGTGCCAAGATGCTTCTGGGCATTGGCACTTTGCCCCTTGGGCACTGCCAGGGTGCCCATGCCTGGGGGCACCACCCCCCCCCCCAACCTCCTGGGAGGCCCTGATTTCCCCCCGTTCATTCCGGCGGGGTCTCCCACTAGTTCTCCGAACGTGGGGAGCTAGTGTAAACCCCGCCAGAATGAAGTACAGAGATTCAATCAGGACAGGTAAGTTCCCGATAATGAACTGCAAAAAATATTTAAAATACATTTTAAAAAGATTTAAATGACTTACCTGTCTTCCTGCCAATTTCCAGCGTGGTCTGCTCCTAGTTTCTATGTTTAGTCCCACCAATTCCTGGGCTCACACTGCAGGCACCACCTACCCAGACCCACATCCTGGCACTCAATAGGCCAGAGGTACATGCACTCAGTTACAATTGGTCCTGGAAGGATCATGTGACTTGCAAACATTGGCCCCTTAAAGGGGTGACAGCATCACAGGCATATTCTCTCGAACACCTCACGAGAATATCCAAATTTGCAGATGATACAAGTTGAGTGGAAGGGTGAGCAATGAGGAGGATGCAGAGACGATCCAGCGTGATTTGGACAGGCTGAGTGAGTTGGCATATGCATGGCAGATGCAGTTTAATGTGGATAAATGTGAGGTTATGCACTTCGCTAGCATAAATAGGAAGGCAGATTATTATTTGAATGGGTGGAAATTGTGAGAGGCAGGTTCTCTGTGAGACCTTGGTGTCCTCATCCATCATTCGCTGGAAGTAAATGCGCAAGTACAGCAAGCAGTAAAGAAGGCAAATCATAGCAAGAGGATTTGAGGATAGGAATAGGATGTTTTACTGCAATTGTACAGGGTGTTGGTGAGGCCACACCTGGAGTATTGTGCGCAGTTTTGGTGTCCTTATCTGAGGAAGGAAGTCCTTGCTATAGAGTGAGTGCAGCGAAGGTTTACCTGGCTAATTCCTGGATGGCAGGTGTATCATATGAGGAGAGATTAAGTCGGTTAAGATTATATTCATTGGAGTTTAGAAGAGTGAGAGGAAATCTCACAGAAACTTATAAAATCCTAACAGGGTTAAACAGGGTAGGTGCAGAAGGAATGTTCCCAAAGATGGGGGAGTCCAGAACTAGGGGTCATAGCTTAAGGACAAGAGGTAAACCTTTTAGGACTGAGGTGAGGAGAAATTTCTTCACCCAGAGGGTGGTGAATGTGTGGAATTCACTACAACAGAAGGTAATTGATGCCAAAACATTGTGTGATTTCAAGAAAAAATTAGATATAGCTCTTGGGTCTAAAGGGGGTCAAGGGATATGGGAGGAAAGGGGGAATCAGGGTATTGAATTTGGTGATTAACCGAGATCAAAATAAATGGTGGAGCAAGTTCGAAGGGCCAAATGGCTATGCTATGTTTCTATGAATATCGTAAGAGGTTTAACAACACCAGGTTAAAGTCCAACAGGTTTATTTGGTAGCAAAAGCCACAAGCTTCCGGAGCCTTAAGCCCCTTCTTCAGGTGATATCTATGAATATCACCATCATAGAATCTTCTTTCTTGCAGGAGAACACTGAGCACAGCCTGCACCCGAAAACAGTTAGCAGTAGGAAGATTGAGTATATTTTTGGATCATTGTGTTCTTTTTGCCTTTACCTCTCAATGATTCGCTGCATGGGATGATTCACATACTGTGCCGTAGTATTGGTCAACCCCAAGAGTGTTTATTGTTGATTTCAGTGACTGTTCCATAATCGGGATATTGAATTGGAATCCGAGAGTAAACTGAGCTTAATTCCATCCTGGAGGAGCTATTTTGAATCTTTCAGGGCAGGAATCTGATGAAACTTTTAAAAGCTGTCAACCCAGTCATATTTCAGAATAAAACCATTACACTGCTCCACCACCACTGTAACTGGGACTTAGTTTGTCCAGGTTCGTTCTGCGATTTGCTGCTTTGGTTTCCTCCAAAGTTTCTTTTTTACTCCAAAGTTTAAAGTTTATTTGAAGTTTATGTATTCGTGTCACAAGTGGGCTCACATTAACAGTGCAATGAAGTAACTGTGAAAATCCCTCAGTCGCCACACTCTGGCGCCTGTTCGGGTTCACCGAGGGAGAATTTAACACGGCCAATGCACCTAACCAGCACGTCTTTCGGACTGTGGGAGGAAACCGGATCACCTGGAGGAAACCCATGAAGACACAGGGAGAACGTGCAGACTCTGCACAGTGACCCAAACGGGAATCGAATCCAGGTCCCTGGCGCTGTAAGGCAGGAGTGCTAACCACTGTGCCACCGTGCTACCCAGCTCATCTCGTTCATGAGATGTAGGCATCACAGACAAGGGCAGCATTTGTTGCCCATCCCTAATTGCCCTTGTATTGGTGACTTTGCTTGGTTGTTTTAGAGGGCAGTTAAGAGTCAACCACATCTCTTGGGTCCGAAGTCACATATAAGCCTGAGCAGCTCACGATGGTAGACTTTCTTCCCTAAGGAACAATAGTGAGCCTGATGGGTTTCTAACTACAATTATTCATGGTCATCATTGCTCAGACTAGCATTATGTTCCAGATTTGTTATTGAATTGAAGTTCTACCAGCTTGGAATATGAACCCGTGTCCCCAGAGCATTAGCTTGAGCACCTGGATTACTCGTTCAGTGACATTACCACTACTAAACTGTCTCCTCCCACTGTAAACATAACATGCATCTAAAGTTAAAGTTTATTTATTAGTCATGAGTAGGCTTACATTAACACTGCAATGAAGTTACTGCAAAAATCCCCTAGTCGTCACACTATTGCGCCTGTTCGCGTTCACTGAGTGAGAATTTAGCATGGACAATACACCTAACCAGCACGTCTTTCAGACTGTGGGAGGAAACGGGAGCACCCGGAGGAAACCCACACAGACATGGGGAGAATGTGCAGACTCCACACAGACAGTGACCCAAGCCAGGAATCGAACCCAGGTCCCTGGCGCTGTGAGGCAGCAGTGCTAACCGCTGTGCCACTGCACCATCACCGTCCATTGACTGCATCTATCAGCAATCTCTTTAGGGAACAGTACTGCTTCAATCTCGCTTACAATATTTCAACTGTAGCCAAGTACAGCGGATGCTGAAAGTATGGAATAAAAACAAAATGTTGGAGATACTCAGCAAGTCTGACAACACCTGTGCAAAGATAATGGGCAGGATTTTCCGGCCGCACTCGCCCCATGACAGGAAAATTACGCCTGAGGTCAATGGACCTTTGCATGGTCAGCGCCCCCCACCCCGCCCCCCCCCGCCCCCCACCCCCCCCCCCCCCCCCCCCCCCCCCCCCCCCCCCCCCCCCCACCCCCACCACCCCTCCACCCACCCGCTACGATTCCCAAGGTGGACGGGACAGGAAACTTCTGCCCAATGTTTCGAGTCACCATCCTTCAACAGAACAGGTGTCACTTCTGCAACTGAACATGACCTGGGAAAAAGGAAGGTTGACCCGGGCAGATCATGTTTATAATTATTCTTTTACAGGATGTTGGTATCGCTTGCTAGTCTAACAGTTATTGCCCATCCCTAATTGCCCTTGAGAAGGTGGTGGTGAGCCGCTTTCTTGAACTCCTGCAGACCATGTGGAGTAGATACTCCCAGAGTGCTGTCAGTTCCAGGCTATGATCCAGTGACATTGAAGGAACAGTGGTATAGTTCCAAGACAGGTCAATGTGTGGCTTTGAAGGAACTTGCATGTGATGGATTTCCCATGTGTCTACTGCCTTTGTCCTCCTAGATAGTAGAGGTTATGTATTTAGAAGGTGTTGTCAAAGGAGCCTGGGTGAGTTTGCGCAGTGCAACTTGTAGATGGTACACACAGCTGCCACTGATTGTCAGTGGTGATTGGGGTGAACGTTTGTCGATGGGGTGCCAATCAAGTGAGCTGTTTTGTCCTGGATGGTGTCGAGTTTCTTGTGTTTTGTTGGAGCTGCACTCATCCAGGCAAATGGAGAATATTCCATCACACTCCTGACTTGAGCCTTGTAGATACTGGACAGGCTTCGAGGGGATCAGGAGGAGAGTTATTTGCCACAGAATTCCCAGCCTTGAGATTGTGTTGCTGTAAAGTTACTTACTACTTGTCAACCTAATCCTGAACATTGTACAGGTCTTACTGCTTTTGGACATGGATTGCTTCAGTATCAGAGATATCACAAATGATGCTGAACATTGTGCAATCATTGCAAACATCCCCACTTCTGACCTTAGATGGAAGGAAGGTCACTGAAGATGGTTGGACTTAGGACACTAAACTGAGGAACTCCTGAAGTAAAACAGAAAATGCTGGAATATCTCGGCAGGTCCAACAGCATCTGTGGAGAGAGAATAGAGCTAATGATTCGCATCTGGATGATCCTTCATCCTGAAGTGAGTCCCAGAACTGAGATGGTTGATCTCAAACAACTGTAACCATCTTCCTTTCTGCAGAGTATGAATCCAGCCAGTGCAGAGTTTTCCCACTGATTCCGATTAACTCCAGTGTTGCGAGGGTGCATCGATGCTACACTTGGGCAGTCATTCTTACCTCACCTCATGACTTCAGCTCTTTTGTCCATGTTCAATCCAAGGCTGTAATACGATCAGGAACTGAATGGCACCAGTGGAACCTAAACCTTGATTTCCAATGCTGGACTGGAGGTCCCAATGAAGAAAGTGGAATGGAGGAGAGATGCCCTGTTTTCTTAGGAGAGCAGGCACATAGAGTCATAGAGGTTAACAGCATGGAAGCAGGCCCTTTGGCCCAACTTGTCCATGCTGCCCCTTTTTTTAACTGCTAAGCCAGTCCCAATTGCCTGCATTTGGCCCATATCCCTCTATACCTATCTCACCCATGTAACTGTCTAACGTTTTTTAAAAGACAACATTGTACCCACCACGACTACTACCTTTGGCAGCTTGCTCCAGACACTCACCACCTCTGTGTCAAAGAATTGCCCCTCTGGACCCTTTTGTATTTCTCCCCTCTCACCTTAAACCTATGCCCTCTAGTTTTAGACTCCCCTACCTTTGAGAAAAGATATTGACCATCTAGTTGATCCATGCCCCTCATTATTTTATAGACCTCTATAAGATCACCCTTAAGCCTCCTATGCTCCAGCGAAAAAAGTCCCAGTCTATCCAACCTCTCCTTATAATCAAACCATCAAGTCCCAGTAGATCTTTTCTGCACTTTTTCTAGTTTAATAATATCCTTTCTATAATAGGGTGACCAAAACTGTACACAGTATTCCAAGTGTGGCCTTACCAATGTCTTGTACAACTTCAACAAGATGTCCCAACTCCTGTATTCAATGTTCTGACCAATGAAACCAAGCATGCTGAATGTCTTCTTCACCACTCTGTCCACTTGTGACTCCACTTTCGAGGAGCTATGAACATATATCCCTAGATCTCTTTGTTCCATAACTCTCCCCAACGCCCTACCATTAATTGAGTAAGTCCTGTCCTCGCATTTATCTAAATTAAACTCCATCTGCCATTTGTCAGCCCACTGGCCCAATTAATCAAGATCCCGTTGCAATCCTAGATAACCTTCTTCACTATCTACTATGTCACCAATCTTGGTGTCATCTGCAAACTTACTAACCATGCCAACTAAATTCTCATCCAAATTATTAATATAAATGACATATAACAGTGGACCCAGCACCAATCCATGAGGCACACCACTGGTCACAGGCCTCCAGTTTGAAAATCAACTCTCTATAACCATCCTCTGTCTTCTGTCAAGAAGTCAATTTTGTATTGATTTAGATATCTCACCCTGGATCCTGTGAGATTTCACCTTATGCAACAACCTACCATGCGGTACCTTGTCAAAGGCCTTGCTAAAGTCCATGTAGACAACATCAACTGCACTGCCCTCATCTACCTTCTTGGTTACCCCTTGAAACATGATTTTCCACTCACAAAGCCATACTGACTGTACCTAATCAGTCCTTGCCTCTCTAAATGTTCTCTGGATCCTGTCTCTCAAAATAGCTTCTAACAATTTGCCCACTACAGATGTGAGGCTCACTGGCCTGTAGTTCCCAGGCTTTTCCTTGCAGCCCTTCTGAAACAAAGGCACAACATTTGCCACCCTCCAATCTTCAGGCACCTCACCTGTGACTATCAATGATTCAAATATCTCTGCTTGGGGACCCGCAATTTCCTCCCTTGCCTCCCACAATGTCCTGGGATACACTTCATCAGGTCCTGGGGATTTATCTACCTTGATGCGCATTAACACTTCCTGCACCTCCTTCTCTATTATGTGTACACTCCTCAAGACATCACTATTTATTTCCCCAGGTTCCCTAACATCTATGCTTTTCTCAACTGTGAATACTGATGAGAAATATTCATTTAGGATCTCACCCACCTCTTATCCGCACATAGATGACCATGTTGATCCTTAAGAGGTCCTACTCTCTCCCTAGTTACTCTTTTGCCCTTTATGTATTTGTAGAAGCTCTTTGGATTCTTCTTTGCCTTATCTGCCAAAACAATCTCAGGTCCCCTTTTTGCCCTCCTGATTTCTCTCTTAACTCTACTCCTACACCCCCTATACTCTTCAAGGGATCCACTTGATCCCAGCTGACTATGCATGTCATGTGCCTCTTTCTTTTTCTTGACCAGGGCCTCAATATCCCAAGTCATCCAGTGTTCCCTACTTCTACCAGCCTTGCCCTTCACTCCAGGAGGAATGTGCTTACCCTGAACCCTGGTTAACACACTTTTGAAAGCCTCCCACTTACCAGACGTCCCTTTGCCTTCCCACAGACTTCCCCAATTAACATGGGGCAGAAGTTTCCATTAAATGGCAAACCAAGTAGTCTGAAAACCCAGGTTTTCTCTCCAGAAACACAGCCGAGTTTTCTGACCAGATCTTCTGACACGCTGTCAGAAAAAGAATTGGGAGGTGTGGTTTTCGCTGTCAATCTGGAAGGGTGGGGTCTGATAGGCCAGCTCCACAGAGGTCGTGGCCCCATCTTTCAAGGAAGAATGGCTGTAATATCCAGTCCAATCGTTCTGATCCAGCATTAAATCCAGAAGCATTACCACAACTGGGACAGTTGTCAATTTGGGAAAAAAAACTATTTCCTCGGCCCAGTTCACCTGTGACCAGCGTGATCGAGTGTCTGGTTCCTTGTCTCATACTAAAACTCAACTAGAATCATAGAATCCCCACAGTGCAGAAGGAGGCCTTTTGGCCCATCAAGTTTGCACCTACCACAAATCACCCAGGCCCTATTGCCTTGACCCCATGTATTTACCCTGCTAGCCCCCGTGACACTGAGGGGCAATTTAGCATGGCCAATCAATCTAACCGGCACATCTTTGGACTGTGGAAGGAAACCGGAGCACCCGGAGGAAACCCAAGCAGCATAGGGAGAACGTGCAAACTCCACACAGACAGTGACCCGAGGCTGAAATTGAACCCAGGTCCCTGACACTCTGAGGCAGCAGTGCTAACCACTGTGCCACCGTGCTGCCCAAAAGCTAGCGCGTCAGAACAAAATATCTTGGGTCAGAACTTTCATGGCTACCACAGTGGAAGTGCCACTCTGCTCCTATTTATTTACATGGCAAAGCAGCCCCCCGATCCCTCCATCCACAGAACATTCAGCCCTCCCCCACCCCCCGCCCCCAGCCATGTCAACGCTCAGACCTCTCACATCTGCCAACATTGTCTAATTATGAGTATGGCAATGGGTGAAAATGTGTGCGAGTCTGCCCACCTCATCAGTAGGTGGAAGAACATTCCAGGACCCTTGACGTTGTTGGAGGCAGTAGCAGCTGAGGTATGTCCTTCAGACTTTCTGCACCTCTCCATCATCCTGTTCAGTGATAGGTCACGTTCAGCTCTCTGTCAGTCAGGAGTCAGACATTTCGTTGAGGAGAAGAGGAGCTTTATTCTGTCCTCACTGCAAGTCATCACCATTCCCCCGTAGAGTCTAGCCAATTACTTTAGTGCCCAGCCCATGAATGTCACCACCATCACAATTACCTCCCACAGGCAACAGAGAAGTGAGCAGACGTCAGACCCCTTGACGGGATAGGTCTGGTCATCCCCAAATCGAGAGGCTATGAGGCTGTCTCTAGCCCCACACCCCACGCGAGTCCCTGGCCATAGTGCGAGGTCCTTCCTCTGCTTCCTCCACAGGCTTCCCCTCGCCACTCTCCTTGACACCCTCCTCATCCTTGGCCTTGCTACATAGGTTGCAATGGTCTCCCTTGGGGCTCTCCTCATGAAATTTAATTTAAACCATTGCAAAATCGTGGAGGGATTTAGGTGGTAGTTCCCTTTTATCAACTCCACAATCTCTGGAAACGAGCATGCAGAGGGTGCACTTGGGGACATTAGACTAGGGGCAACTGAAAGGTTTGGATCCCATGCGCGCTTAATAAAATCACTGATTGGTCAGCACAGATACTGTGACCCTTTCAGATTGCCCCTCAAAGGGGCCAAACACCACAGGTGTTAATGTATTGAAACAAAGTTCCCAACCTACCATGGCGAGATTCTCATTACGTTCCTGGAGAGGATCTGGAAAATTGGAAAACGCAATCTTGCCAGCGAGAATCACGTTTCCCGATTCTCGCCATATTTTGCTCCCATGTCGCGGTTCTTACTGATGGCAAACTTGGGCTGAAAATCACCCCCAAGATGTCATAACCTCAGTATAAAGGGAGCATCTAGGATTGAGATGAGGATGACCAGGCTGATTCCAGGAATGGCGGGACTGGTGTATGAGGAGAGATTGACTAGGTTAGGATTGTTTTTGCTGGAGTTCAGACGAATGAGGAGGGATCTCATAGAGACTTATAAAATTCTGACAGGACTAGACAGGGTAGATGCAGGGAGGATGTTCCCAATGGTGGGGTCACAGTCTGAGGATTCAGACTGTGACCCCACCATTTAGAATGGAGATGAGGAGACGTTTCTTCACCCAAGGAGTGGTGAGCCTGTGGAATTCATTACCACAGGAAGTAGTTGATGCCAAAACATTGAATGTATTCAAGAGGCGACTGGATATAGTACTTGGAGTGAATGGGATCAAAGGTTATGGGGAAAAAGCAGGATTAGGTATTGAGTTGGATGATCAGCCATGAGCGTAATGAATGGCAGAGCAGGCTCGAAGGGCCAAATGGTCTTCTCCTGCTCCTATCTTCTGTGTTTCTATGATATTTTTCATTCAGAGCGCAGTGAATCTTTGGACTTCTCTACACCAAAGACAAGAACCAGATGTCGGCAGTTCTGTTATAGGCCTAGGAAGCGTACAGTTGCCCACATTTCCTTTTTGGTAAGAAGGCATATTGGCCAACTTTGGTGAAAGGTTTATTGCTGGAATTCACGCAAACAAATTGCTGGAGGGAGGAAAGATACTGACAGTTGTTCGCTCTCCTGTCATTCGGCCAACTAAAGCACCTAAGTGGCTAATTAATGGTATCAACTGGCAACGGGTTGGCCCACAAATATAAGTCGGCCATCGGGTATATTCTGATAGTCGCACGGTGGTACAGCGCCAGGAATCTGGGTTCAATTCCCGGCTTGGATCACTGTGTGGAGTTTTCACGTTCTCCCCGTATCTGCGTGGGTTTCCTCCGGGTGCTCCAGTTTCCTCCTGCAGTCCGAAAGACATGCTGGTTAGGGGCATTGACCCAAACAGGCGCCGGAGTGTGGCGACTGGGGGATTTTCACAGTAACTTCATTGCAGTGTTGATGTAAGCTGCCTTGTGAAACTAGAAAATAAACTTAAACTTCCTGCGGGCTAGGATGGAGGCTGCTCCTTCTCCATCATCTTGTGTCCAACAGAGGGGCCTGCCAGTGGCAAAAGATCACACCCAAAGGTAGAACACCCTATCCTTCAAACCAACCCCCTTGCAGGGCTCTGCTTGATTGGCCCAGTGGAGGAAACCCTATTTAACTGCTCACAGGGGTCTCCATGACTGTGTAATACCAACAATGGCCTCCAGGTCCAGTGGTGATGCTGGTACTGAACAGCTACTGGCTTCTAATTGTCCAGTAAGAAGTCTAACAACACCAGGTTAAAGTCCAACAGGTTTATTTGGTAGCAAAAGCCACTCTTTAGCTACCAAATAAACCTGTTGGACTTTAACCTGGTGTTGTTAGACTCCTTACTGTGTTTACCCCAGTCCAACACCGGCACCTCCACATTCTAATTGTCCAACAGCTCTTATAGACGGGCTCCTCATCCTAAGGTGACTGGAAATTTCAACAGCAGAGAGCATCATGAAGCAAAGGTAGTTTTAAGTGATATGTTATTGTATTTTTGGATATTGGAAATCAGGCACAATTTAAAGTGAGTATAACTTAGAGTTTTTGTGTAGGAAAAGGTACAACTCTATTAGATTCATGTTGGACAAAGGTGTTGCATGTAAGGGGGGTTTTGGTTTCAGTTCAAGTTTTGTTTCTGTTGTGTTAAGAACAAGTTTATGATGGCAAAAGTAAACATGAGCTTGGGGAAAGAATGAAATGCTGCTTAGCAACCAGGGGCTGCTTTGGAGAGATAGAGCTTGTGATTGTGTATTAGTTGAATTGGTAGCAGATGAAACTAGGAAGAAAGAAAGCGATCAGAGGAGATCTTGAGCCCACACTCGCTGTCATCGGGGACTCAAGATTCAGAAGTCACGGATCTCACCGGCGAGATCATGATTTCGGATCTTTCCCGCCCCTCACCAGCGGTGTCATTAGGTTCAATATTTCAATAAACTTTGATATCATTAACCCGCATCATGCCCATACCAATCTGGCAGCACCAACCTGCACCAAGGTGCGGGCCCAAGAAGGAGCCTCATGGGGAGGGAGATTCCTTTGTGTGTGGTATTGGTCGTAAGCGGATGGAAGAGCTGGGGAAGCTGGCGATGACTATTGGGGGAGGGAGATATGTGTCGACTCTGACTGTGGTGGTGGGAGGGGGAAGAGGCCAATGAGAGTGGGTGGGTGGAGGGGCCGGGGCTGATGATCATGGGAAAGGGGGGGACGATAAGTGCCGACTCCGATCGGGGGTTGGGAGAGGAGCCCCTGAGACCTCTGTGGTGGGCTGTGGGAAAGATTTTTATATGGTCTGATCAGGCCGACCTTTAAAGGTGGCACCCTGACCTCAAGGCAGCCGGCTTTTGCTGGCATATTGAGGACACCCCGCCTCCCCTGAATGATGGCATGAAACGCGTCCCGTTGGGTTTTGTTTGGCAAAGTGTTGTAATATCTGGAGATAAAAGAGACCGGTTTTTCTGGAGAGAAACGGTTTTCTCACCAGAAACAGCACTCTGCCGCTTTCTGGTAAGATTTCCCCCAACAGCTCTCTCAGCTCTGTCAGAGCAGAACAAGGGAACTGTAGACGGACAGACTTCCCAAAAAGCACACCAGAAACTAAAGAACAGCTAGTTATGGAAACTAGAGAATGAATGTGGGGCGGCACGGTGGCACAGTGGTCAGCACCGCTGCCTCACAGCACCAGGGACCCGGGTTCAATTCTCCAGCTCGGGTCACTGTCTGTGTGGAGTTTGCACGTTCTCCCCATGTCTGCGTGGGTTTCCTCCGGGTGCTCTGGTGTCCTCCCACATTCTGAAAGATGTGCTGGTTAGGTGCATTGACCTGAACAGGCGCTAGACTGTGGCGACTGGGGGATTTCACAGTAACTTAATTGCAGTGTTAATGTAAGCTTTACTTGTGACTGATAAATAACATTTTAACTTTAAAAGGGATATTGCAGGGAGTTTGTAGTCAAATGAAAAATGGAAACTGGAACTGGAACAAGTTACTGTTCATTAAAGCCACAGGCAGAGCTGAGAAGTTGCTGGTGAGAAACCAAAGATATCGAAAGTGATCCAAAGATTTGTGATATTTCACTACAGCCAGTGAAGTGATGATTGATGCAATTGTGAATCAATTAGTGGCTGGATCACTGAGAGTTTGTGTCAAAGCATGAAAACATTCAAGGCAAAGGAAAATTTAAAGAAGAGTTGGAAAACCTGGAAGTGGATCATTGCTAATACAGTGTAGAGGATGCCTTGTTCAAAAAGGCAGTTGAAAAACCCGGAGGCAGATCCTAAATGAAAACAGTTGAGGGAAAACATTGTTTGAAAAAAGATTTTAAAGTATGCCTTTTTGAAAGTGGATTTTGGAAGCACTCGTGTGACAATCATCTGGGGGAGAATTTGATTGAGTGATGTCTATCACATGGTTTCAATGTGGAGTATTGTCTGACCACAGTCAGCCGATGCATTTAAAGGGATTGCGTTTGCCGAAAATGTTAAAACATAAGATATACTCTGTTACTGGTGTTATCCTTAAAATCTGTGCACATTGATGAAGATCAGGGGTTGGGGTGGGGTGGTAAAAGAGTATTCTGTTATAGTCAATCAGTTCATGTTTAATGAGCTGAAAGCTAATTGGTTGCCTTCTGAATCCTACGGTGGTACAGTGGTTAGTACTGCTGCCTCAAAGGGTCAGGGACCCAAGTTCTATCCCAACCTTGGGTCCCTCTCTGTGTGGAGTTTGCACATTCTCCCTGTATCTGCGTGGGTTTCCTTCGGGTGCTCTGGTTTCCTCCACAGTCCAAAATGTGCAGGTTAGGTGGATTGGCCGGGCTAAATTGCCCCTTAGTATCCAATGGCGGAATCAAAGTCACAAATGAGAAGTACCAAGAATTGTAACTGTATTCGAGTTCCTCATTTTCCTCAACCCCTCTGCCACCCTTGACAGAGTTGGCCAAACCATCCAACTCGTTGCACCTTCTCGATTTTCTGAATCAGTGGGAATGCCTTTACTTTGTTGCATGTTCTCCCATTCTAACATAGCTAATGGATCTTAACAAAGGCTTCTCATCCCACCCAGTGTGTTCCACGTGCAGCTCTTAAGGATCTGTCTTTATGCTCTTCCTTTTCCTCATCAAGTTCTGCTCCTTGGCAATCTCACCCATTAGAAACGAGAGCATCTTTTATATGTAAACTGACATCACTATCTCTCTACCATCTCTCTCAACTCTTCCACTGTCGCTGAGAATGCAGTCTGCTTTTCAAACATGCAGTTTATTGTTAAGAAGGAAACACTTGCCTTTGGCTGAGCTCACATTCTGTACCAATGAAAAAAGCTATCACCGCTATTTCAGACTAAATGAGATTTCTCACAACTTCATCATTCAACTTAGCCCCATGATGAGTTTCTGATCCCATATCCTATTCATTACAAAGTCCACCTGTTTGTCAGTATATCTTGCCGCTGTCCTACTGCTTAAACTTCTATTCATTCCTTTGTTACAGCCACATTCCAATATCGTTCCAGGGGCCTTTCATTGTTCACTCTCCTCAGTGTATCAGTTCTTGCAAAAACCGCTGCCCATTTTCTATCCTACACTGAGTCCCACTAGCTCATCCCTCCTGTGCTCACTGGTGCACATTGACCCCTGGTCCACCAATTCTTCCAATGTGAAACTCATGGGAAGAATTTTACGGCCCCTCTAACCAGAGAGACTTTCTGGTCCCGATTATGTCAATGGAATTTTGAATGGCTTGCTGCATTTTCCGGCCATGATAGGACTGTAAAGTTCAGCCCAATGTCATTGGGCCTAAATTGCTTCATTGCATCGTCACTCTTGATCTTGGTAGCCTCCTATAATCTTATAATCCTTCATCACCGCCCAGAACCCTGCTTTCCCCTGACTCTGACCCCCTTCACGTTCCAATTCCCTGCAATCTCCCAGTGAAGGCCATGCCTTCAGCAACCCAAAACTGCCATGCCAAGAAGGCAGTGGCATCGTGGTATTGTCACTGGACGAGTAATCCAGAGATTCAGGGTAATGCTCTGGGGACCTTGGTTCAAATCCCACCACAGCAGATGTTGGAATTTGAATTCAATAAAAATCTGGAAGTCGACTGATGACCATGAAACCATTGTCAATTGTTGCAAAAACCCATCTGGTTCACTAATGTCCATTAGGTAAGGAAATCTGCCTCCTTACCTGGTCCGGCCTACATGTGACTCCAGATCCACAGCAATGTGGTTGATTCTTAACTGCCCGTCTGAAATGGCCTAGCAAGCCACACAATTCAAGAGCAATTAGGGGATGGGCGATAAATGCCAATGATGCCCAGACCCCATGAATGAATAAAAAAAAGACCCAGGTTAATGGTCCAGGGACCTGGGTTCAATTCCAGTTGTGGCAAAAGGTGAAATTTCAATTACAAAAAATCTGGACTTAAAGCCTAATAATGACCATGAAGCAATTGTCACAAAAACCCCATTTGATTCACTAACATCCTTCAGGGAAGAGAATCTGCCGTCATGTGATTCCAGACCCAGAACAATGTACTTGACTCTTAAAATGCCCTCTGAAATGGCCTGAGTAAGCTGTTCAGTTCAAGGGCAATTAGGGAGGGGCAATAAATGCTGGCCCAGCCAGCGATACTTATATCAAAGGAATAGAAGATAAAATCAAGAATTACCTTCCTCTTCTCAGCTAACAGGTCCAAAGGAGGTTCACAAGAATGAAAAGCTTGATGTATGAGGAGCGTTTGAGGACTCTGTACTCGATGGAGTTTAGAAGGGGGGTTGCCATTGGAACTTACAGAATACTGAAAGGCCTGGATAGAGTGGAGGTGAGGAAGATGTTTTCGTTAGGAGGAGAGACTAGGATCCGAGGGCACAGCCTCATTTTAAAGGAACAAACTTTTAGAACCGAGATGAGGAGGACTTTCTTCAGCCAGAGGGTGGTGAATCTATGGAATTTATTGCCACAGAAGGCTGTGGAGGCCAGGTCATTGAGTATATTTAAGGCAAGAGAGAGATACATTGTTGATTGGTAAGGGGATCAAAGGTTGCAGGGAAAAGGCAGGAGAATGGATTGAGAACCTTATCAGTCATGATTGAATGGTGGTGCAGACTCGATGGGCCGAATGGCCTAATTCAGCTCCTATGGTTAATGGTCTTATGGTTTTAACATCCTTCTTACGATGCAACTTACTGGGAAAATGTTGACCATCCCTCTTAATATCTATTTCTTTGTCTGATTACATCCCTGTAACTTGAAGATTTTTTTTTCCCACTTTGAAAGCACTCTGCAAATGTTCTGTGTAGTGTTGTATATTTTGATGGCGGAGACTCTTCTGTTAAGAATGGTCCAGAAGTTTATTTTTTCTCATAAAATGATATTGATAAGATAGCGGAGCAATTCGAGTTGCAATATATCTTTTAATACTTTTAGAACAAACTTGTGACTACAGAACTTTAAGTCCTTGACAGGGACCATTCCAGACAGATTCAATAAAGACAATGGAATAAATGTAATGAATTTGTTCTCCCAGATGTAGAGGTGCCGGCGTTGGGTTGGGGTAGGCACAGGAAGAAGTCTCACAACACCAGGTCAAAGTCCAACAGGTTTATTTGGTAGCACGAGCTTTCGGAGCGCTGCTCCTTCATCAGGCGACTTACCTGATGAAAGGGCAGCGCTCCAAAAGCTCGTGCTACCAAATAAACCTGTTGGACTTTAACCTGGTGTTGTGAGACTTCTTATTGTTCTCCCAGCACAGAGCTTCCCATTGTGGGGATTTGGGGCAAGGGATTATCCAACTGTGCAAGATTTTCCAGCCATTTTTAGATGGAAAATCGTACACAATATGCTGACCTGTGTGCCCTGATTCCCAAAATGGACTGTCATCAAATTAAGGCTCTTGTCGGGAAATTGAATTCTGAAAATGTACCCTCTCGTCTTAAGATATAACTGATTCTGAATCCAAACATATAGAATATTCAGTGAAAACACAGTTGGCATAATTTCACCAGAAGCAGAGTCGACGCATCTGCCTTACGTTACAGGTACTTTGGCAGCATTGTTCACTTATTTCTGCTTTGTTGAACTTTCTCACATCAAAGTTGCTTGAAAGACTGGAGTCCATCATGCTGTCTTCCTCAGTCTCAGAGTCTTGATCATTTAAATTGTCCGGCACTTGCTCATTCTGGTTGTCGTCATTATTGAGTGGCCGCTGTGCGTACGGCAACACAAACTGCTGAGTCCCATCATTGTCATACATCCTCTTAGCCTTCGCCACGAAGGGATCTTCGTTGTCTGAGTTTTCCTCATTAGCTGAAATGGAAACAAAACTCCATCTATAAACACTGATGGCTTATTGAGATTGAATTTATGTTCTTTCCCTCTGCGCTAACCACATGCTGCAACTCTCTCGCTTACTCTCAGTGTAAGTGAGATGTTCTGGACCTTTCCTTGTATCTGTGACTGCTCAGACACCACATATGTAATATTGCACAGAGAAAAAGAATATGAATTGATAATAATTATGCCAATTAGTTGACGTTTATCATTTTAATACTGAAAATAATGGCATGTCTACCTTGCAAGTAGCAAATATTTTGTTATTGAACAGCCAACGGATCGGCATTTCAGCATTTTGTCATAATTTGAAGTGAAGTTTCAGTTCAAATAGAGTTTACCCAATCTTCCATCGGTTAAAGTGAGCACTTTAGCCATCTTATCATCCTCCAGAACTTTACAGCAAACTTACAGTGTTTGTGGTTTTCTATCCTTCAAGATAGGTTTTATGATCTTGCTTCCACAGCTGAGAACTTCATTTGAAAGCACAATGACATTGAGATTTCAGATAAAACTTTTGACAGGAAACAGAAGTATTTTAAGTCATTTAAATTTGTACGTGTGGATATTAGAAACAAGGCTTTATCGAAGTTCAATTTTGTGGTTCTGCATAAGAAAGGGTTGACGTTTTAGTTAAACAGAGGTGCCTGCATGTCTGTGGGTTTTGGTCATTTGAAACAGAGCCTGCACTGGAATTAAAGTGTTGATGATACAAAAACAAATTGGGTTTGAAGAAAGACTATGCTGTTGCTCAGCAACCAGGGGGTCACTCTGGTTTAAAAATAACATTTGTGTTTAGTTTTAAGCTGGACCCAGAGGCTGGACAGGAGAAGGGAGCTGCAGAGAGCAGACTTCCCAAAAGAGAAAAAGGAAGTCCAGAAACCAGGGAGTTGGGACAAAAAGTATGCCTTAGGGAGACAATTATGCTAAAGGAATAAGGAATAAGAAGGTGAAGGCATAGGAATACAAAGGAGAGATTGAAATCCTGGAAGTGGATCCTTGGTGAAGGCATCCAAGAGTTAGTTAAAAGCAAAATACTGCGGATGCTGGAATCTGAAACAAAAACAGAAAATGCTGGAAAATCTCAGCAGATCTGATAGCATCTGTGGGGAGAGAATAGAATCAATGTTTTCAGTCTAGAGCTGATAGCAAGGAGAATCAGTGGAGATTTATACTATGAGTTTGGGGGGAGTGGGCCAGGGAGAGAACAGTCCCTGTGGAATGCTGACAGGGGGAGTGAGGGGAAGATGTGTTGAGTACTGGCATCATGCTGGAGTTAGTGGAAGTGACCGAGGATGATCCTTTGAATGTGGAGGTTGGTGGGGTGAAAAATGAGGCCAAGAGGGACCCTATCCTGGTTCTGGGAGGAAGGGGAGGGAGTGAGAGCATGCCCCGGGGATGGGTAGGATATGGTTGAGAGCCCTGTCAACCACAGTAGGTGGAAAACCATGATTGAGGAAGAAGGAAGACATATTGGCAGCACCATTTTGGAAAGTGGCATCATCAGAACAGATGCGGCGGAGGTGAAGGAACTGAGAGAAAGGGATCGAGTTCTTACAGGATGTGGGTTGTGTAGTCAAGGTAGTTGTGGGAGTCAGTGGACAGTTTATCACCTTACTAACTGGAGATTTATACTATGAGTTTGGGGGGAGTGGAATTGGACAAAAGGAATGTAAATGAGGATACACGAGGCTGAAAAGGTGCTAAAAAGTGCTCGTTAAATGATCAGAACTTGTGAATGGCAGAGCAAATGTGTAGATTGTTAAAAGACTGCCTGAGGAATGTGGTGGTTGCCCTGAAAGGGTGGGGGAGAGGGCAAGAAGGAGAGCTGGAATGGAAAGTGGAAAAATGGAGGTGAGAAATGAGGATGATGAATTGGATGAATGAGACAAAGCTGGGATCATAACACTTTGTAGAGCTGATTCACCAGCCTGTGTTCCTGTTGAGACTTCCTCACATTGGTATTTTCCAAATGTATTTTCAATATAGAGCTCACTGCTCCACACACCACTGGAATAAACTGGTGATGAAGTACAACTGGGCGGCACAGTGGACAGTGGTTAGCACTGCTGCCTCACAGCACCAGGGAAACGGGGTTCAATTCCAACCTCGGGTCACTGTCTGTGTGAAGCCTGCATGTTCTCCCCGTGTCTGCGTGGGTTTCTTCCGGGTGCTTTGTTTTCCTCCCACACATCAAAGATGTGCAGGTTAGGGTGATTGGCCATGTTAAATTGTCCCTTAGTGTCAGGGGGACTAGCAGGGTAAACAGGGGATGGGGCCTGGGTAGGATTGTTGTTGGTACAGACTTGATGGGCCAAATGGCCTCCTTTTGCACTGTAGGGATTCTATAAGAATGTATTGTTATTCTATAACTGTGTATTGGATGGTGTCTCCTTTCAGGCTACATCATATGATGATGAGGAAAGTAACTCCCCTTCCCCAAATAATCACTCTATACAAGACTTGAGGACAACTGTGGCTGTCGTTAATTTTTCTTTGAGCAACTAGCTTGAAAATCCAATTTCCAACCTCAGTACATAGCAGGTCCCAACTGTGAGTCAAGGCTGAGGAACTCTTGGGCTAGGCAATCCCCACTCTGTCCCTGCTGCTGCACATCCATGGCCTTGTTTGAGCTAGTTCGAGGTTCTGCCCTGAATCAAGATCTCAAGATTTGCAAGTCCAGGACCCAGAGATACCCATAGAATTACACAAAGTCCAGCAATGCATAAACGGGCCATTCAGGCCAAGTGAAATGTTTCTTTTATTTTGTTATGGACATGGCATCGCTGGCTGGCCAGCATTTATTGCCCATCCCTAATTGCCCTTGAGAATGTGGTGGTGAGCTGTCTTCTTGAAACTCTAAAGTCCATGTGCTGTGGGTTGACCCACAATGCCGTTAGGGAGGGAATTCCAAGGTTTTGACCCAGCGACTGGGAAGGAATGGAGATATATTTACAAGTCAGGATAGTGAGCGGCTTGGAGGGGAAACTGCAGGGGGTGCTGTTCCCATGTATCTGCTGCCCTTGTCCTTCTAGATGGAAGTGGTCGTGGGTTTGGAAGGTGCTGTTTCAGGAACCTTGGAAAGTTCCTGCAGAGTATTTTATAGATAGTAAACACAGCCGCTGCTGAGCATCGATGGTGGAGGGAGTGGATGTTTGTGGATGTGGTGCCAATCAAGCAGATGGTGTCAAGCTTTTTGAGTGTTGCTGGAGCTGCACTCATCCAGACAAGTGGGGAGTATTCTATCACACTCCTGACTGATGCCTTGTAGATGGAGGGCAGGCTTTGGGGAGTCAGGAGCTGAGCTTCTTGCCACAGTATTCCAAGCCTGGGGGTCAAGTAGGGAGTCATGTTGTGGGATTGAGCAGGTCAGGTCAGGAGGAGAATTGGCTTGGGACTAGTCAGATTGTGTCGGGGGATTGGAGATCAAGTGGGTAATCAGGGAATCGGAGAGGGAGTTGGGATTACAGGGCAGGTGGACTGGGGGCTGAGGGGGGAGGGGGTAGAATGAGTGATTGGAGGATCAATGATATAGTTATCGAGGACTTAGACTAGGTTATTTTCCGTCTAACATTGCCTGAGTGACTCTCCGGGTAATTAGGTCGGAAATGTCTGAAGTTTCTGACTCGAACCCAGAGTTGGAGACTTTTCTGGGAGTCCGTGGGACTCCCAGAAAATTGACAGAGTCTTGCGTTGGGATTTCTAAAGGACCCATTAGTGTATCTTCCAGGTTACATCCCGTTTCTGATCAGCTGGAAGAGATCTGCAAGATCTGGGATTATATTTTCTCTTTTGTAGTCACCTTAGAACATAGAACAGTACAGCACAGAACAGGCCCTTCGGCCCACGATGTTGTGCCGAGCTTTATCTGAAACCAAGACCTTGTTCTGAATTCTATGCATTCTGCTACAGTGCACTGACTCCACGGGCCCAAGACCTCAGTTGTGAGACTATTGCACAATATCTTGTTGAAAGCCTTTTGAAAATCCAAACATATTACATCTGTGTGTTTGTGAATTTCTTTAGCAGAATAGACCTGTTTTAAATTCTATTTAAGGTTATTAAAAAATTGCCATTTGTTGGTCTAGCTTTCCATTGTAACTCTTTACCAGTTTAATTACAGTTCCATTCTCATCCCCTCAATATTAGCTTTAGATTCATTCAATTTTTGTTAACCTTACTTATGATTTTAACTTTATCTTAAATTTTTCCTTACCTTAAACCTTGGGGCAGCACGGTGGCACAGTGGTTAGCACTGCTGCCTTACTGTGCCAGGGACCTGCCAGGGACCTGGGTTCGATCCCCGGCTTGGGTCACTGTCTGTGTGGAGTTTGTACATTCTCCCCATGTCTGCGTGGGTTTCCTCCGGGTGCTCCGGTTTCCTTCCACAGTTTAAAGATGTGCAGGTTGGGTGAATTGGCCATGCTAAATTGTCCCTTAATATCAGGGGGATTAGCAGAGTAAATACATGGGGTTGTGGGGATAGGGCTTGGGTGGGCTTGTTGTCAGTTCAGGCTCATGGGCCCAATGGCCTCCTTCTGCACTGTAGGGATTTGATGATTCTTACACAGTGATTGTAATTGCCTAGATTCTCAACAGCTCAACTCTCATAGAAACAGATCACTCAGCCCCTCAAGCCTTCTCCAATATTCAGTTAAATCATAGCTGCACTGTACCTGAACGTCGATGATCTGCTTTAGCTCCATATCTCTTGATACCTAGACTGAACAATACTGTCAATCTCAGATCTGAAAGCTTCAAGTAATCCCAGCGTCCATGACCTATGGGTGGGGGGAGAGAATTGTTGATTTGCACTACTCTCTAATTTAATTCTGAAAACCAATCTCATCCAAGGTTGAAATATATGCACAGGTAAAGGCATCACACACCCTCTGCCCCCCAGCACCCCTCCCCTCTCCCCAACCAACTCTCACCTCTCCCTGAACATGTGCACCCTCTCTGGTTGGGATAACGGAAGAAACCAAGCTCAATGGCTGTTTCTTCTCTCAACTTATCTCCAACCCTTTCCATTGCAAGCTGATCTTTATTAACATAATTGTGGGGACATGATGGCCTAGTGGTATTATCACTTGACTATTAATCCAGAAACTCAGCTCATGTTCTAGGGATCTGAGTTCGAGTCCCACCACGGCAAATTCAATAAAAGAAATATGTGGAATTAAGATTCTACCGGTGACCACGAAACCATTGTCAGAAAGACCCATCTGGTTCATTAATGTCCTTTAAGGAAGGAAATCTGCCATCCTTACCTGGTTTGGCTTACATGTGATTCCAAAGCCACAGCAATGTGGTTGACTCAACTGCCCTCTGGACAAGGATAACTAGGGATGGGCAATCAATGATGGCCAGCCACCGGCGCCCATATCCCATAAATGAACATATTAAAAATCTCATTTCTCTTTCCATTTTTGTTTTGCCAAGTTTTAGATATAATACCTTTCTTCCCTCTTGCTAAATCCTCACAGTACTCTAACTCATCTCTCACAGATCCTGTGTGCTTCAACTCTTCACTCTTCCAGTTTGTTTCCTCTTATAGCTTTTCAACACCAAACTTGGCATCATCTGCTAACAATACCCAGCTTCCAGCAATAAGAGACTTGGTTCTTCATGAACTCTCCTTTCAAGATAATTCACTGTAATGAGAACAACATATCCCCACCTTGGTGATCTACATTGAAAATTCAAAATCTTTCAAATTATGAATTTTAAGGTCTTTTTGGGGCTTAAATAACTAGAAAGAATGACAATGTGCAATTCAAACATTTCGCAAGCAAATTCCCACTCATTGACACTGTCTACACTTCCTGCTGCCTTGGAAAAGCATCTCGTGTAATCAAGGACCCCATGTACAGTGGACATTTTCTCTTCCACCTTCTTTGGTCAGGGAAAAAATACAAAAGTCTGAGATCACGTACAAACCGACTCAAGAACAGCTTCTTCCCTGAAGCGATCAGACGTTTGAATGGACCTACCTTATATTAAACTAATCTTTCTCTACACCTTAGCTATGACTGTAACACTATATTCTGCACTCTCTCCTTTCCTTCTCCCCTATGTACAGTATGAACAATACGTTTTGTCTGTATAGCATGCAAGAAACAATACTTTTCACTGTATCCCAATGCATGTGCCAATAATAAACCAAATCAAAAATCATGCATCTGGTTCACCTAATTATCCTCAAGCAAATGGACAGAGTGAGAGGGAGATATGAACTGTTAAGAAGTAATTAAAGAAAAAGAAAGACCCTCATTTAGCCCTTCTGTATTATCAATCCTCACCATCTCAGAATGCTTCTTTCCACCAGAGTTATCAATGGGTAGGAGATTGGGGAACACAGCTTTAATCTCCTTCCTACACAACAGTTGAAGTTAAAGTTTTATTTATTAGTCACAAGTAGGCTTATATTCACACTGCAATGAAGTTACTGTGAAAATCCCCTAGTCGCCACACTCTGGAGCCTGTTCAGGTACACTGAGGGAGAATTTAGCATGGCCAACGCACCTAACTAGCACGTCTTTCGAACTGTGGGAGAAGCACCTAGAGGAAACCCACGCAGACAGAGGGAGAACGTGCAAACTCCACACAGACAATGATCCAAGCCGGGTTCGAACCCGGGTTTGCCATGTCCACCACAGCTTTGGCAAAGATATGGCAGTGCGGTGGGAACATCTCCAAGAAAAGTCCTGTCCCCTCATTGAGCAGCTCATCTCCATTATCCTGGTTTACGTGCTGACCAGCCCTTTATTGAAGAGTTCATTCCAATTTATTGACCCCAGTGAAACTCTATTAGTACACTAGTCCAAAAAGTGCACTAAATATTGGGTGAAAAGGTATACATACTCTATAGGCACTAAGTATAAGGAGAACGTCCCCTTCAAAGGAAGGTGAGTGGGAGGGACAGGAGGTCAGTACGAAACGCTCTTCTTCACTGTGGTCCTCAGAGTCATTACATGGCAGTGTCGGAAGATCAAAAAATAGGACAGATGCAAAGAAAATCCAACTATGTCCTAATCTGGGACACACACAGACTCACTTTCAACAGGAGTCACTGTTTAAAGTTTATTAACTAGTGTCACAAGTAGGCTTATATTAACACTGCAATGAAGTTACGGTGAAAATCCCCCAAGTCACCACACTCCGGTATCTGTTTGGATACACCGAGGGAGAATTTAGCATGGCCAATGAACCTAACCAGCTCGTCTTTGGGACTGTGGGAGGAAACCGGAGCACCCGGAGGAAACCCATGTAGACACGGGGAGAATGTGCAAACTTCACACCGACAGTGACCCAAGCCAGGAATCGAACCCCAGGTCCTTGGCGCTGTGAGGCAGCAGTGCTAACCACCGTGCCACTGTGCCGTCCGGACAATAGTAAGGGATAGGAAGTGGCTGATTTATTCCCCTCCATTTTCTAAGGTTGTTGAGGCCAATTGTGTCTGACTAATTAACTGAATTCAACCAACAAAACACTGACTGAAGATTGAACCTGGAATGTGTCCCAGATGTTTTTTTTGGGCTGTACCTCATATTAAATGTACAGGATTTTCAATAGAGATAATGACGCTATTGTAATCACTACCGATAACAAAGATTAATCCCATCCTATTTTAACAGGAAATACATTCAAATGTTTAATTCTCACAGGTCAATCAAATGTCTTTACCTTGACGAATAGGGGTATTTAATACTCACAGGGGTTCTTGGGAAGGAGAAATTCTCGGTCGAATTGCTCGCAGATTGCGAGTACTGTGATGACAAATGAACGGCCACAGAGATTGGTGAATGTCTCCTCAGGATCTACTCCTTTCACCGAGTGGGGAAAGGAAGACAGCGTCAGGCCAATTGCCAGGATGGACACCAGACTCTTCATTTCAGCTTCACAGATGATCACGTTCGGCCACTCTTGACTCTGTACAGGAACCGAGTGCCAATCGCCGCTGTCACTCTCTAATGATTCTACTGAGTGAAAGGACCTGCTTCTATCGACTGATCCAAATACCTTTTCTGGTCTCAAACTCTGACTGGATTGGATTTCTCTGTTGATTCTGAGTATTTTACTATTTCGTCCATCTGTTTCTTTCTCCCTTTTTAAGCGGTTCTGCTCCCTTAGCTTCGGCTCATTACTTTTTTACATTAACTCTTGTCCCTTCTTCTAGAGATCTTTTCAGATTCCACCAAACCCTTGGGTCCCAGCCAAATGTAACTATCTTTTCACCTTTGATTAATGTTTAGTCTAAGTAATTGGTGTTTGCAATTAATACCTAACAGCTCTTCCACAAGTGGGTAAACCTTTGGCGGTTTCACTGTCATAATAGCTTCTCATACTTTACATCAGTATTGCAACTGTGTTTGGAACATTGGGTTGGGTTTAATAGAGGCAATGGAGGGGGGGTCTCTCTCTGAATTACGTGCCACGCAGGCATTCAACAGGCCAATCTGCTGGAAACAAGGACCCCTGCTGGCCAATCAGCGGCCAACATTTCTTCTATAATTATCAGCGCTACTGGGGAGGGAGTGGTTGCTGTGGGTATTACACTCAGCTATAGCTCGCATTGAGAATAGACCAAGACAGAGGTGAGTGATGGCGGGGGCCGCAGGATGGGGATCATGGGGGATAAGAGGCGTGGACTTAGCAGCAGGAACAAGGAATGGCTCTCATCAGCCCTGCCCACACAACTGCACCCACGCCCACTCACATTACAATACCAGTTCCCTCAACTGGGCATGGCGATGCCTATGAATGAGGAACTCCTGCCCACCTTGCACCCCCCCCACCCACCCCACCCCTCCACCTCACCCCCAGGACCCTACAAGCAAACATGCCAGGGTTTACTTGCTGTTGTGCTACTTGCATGCTGAGCCCATGTCCGCCAGCAACAGCGACATGAGACCCTTAGTGAGCATTAATTGCTCACTTAAGGGCCGCAATTGATGGTGAGGCAGGAAGGTGAACCATGGGCCTCCCCAAAATGGACTTAATCTGGGTGGAGGCAGAAAGATGGCATGGTCCCCATAGTCCACCCTCAAGCCTGATCAAATGCCCCAAATTCCACCCTTCAGCTGGATTAAGTACCCCACACTCTACCCTCCATATGATTTAGGACTCCCCTACCCTGGGGAAAAAGCCTTGGCTATTCACCTTATCTATGCCCCTTGCGATTGTATCACTGTGGATCTTAGAGAGGATTGTTCATGATCTGAACTTACTGATATTGCTGGAGGGAAGGCTGTTGGTAAACTTTACCTTTACTGAACATGGTGCTGACTGAGTACAGTACAGGCTTAACACAAGGCTCAACATCGAACCATTCTCTCTCCAATCTCTGTTGTCTCGTGATCCTACATCACTGGTGACGCAGACTATGGCCAGGATTCTCCCAAAGAAATTCTAAGTTCCCAATGTGAGGGAAAATGGGAGCAAATCCCGCTGATTTTTTCAGCGTGATTTCCAGAGCGAAACTCCAACACGTTGTGCATCAAAGAGTGCCTCAGAGGGATTCACTCTGGAATTCAGGGATGGGGCTTATTCCCTCCCGAGAGGCTGGCAGCATATTTCTGAGGGTGCCGCTGCGCATGCGCTGATCTGTCAGCCTGTACATCGTCGCACGCACAGTGACCCCGCATTGCCAGCCTCCAGATCGCTGGTCAGCCCAATCGCTGGCCAACTCCACAACCCCCCACCATTGCACCCCCCACCCCCCCGGACCTCCCCGGGCCAGCCAATATGTCCCTCCACCCCGGCCAGCCCCGTTTTCCCCCCCACCCCCCCAGCCACAGCCTGCCCTGATTTCCCTGGCATACCCCCACTCTGCCGACAGTCCCAAATCACCCCCTCCCCCGCTGCTGACAGTCCCAAATGGCCCCCTCCCCCCGATGACCATCCCCGACACCTCCCCGGCCACCTCGTCCCCATCCTGCACCCCCCCCCCCCAACCTGGATGGCCAGCCCCGATCACCCTCTTCCCTCCCACTGCCAGCGATCCCAATACAAAGTGGCAGCAGGTCCCCCCACCCCCCCAATAGGCCCTGCCCTCTTGGCACTGCCTGTTGCCCAGTGGGCAATGCCACTTTGCCCCTCGGACAGTGCCAGGAGGTGGGGACAATGCATTATGATCATTATTAAATGTAAAGAGATCTCACCTTTCCAATTACCAACATCTGGCATCCAAACATAATAAGAACTTAAAGTTGAATCAATCGTTATACTCTTGGTTTAATCATGTGACCTGGCAACCCCTGACCTGGAAGCAGTGCCAACAAGAATGCAGTTAACATACAAAAGTTGTGTGACCAGATACAAAGGAGGGCTGCAGACAAAGGAGAACTGCAGCAGAGGGGAGAAAAAAGGGAGGCAAATTTACAAGGAGCTGTGTTTATTAATGTGTAATCCGTTTGTGGTGAACCACTGTTACTACATGTATGTGCCTGGACACACCCATACTGCACCTGGCCCAAGACTCCTCCCTTTCCACCTGAGACCCCTCCCTTTCCACCCAGAGTGGGGTATAAAGGTGATGGTCCCTCCTCCTCGCCTCAGTCTAGACCAGGTCAGCTACATGGGTGTGCTCCTGTTCTCTGTGAATAAAAGCCTATTAGTTTCCCTCTCTCACAGGCGTCTTCATGGTGTAATTGATAGCGCATCACCGTTAAATAGGACAAAAGGGGGAAGACAGAGTTAGAACAGGAATGGTCAATTTTACTGTCGTTGTTTCAGTTTTTCCGGAGCTAGGTTTTTCCAGAAATAGGCTTTAGAAATAGACTTCATCGGATAAAGGAGTCTCTGGGGAATATGCGCCACCAAGACTGTTTGAAGCTCGCTGAGGAGATTCTACAATTGTCTCCCCTATATCGGAGAGACCAAACGTAGACTGGGTGATCGCTTTGCTGAGCACCTCTGGTCTGTGCGCAATCAGGACCCTGATCTTCCGGTTGCCTGCCATTTTAACACACGATCCTGCTGCCATGCCCACATGTCTGTCCTTGGCTTGCTGCAATGTTCCAGTGAAGCTCAACGCAAACTGGAGGAACAGCATCTCATCTTCCGGCTCGGCACTTTACAGCCTTCCGGTCTCAACATCAAATTCAACAACTTCAGATGATTAGCTCTACCCCACCTCAACCCCTTTGTTTTCATTTCATTTCATTTTAACTGTTAACTACCTTTTATTTCTTTCTTGTCTTCCTTTATTTTTCTTTCGCCCCACTTTTCCCCCTATCTTATCCTATTTTTCCTTACCTTTTCTCCCCCTTTCCCCCCTTTTCTCTATTTTACCTCTCTCCCACGCATCTCCTCCCTCTGCCACATCTTCATCTGTCACAGCTTACCCTCTGATTTCAGCTTCTCAGCCGTTTAGCCATTTATTCTCTCTATGGGCTGCCATTAGCACCTCTTAGCCTTTCCTCTTGTTTTTGTGGCTATGACTCATCTTTCATTCCCTCACCCTGCAGTATAAATATCTCCCACTTTCTATGCCTTTGAGCTTTGCCAAAGGGTCATCTGGACTTGAAACGTCAGCTCTTTTCACTCCTTACAGATGCTGCCCGACCTGCTGAGATTTTCCAGCATTTTCTCTTTTGGTTTCAGATTCTACAACTGTGTTTTGTTCGAATGACAACCATCTTCAGAGACTTTGGATGAAACTATGATTGTGGGTGAACAAGGCTCAAGGGTTGAATTGATTGAATCTCATGTCTGTGGGGAGTAATACATGTGTTTGTAGATGTGTAAGATGGATATTTGTTGTATCGCCGAGTTGAAGTGAAATTTATTCTATTTGAAGTATGATTTTCCTGGTATGTTTAATTTAAGTTAGTTCTGATTGTGTTTACGTAAATGGTACTAAAAGCAGAATGGCGCTGGCAGTTTCTTCATTTGGGGGTTATTTGGTAGTTTGGTTCACAGATCTCCCAGGGGCATCATGGTCACACACCCCAAGACTGGAAATTCCCTCCCCCTCCCCCTTGCCCCTGAGCTCAATGGACCTTTAAATGGTCTGTCGAATTTTCTGCCTTGCCTGCTACAACCATCTTCAGAGACTTTGGATGAAACCCGTGGCGGGTGGGATGGGAATTGTTTGGCCCATAATTTGAATTATCCCATAATTTCATCAAAGATGAGAGTTTGTGAGCTATTTAGAGTTTTTGAGAGCTTTCAACTGTTTTGTCTTGAATTTGGGGTCTAGACAGACTTTCTTTAGGGCTTGTCTGTTTCCCGAAGAAAGCTACCTTAATCTGTAATTCATATAAAACAATCTTGTTCATTTACGGATCTATACTTGGTACTCTACCCAAGGTTGTATTTCTGTTTCCCATCAAATCACTGCATCTTCATCATGTGATACTGTATCAGTGTTACATCAGTACCAGTTGCTTCTGACGTTAACCCTTAAGTCTGAAGAGATAGGAGAGGCACTAAATGAATATTTTTCGTCGGTATTCAAACTGGAGAGGGACAGTGTTGTCAAGGGGAGTACTGAGATGCAGGCTATTGGACTGGATGGGATTGAGGTTCATAAGGAGGAGGTGTTAGCAATTCTGGAAAGGGTAAAAATAGATAAGTCCCCTGGGCCGGATGGGATTTGTCCTAGGATTCTCTGGGAGGCTAGAGAGGAGATTGCAGAGCCTTTGGCTTTGATCTTTGTGTCATCATTGTCTACAGGAACAGTGCCAGAAGACTGGAGGATAGCAAATGTTG
Source organism: Mustelus asterias (assembly GCF_964213995.1). Classification (NCBI taxonomy): domain Eukaryota; kingdom Metazoa; phylum Chordata; class Chondrichthyes; order Carcharhiniformes; family Triakidae; genus Mustelus; species Mustelus asterias. The sequence continues at coordinate 16,854,224 of NC_135806.1, forward strand.
TCCCCTTGTTCAAGAAGGGGAGTAGGGACAACCCTGGTAATTATAGACTGGTGAGCCTTACTTCTGTTGTGGGCAAAGTATTGGAAAGGATTATAAGAATTAGGATTTATAATCACCTAGAAAGGAATAATTTGATCAGGGATAGTCAGCACGGTTTTGTGAAGGGTAGGTCGTGCCTCACAAACCTTATTGAGTTCTTTGAGAAGGTGACCAAAGAGGTGGATGAGGGTAAAGCGGTTGATGTGGTGTATATGGATTTCAGCAAAGCATTTGATAAGGTTCCCCATGGTAAGCTTTTGCAGAAAATACGGACACATGGGATTGAGGGTGATTTAGTGGTTTGGATCAGGAATTGGCTAGCTGTAAGAAAACAGAGGGTGGTGGTTGATGGGAAATATTCATCCTGGAGTTCAGTTACTAGTGGTGTACCGCAAGGATCTGTTTTGGGGCCACTGCTGTTTGTCATTTTTATTAATGACCTGGATGAGGGCGTGGAAGGATGGATTAGTAAATTTGCGGATGACACTAAATCGGTGGAGTTGTAGACAGTGCGGAGGGAAGTGGCAGGTTACAGAGGGACATAGATAAGCTGCAGAGCTAGGCTGAGAGGTGGCAAATGGAGTTTAATGTGGAAAAGTGTGAGGCGATTCACTTTGGAAGGAGTAACAGGAATACAGAGTACTGGGCTAATGGTAAGATACTTGGTAGTGTGGATGAACAGAGGGATCTAGATGTCCATGTGCATAGATCCCTGAAAGTTGGCACCCAGGTTGATAGGGTTGTTAAGAAGGCGTACGGTGTGTTAGCCTTTATTGGTAGAGGGATTGAGTTTCGGAGCCAGGAGGTCATGCTGCAACTGTACAAAACTCTGGTGCAGCAGCATTTGGAGTATTGTGTACAGTTCTGGTCGCCGTATTATAGGAAAGATGTGGAAGTGTTGGAAAGGGTGCAGAGGAGATTTACCAGGATGTTGCCTGGTATGGTGGGAAAATCGTATGAGGAAAGGCTGAGGGGCTTGAGGTTGTTTTCATTAGAGAGAAGAAGGTTAAGAGGTGACTTAACAGAGGCATACAAGATGATCAGAGGATTAGATAGGGTGGAAAGTGAGAGCCTTTTCCCTCGGATGGTGATGGCTAGCACGAGGGGACATAGCTTTAAATTGAGGGGTGAGAGATATAGGACAGATGTTAGAGGTAGGTTCTTTACTCAGAGAGTAGTAAGGGCGTGGAATGCCCTGCCTGCAGCAGTAGTGGACTCGTCAACATTAAGAGCATTCAAATGGTTATTGGATAAACATATGGATGATATTGGAATAGTGTAGATTAGAGGGGCTTTAGATTGGTTCCACTGGTCGACGCAACATCGAGGGCCGTAGGGCCTGTACTGCGCTGTAATGTTCTATGTTCTATGTTTAACTCTACATTGACATATCATTTATATTGTGTCTTTTCACCTGAACACAAAGAATGGAACAGTCATCAAGATCTATCCATTTGGTATTCACCACCTTGTCAATCACCCTAATTAACCCCGACTATCCATTTGTGAATCACCACTGCCACCCATTTACCAATTTGAGTCATGAACCCGCACTCGCGATTATAACCGCTCAAAAGCCATCCTTCTTCCACTATCACCACAGTTCTCATATTCGCCAATCACTGCTGACATCCACCAGCCAATCCCTAATGCTACATCTCTAGCCATTCCTAAACCTCTGTAGGTTGTTGCCACTAACTCCCCTGATAAAGTGATACCATTTCCCAGTAACCCCTCCTGTTAAATCCTCTGTGACTGGGGTGTGTCCCCAAGAACTCACGCCATAGCTGGATGTTGGGGAATGCAAGTATTTATTGAAGGTCTTACTCGCTCCACACTCCAAACTACAACTGCCCTCCCAGGGCCAATCCTGGGCAGATCTCAGCCCACTCCCAGGCTCATCTGACCCATTCTGTAAGACCATAAGATATAGGAGCAGAATTAGGCCATTTGGCCCAACGAGTCTACTCTGCCATTCAATCATGGCTGATATGACTCACATTCCCATTCTCCTGCCTTCTCCCTGTAATCTTTGATCCCCTTATTGATCAAGAACACATCTATCCCTGTCTTAAAGACATTCAATGACCTGGCTCCACAGCCCTCTGTGACAACGAGTTTCAAAGATTCATCATCTTCTGACTGAAGAAATCCCTCCTCATCTGTTTTAAAGGAGCGTCCCTTCACTCTGAGGTTGTGCCCTCGAGTTCTAGTCTCTCCCACTAGTGGAAACATCCTCTCCATGTCCACTCTCTCTAGGCCTCTCAGTATTCTGTACGTTTCCATTAGGTCGCTCCTCATCCTTCTATCCTCCATCGAGCATAGACCGAGACTCCTCAACCGCTCTTCATATAACAAACCCTTAATTCCTGGGAATTAAAGGGGCTGTCCCCTAACATACATAATATCCCCACCCGCCCTATTTCTCACTCACATGAGGGTTGCTGTGACACTCGCAACTCACTGATCTTCATTTGCGACAATTCAATGAGCTTCCTGTTGATCTCAGCAGCTCACCAACTCAATATAGTTCAGGCTCAATGTCGGTGGAGGCGGGGGGGGGGGGGGGGGATAGTATCACAGAGTGAGCTAATCAGCTCAGTCCTTGCATCCACACAACTCCGAAGAGGACAGAGGGGTTGGGATTAAATATTCCACTGAACGATATCCGCACCATTCAATTCCTCACGTGAACAATACTTCTTTATTGGATAGAACAAGATCGAAATGTGAAAAATGGAGCCAATCCTCAAGGATTAAAGTAACAAAACTTAGCCATTATGCACAATGCTGTCTGAAAATATTTCAGTTTGGAAAAACAAGAAATAACCTGTTCCCTCTTTGTGCTGCAGGCTCCCCACAAACTCTTCAATGTTTACTTTCCTGCCTGTTTGGGAACTAATTGCTTTTAGAAATCAATTAATTCCACCGGAGTGAATTCCAACATTCACAACATCATGTTCCAAGTGTTGTTGAAATGTTAATATAAAGTATTAGAATTTACCACTTATTAAACTGTAGCATTTCATAAGGTTCCCCGAAAATGGAGCGCAACAACTTCACAGACTATTGGCCAACACAAGAACCGTTTGATATCTACCAGAAACAACTTAGTTAGGTTAAAGATTAATGGAAGAAAGTATTGTGGTCATGCCCCATTAGGAATTACAGTTCTGGAATATCGGAAACCTTTCAAAGGTAAGTCACAGTAAGTGAACAAAACTGTTAGAAAGAGAAGGAAAAAAATGAACTTGAGAAAGAGCTTCACTTGCGAACCTTGTCGAAACGACAGGGATCTCGACCCTTGGCTGGAGAGCTGGCGAGAGCACCCCCGCCGATGCCCTACCACCCCACCCCCCCCCCCCCCCCCGACCTTATTTTCAGGAGTTCCAAGCAGGCACTTGGCAGGACGGCAGCAGACATTCCCTCAGGATCAAGGACCCCCAGTGGGTGGTTGTCCTAGCCGCCAAGAGCTGCCAGCCAATCGGAGATCAGTGGCTGTTCTGTATTCAGCAGTGCCACTCAGGAGGCAGTAGCTACTGTTGATATGACATCTACCTGAAGCCTAGAATCGTCACCATGGGAAAATAATGATGGGAAAACAATGCTGGTGAATGCTGACAAGGGGGGAGGTGGGGTGGGGGGCGGGGAGGGGGGGGTTTCATGTTAGAGGTCATAAGAGAGTTGCAAAGAGATGTCAGCAACAAGGGTTGGGGAGTGACTTTCAGAGGGCCTCCTCTTCCTGATACCAGATCCCTCAATTTGCTATTGATTGACTTTAAATGAGGAATCCTCCCCCCTCATGTTTCTCCATGACGAGCCACCCTCACTGTCTCCACTTCTGGTTTAACAGCAGTGGTGATGGGATTAGGCAAAAGACAAGGCTTCCAATTGCAACCACTTTCAGCCATAACTGCCAGGTACATGATCCACCCTGGCCTCCTGCATCCTCAGTATCTTAGATGCCTGTCTTTAGCCAATTCGATTCACTCCATGTGATGTCAAGAAAAGTCTGAAGGCAGTAGATACTGCAAAGGCTATGGGCATCAATTGGTAGTGGGGTAGGAAAGCCTCCCATGGCCTTTCAACCACAGACTTGATAGGGGTGGAGGCAGGGAGGTGCCAGGGGCCCATCCACCACCCTCCTGCATGATGAAATGCTCCCCCACCATCAAGCTCGTCATGAGGAAGGGCACAAGATTTCACCCAAAATATCCAATGTTTATTCTGGCAATAGACAATCTTGTTCTCCTCAGTGTGTTGGAATGACAAGTGCTTCGGAATTGCTTGAAACTTGGACATGTTGTGTGGAGGTTCATCCACACAATTAGTTATGGTGCGCATCCCATGCCCTTCTTTTGATCACAATTGAGAAGTATTTTATCTGTTCAAGGGATGTGGATGCTACTGGGTGGGCCAGCATTGTTTACCCATCCTTATTTTCCCATGGTGGTGAACCATTTGTTTGCACTGCTAAAGTAAAGTTTTTAAAGTTTATTTATTAGTGTCACAACACTAACAATGCACTGAAGATACTGTGAAAATCCCCTAGTCGCTACACTCTGACGCCTGTTCGGGTACATTAAGAGGCAATTTAACATGACCAATGCACCTAGCCAGCACGTCTTTTCGACTGTGGGAGGAAACAAGAACACCCAGAGGAAACCCATGCAGACACGGGGAGAACGTGCAAACTCCACACAGACAATGACCCAATCCGGGTCCCTGGCGCTGTGAGGCACCAAGAGAGCGTTAATGGGCACTTTCTGACAGGAGCATGTCCTCCACAACACTTCCTACAGCCGATGACTATCTTCTTCGTTTTGTTGACATTGAGGGAGAGAGTATTGTTGTCACACCAGTTCACCAGATTCTCTATCTCTTTCCTGCACTCTGTCTCGTCATTGTTTGAGATCCAACCCACCATGGTGGAGTCATCAGCAAACTTGAAAATCGAATTGGAGGGGAATTTGGCCACACGGTCATAGGTGTATAAGGAGTATAGTAGGGGGCTGAGAACACAACCTTGTGGGGCACCGGTGTTGAGGATGATTGTGGAGGAGGTATTATTGCCTATCCTTACTGATTGAGGTCTGTGGGTTAGGAAGTTCAGGATCCAGTCGCAGAACATAGAACATAGAACAGTACAGCACAGTAACAGGCCCTTCAGCCCATGATGTTGTGCCGAACATGACTCCAAATTAAACTAATCCCTTCCGCCTGCCCTTGACCATATCCGGCTATTCCATGCATATTCATGTGCTCATCGAAAAGCCCCTTAAACACCCCGATCGTAACTGCCTGCACCCCCATCCCTGGCAGTGTGTTCCAGGGACCTACCATTCTCTATGTAAAAAACATGCCCCTCACATCTCCTTTGAACTTGCCCCCCTCTCGCCTTAGCTGCGTGCCCCCTATTATTAGACATTTCAACTCTGGGAAAAAGATTCTGACTATCAACCCTATTTATACCTCTCATAATTTTATAAACTTCTATCAGGTCTCCCCTCAGCCTCTGCCGCTCCAGAGAAACCAATCCTAGTTTGTCCAGCCACTCCTTATAGCTCATACCCTCTAATCCAGGCAACGTTTTGGCAAACCTCTTCTCCATCCTTTCCAAAGCCTCCTCATACTTCCAGTAATATGGTGAACAGAAATTAACGCAATGCTCTAAGTGCAACCTAACCAAAGTTTGATAAGGTTGCAACATGGCATCTTGTACTCAATGCCCCAACCAACAAAGGCTAGCATGCCATATGCCTTCCTTACCATCCTCTGTACTTATGTGGCCACTTTCAGGGAGCTATGGACTTGAACCCCAAGTTCCTTCTGTACATCAGCACTGTCCTGCCATTATATTTATTTCTAAGAAATAAATTTCTTGAGTCCGACTGCATACCTTAGAACAGCGGTCTCCAAACTCCGATCTGGATGCAGCCCGCTGCGGGCCGATGTGGCCCGCGGGCCGTAGTTTGGAGACCCCCGCCTTAGAGGACAACATTATTTAATGAAATACTAAAATATTAGGAATTAACAAACAACAAAGAAAATTACAGCACCAGAACAGGCCCTTCGGCCCTCCAAGCCTGCACTGACCATACTGCCCGACTGAACTAAAACCCCTTCCTTTCCAGGGACCATATCCCTCTATTCCCATCCTATTCATGTATTTGTCAAGACGCCCCTTAAAAGTCACTATTGTATCTGCTTCCACTATCTCCCCCGGCAGCGAGTTCCAGGCACCTACCACCCTCTGTGTAAAAAACTTGTCTCATACATCTCCTTTAAACCTTGCCCCTCGCAACTTAAACCTTTGCCCCCTAGTAATAGATCCCCTAGAAAGACTCTTCCCTCCTGGGAAAAAGCTTCTGACTATCCACTCTATCCATGTCCCTCATAATCTTGTAGACTTCTATCAGGTCGCCCCTCAATCTCCGTCGTTCCAGTGAGAGCAATAATGCAGGATAACAGCACGATCAGCAAGTATGAGTCCACATAGGAACTGTTAAACACCAATTACAAACACCAACTGGTTAAACTAAATGCTAATCAAAGAAAGATTTGTGGTGATATTTTGTCAGGACATTGAGGTGTTGGAAAACTTTCAAAAGAGATTAAGAAAAAGGACACAAGTTAATGAAAAACAGGAGTCATGGTAAGGGAGCAAAACAGCTATAAACAAAAAAGGAATCTATCAACATAAAAGTCAGGGGCAGAGAGGAAATATCAAAATACCCGGAATCAATCGAGAAATCCAGTCAAATGAGAGTTTGAGACAAGAAAGGAAATTGAGATCAATCAATTAAGGCAGGTCCACTTTGTACAGTGGAAATATTAGAGCGTGGGTGAAGCGATCAGCACTCGGTTCCTGTCCAGAGTCGGAGTTGCTGATCACTTGAGAGCTGAAATGAAGAATCCAGTGTCCCTCCTGGCTATCGGCCTGATCCTGCCTTCCTTTACAGGCTCTGACAAGATTAAATGGATGTACCCTAAGGAGAAATTTACACATCTATGCGGTTATAATTACGTTAGAAAAATATACGAGACCTGCGGAGGTTGGCCGTGGAAAGCCCTCCTTCCTCATCGGTTTGGTGAGTATTGCCATCCCTTCCAGTGACTGGAGTGAGGAACAGGATCTGATACTTGTGGGATGCAACTGAGGGCATGTGCCAGCGACTGGGAAGCACGGAAATTCCGGGAAGGAGGAGAGCCCCTGCTCAATTTAATGCCTGGACGTTATTTGAAATCCGTTTTCTGTCAGGCAGTTGGCCAGAATCAGCGAGTGGTCCTGAATAAATGCCTGGATGCGACCTGGCTGCTGCCTCCCTTCAGCTGCCGGGATTCCGGAGACGGAGAAAACTTGGCTGCTTTGCGTTAAGTTTCAAATGGATTTCCAAGTATCAAGAATGCAACCTGATTTAAATATTGAAATCACTGACCCACCTTTCCAGAGCCAGTCACTTAGCCAGGCTGGGTTGGGTTTGCATTTTATGTTTTTACAATTTAACCCCTGACCCCCCCCTCCATCCTGCCCATCAAGGGGAAGGGTGAGGGAAAATGTGTGTGTGTGGGAAGGGGGGTGGGGAGGGGGGAATAACAGTCCCCCTGCAGTCATTGTTCTTTACCAGGTTGATTTCCTTCAATGTCATTGTGATGTGGATTCTATTGATCACCGAACCAACAAATACGTTGACCTCCTTTAATCTTGTCTATTGCATTCGCTGCTCCCAATGTGGCCTACTCTACATCGGAGAGACCAAACACAGACTGGGTGACTGCTTTGTGGAACATCTTCAGTCCGTCCGTCTTCAGACCTTCCTGCCGTTTGCCATTTCAACACTCCACCCTGCTGTCCTGTCCACATGTCCGTCCTTGGCCTTTTGCAATGTTCTGGTGAACCCCAGCGCAAACTGGAGGAACAGCACCTCACCTTCCGACTGGGCACTTTATAGCCTTCTGGACTGAACATTGAGTTCAACATCTTCAGAAGATGAACTCTCGCCTCCACCTTCCCCCCCATTTCCATTTCATTTATTTCATTTCTTCTTTTCGTCTGATTCATCCGTTTTTGTTACTTCATATTCTTATCTTTATTTTTTCAACTTCTGAAGTCTCGCTCTCCATCAAGTTCTCCAATGCCCCCCGCCACACTCCCCCCGCACTCAGTGCCGTTCCTCAGGTTGTCTTCTGGTAATCTCTATCTTTGTTCTACCATTCACACATTCCAATCTCTTAATGGACTCTCTTAGCGCCATTCTCAGCCCCTATCATCACCATTTCCGTTCCCTTTGTCCAATTACAGCACCCCCCCCCCCCCCCCCCCCCACCTACCCCGCCAACAACTTCTCATTGCAAAGCTTCCTTCTTCAAGCTCTTATTCTCCTGATTCAATTCTTCATTGGACTTGTTCATATTTTCTTGTTGCTTTTTCATGGAGTTTAGTTTATTCTCCATTGTCTCAATAATTTCTCCTTCTTTACTTGATTTTGTCAATTTTTGCAACCCTTTTTTTCACGTTTGCCATCACTTATTTCACCTTGTTGTTTTAATGTAGTCTCTGGAGGCTTTTTCCTTTTTGCCGATACCTCTTTATGTTTATAGCTTCTACTTTCTTCTGAAGTCTTTAATTTCTGCATTTCTTCCAAGGGGAATCCATCATGTTCTTGTTGGACGTATACATTTCACAAATGGAACTTACATTTCTACTTGTCTTAACTTCAGCCAAAGCTTTTTTGGCTTCATTGTTAGTCGGTTCTGTCTCTGACAAAGTGTTGGTTGGTTTCCATTCTGAAATTCTCCCATTGCTCTTCTTCTGGGGTCTTCCATTACCCTCCTCTGGGATCTTTCATTGCCCTCCTTCTGGGGTCTTTCGCTGCCTTCCGCCTGGAGTCTTCCTCTGCCCTCCTCCTGGGTCTTTCTATGCCCTTCTCCTGGAGTGTTTCTTTGCTCTCCTCCTGGGGTCTTTCTCTGTCCTCCTTCTGAGGTCTTCTGTCGCCTCTTCCTTGAGGTCTTTGTGACTTATGGACTTCTTTTCAGAGTTAACCTGTATCTGGGATTTTCTCCAATTCTCCTGTCCACTGCCGTTTGTTCCTTCTTGTGGTTGCTACTTTTAGTGCATTGCCACTTTAAATGTGTTACTTCTTTAAATGCATTACCACTTTATGACTGTCATCTTTTTTACTGAGCTGTTGGCAGCTGTTGGCTTTCCCTCTGTGTTTTCTCCGTGCTTTTGAAGTTTTGCCGCAAACCTGGCTGCTCATTTTTGAATGATCAAAACTTCACTGTTCACTATAGGAAGCTCCCATACTGAGAGCCGTGGAGTGTCGGTTAAAATAAAGACACTAAACTCTAAAGGAGTGAAAGTTATTTCCAAGGAAGTGAAAGTACACATTCAGAACAAACCTTGGGCCCGATTTTACCATTGCGTCGCGCCTGTTTTCAGGCGCAAAAACGTGAAGTCAGGCGTGAGGCCATTAATGCGATCCACGCCCGCATCCGTGCAGATGCCCACTTTACCATGGCCCGAAAATGCCCGCGATCCGATTCGCACCCGAAACGGGTGCAACGGCGATTTGCATACATTTAAATTGAATTAATGAACTGCCTGCCCAACTTTATCAGCATTTCCCCTTTTACCATCGTGTTCGCGCGTCCAGATTCGGCGCGGAACAGACACACTCGACAAAGGTCTGTTTCGGACGCTCCAGGCTCTGAAGAGGTGAGTTCAGAGCTTCCAACAGCTCTCTGACTGAGATCGGTGGTGGTGGGGGAGGGGGAGGTGGGCCAGATCATTCTCTGGTAAGGGGGTGGGAAAAGGGAGGCCCAATCATTTTCTGGTGGGGCGGGGGGAGGGGGAGGGAGGCCAGATTTTTGTCTGTTGGGGCTGGGGGTGGGGGGGCGTGCTGAGAGGCAGATCGCTGTCTGGTGGGAGGGGGGGGGGTGGTGAAGGAGGCCAGATTGTTGTCTGGTAGGGGAGGTGGGGTGGGGAGAGGCCAGATGGATCTCTGGAGGGTTGGCGGGGGGGGGAAGCCAGATGGATCTCTGGCGGGGAGGGGTGGGGGAAGGCCAAGTGGATCTCTGGTGGGGGGGAAGGCCAGATGGATCTCTGGTTGGGGGGTGCGGGGGAGCAGGGGCAGGGGGGCCTGCTGCCACTCTGCGGGCGATCAGTGTGGGGAAAGGGGACAGAGGGTCGCGGTTCGTCTGGGTAGCGGGGGGATGGGTGGATAAGGGGGACAGTTATGTTGGGCTGGTGGGTCGATGTCTGTGGGGGCCATCGTTCCCGCTTTTCGCTCCTGGGCTGCTTTATCCACTTTTTGGGGCCTGGGAGCAATGTGACAGGGGCGCGATTTTCAAATTTATTTCCTCACTGCGCATGCACAGTTCAGAGCACCGATTGTTTCGGGCATGCTAAACCCCATCCACAGCACGATTCGGACTCGTGATTTTTTTTCAGGCAGAGTACGTACGGGGGCGCCTGGGAACAGATTTCCAAGTCGGATCTGAATTACGCCCAGATTCAGCACTTGGAATGAAAATGGTAAAATCAGGCCTCCTGTGTGCAAAACAGGAAGCTAGTTGGTCTCAGCATTTAAAGGAACCCTTGCCTGGAGAGGGGAGTGTGCAGCCGGACCTGGGTGTCCTTGTGCACCAGTCACTGAAGGTAAGCATGCAGGTGCAGCAGGCGGTAAAGAAGGCAAATGGCATGTTGGCCTTCATTGCGAGAGGTTTCGAGTACAGGAGCATGTTTGTTGCAATTCTACAGGGTGCGACCACGCCTAGAGTATTGTGTGCAGTTTTGGTCTCCTTTTCTGAGGAAGGATGTTCTTGCTCTCGAGGGAGTGCAGCGAAGGTTTACCAGGCTGATTCCGGGGATGGCGGGACTGATGTATGAGGAGAGATTGACTAGTTAGGATTGTTCCCGCTGGAGTTCAGATGAATGAGGGAGAGATCTCATAGAGACTGATAAAATTCTAACAGGACTAGACAGGGTAGATGCAGGGAGGATATTCCTGATAGTGGGAGAGTTCAGAACCAGGGTCAGAGTCTGAGGAATCGGGCTGAACCATTTAGGACGGAGGTGAGGAGACATTTCTTCACCCAAAGAGTGGTGAGCCTGTGGAATTCATTACCACAGGAAGTAGTTGATGCTAAAACATTGAATGTATTCAAGAGGCGGCTGGATATAGCACTTGGGGTGATTGGGATCAAAGGTTATGGGGAGAAAGCAGGATTAGGCTATTGAGTTGGATGATCAGCCATGATCGTAATGAATGGCAGAGAGGGCTTGAAGGGCCAAGTGGCCTCCTCCTGCTCCTAAATTTTATGTTTGTATTTTTCTCTTTCGTTTGCTCAGCTACTGAAAATCCCACTGTCCTCATACTTTCCCCGGCAAATTCTCCGAAGACGGAAAACCAGTACACAAACAGTTAAATTCAAAAATCCCAATTAAAGCAGCTGGTAATACGATCATTGCACATTTAAAAATGTCCATATTGGGCTTCTAGTCACTTTCAGCTCCCTTGATGGTGTCCGCTGACTTACCCCTGAGTCCACACCCAGGCTTAACCAATCAAACACAGTGAGCATCAATAGTAAACGGACTCACACACTCACACAAAGAATAATGAACATTACACTAAGGTGGGAATCAGCAGGTTGGTGCCGGCTTCTTGATGTGCCATTACTTTCAGCACTTTTAACCAGTTGCTGCTCACTAACCAATTCCATTTTCCAAGTTAAAAATTCCATCCCTCGATTAATCCTGTTTCCTCCCACCTCAGGCAGTGCCTGAACTGTAGAGCGCTGCCAGCATTTTCTGCTTAGATGTCAAGTTTGAAGTTGTGTGTCTAACCAGTCACAGAAAGGACAGAGCATCCCGCTTTCTGAGACAGGGAGCAGCAGTGTGCAGCTGGGACGGGGCAAAGATCATAACGCCAATCCTTCGGTGTTGACCAGTGGAGTTTCCTCTCTGTTCCAGATCCTTTCCAGGCCTCGGGTGACAATGACAACTCCAAGGAGTCGAACAAAAGGAAGGTTCAGGTGATGATGGCAGATCAGCATCAGATAACACTGCATCGCGAGGAGCGCAACGTGTATGATGATGCCAACCCCTACGAGCCAATGCAAGATTATTCTTCCGAGGTTGTCACTAAGCCCGAGAGAGATGTCAATGTGGTGACTGCGCGTCCAAAAATTGACGTCCGAACGAAACTAATCGAAGGCTCACTTTCAAAAAAATGCTGCAAATTGAGCTGCACTACAATCGATATGCGTCAACTGTGCTGAATGTGAAATGATCTTCAGCACATCTCTGTGCTTACAAACTATTCTCTGTCCATCAATTCAGAATCAGTCGGACTTTAATGTGTAAGGGTATGTCCTGATCACTCCTTCTTCACTTTGGGCATCAGGACACAGATGGCAGCAGATCCTGCAGGATTTTCTGCCCAGAATGGTTGGAAAATCCCGCAGTTTGGTAATCTCTGCCTCCGCCAAATTCCTACAATGGGTGCTGGCAGAGAATGTTCTGCTCTGGGAGTGCAAATTCGTCAAATTTACTCTATGGTAATGATCTCTTGTCAATGACTTGTCTCGTGGTCGCATTGCAATTATAGAATTACTGGAATTACTGCAACGCTAATTATTTCAGTCTGTTCATTTTCTTATCCAAATGAAGTCATCCACTCAATTTTCTTAAGAGTGCCTGGAAAACCACCATGTCTAAGATCATGTGTAAAGTCTGGAAAATTAAATATTGAGATGTGTACAATAAATCAAAACTCGCAGTGAATTTAAAGTTGAAAATGTAAAAGTCTTTGGAGGCAGAAGTCCCTTCATCAAAATCCCTTTATTTACAAACTCTAACAGCAATACACAGAGACAGCAGTCTACAGCAGAATTTTTAAACGTGTAGTGGGAAATATTTCTTCACAAAAATAACGTTATAAATAGAAAACTTTGATACCATGTTAACATTTAACTAAACATTTAACTTTAGCAGCTGCAGTACGACGCTTTGTTTATTTAACTCATCTTTTCCACATTTTTTGCAATAAATATTTTTTTTTCACTTTAACACAATGATGAATAAACTGTTTCTTTACTTCAACACAATGGTTTTGTTGCCTTTCTTTAAACAAGGAAGTAAGTAAGGGAGCAATGTAATGAGGGGAGGGGAATGGAAGAGGAGGGGAAGGGAAACGAGGGAAGGGGAAGTGAGGATTTGGACATATAAATTGTACAGTTCATGTAATAAGTCTTCAGAGGCAGAAGACCCTACACCAAAATCCCTTTACCTACAATTCCAACAGCCGTACACAGAGCGCTATCAGTCAGCAGTCTACCTTCAGGAGTGCCAGAGGAACTGACACTCCCAGTTAAATACAAGGAAAATACTCCCTGATTGGCCCATCAATTGATTCCTTAATTAGGGAGTTCATATTCCAACAGGTCAATCTCAATGGCCTGATTGAAGTCATTACAAAAAGAAAGCATAATTTACAGAGAAAGGAAAATTGATTTCAAGCCAAAGATCTGCCGTTGAAGAGGGATGATTAAACGCATCGTCAAAAAGTAGGTTTTAAGCTGCTGCTAGAAGGAGGAGAACAAAATGGAGGTTTTGGGAGAGAATTCCTGCGTGTAGGGTTTTGGCAGCTGTAGTCACAGCCACCAAGGGGAGACAGAGTCTCAGAGATTTCAGAGATAAGGAGGGACAAGACCGTGAAGGGATTTGCACACAAAATATTGAATGGAAAGCATTGATGTACCTGGAGCCATTGGAGGCCAGTCCGGAGAGGGCTGGTCAGAAAACATTCCTGGGCGTGGAATAGAATATTTGGGAACAGCTGGGAATTTTCCTGAGTTGATGTTCATGGATGGTGAAAGGTAAGAGGCCATTGGTCAATCAGGGATCACATCAAGCTTGGCCCAAAGTATATAAGCAGATGTGGAGGGCAGTGCAGCTGCAAGAAAGTGGAGTTTGTGATGAATAGGTCATCATTTCCAGATGCTGAACAACCCCCCCCCCCCCAACTTTTTGAGAGGAAATAAATGGATTGTGAACAGTCTGTTTTAGCCTGAGACAGTAAATAAGGTGCGGTTCAGTTGATAGCAAAGATATAGAGCCTGTGATGGTGGCTGAAGATGATCTCATCAATGTTTAGCTGGAGAAGTTTTGGGCTCATCCAACTCTGGATGTTAGGCAAGAAGCGGCACGGTGACACAATGGTTAGCACTGCTGTCTCACAGCGCCAGGGACCCAGGTTCAATTCCCAGCTTGGGAATCCACACTGTCTGTGTGGAGTTTGCACGTTCTCCCCGTGTCTGCGTGGGTTTCCTCCGGGTGCTCCGGTTTCCTCCCACAGTCCAAAGATGTGCGGGTTAGGTTGATCGGCCATGGCAAATTGCCCATCGTGTCAGAGGAATTAGTAGGGTAAATACATGGGGGTAAGGGGATTGGGCCTGGGTGGGATTGTGGTCAGTGCAGACTAGATGGGTCGAATGGCCTTCTGTACTGTAGTGATTCTATGATTCTATGAAGACTATTTTCCCAGAGACAGCACAGGAGTCGTGGGAGGTGGTGAAGAGGCAAGCCAGGGACCATCAGAAAACCTGAAGAATTTGATCCCATGTCTATTGATGACACTGCAAGAGGACTATCGAGTGTAAAATAAGAAAGGGATAGGATTAATCCTGCAGAGACTCCACGGGTAACAATGAGTTATTGCTACAATCCCCTGACTACAGTAGGATAGAGAACTGTAAAACCAAATTAAATGACTCCGTAATGATGTTGAGGCATTGGAGATGATGGTGTAGCCAGCCATGTCTGGAGAGATGATACAGAGGAATAATGCACCTTAACCGCAGTTTGATTTATGACCTGTCCTAGGACAGGTTGGAAACCAGATTGGGGAGCTTTTCAATCTGGGGTTGGGATCCTGATGCCTGAATCTTTTCCAGGTCCTGGGCAGCATCTGAGGGGAGATAGGAGAGATTAGGGGCAGCACGGTGGCACAGTGGTTAGCACTGCTGCCTCACAGTGCCAGTGATCTGAGTTCAATTCCCGGCTTGGGTCACTGTCTGCGTGGAGTTTGCACATTCTCCCTCAGTCTGCATAGGTTTCCTCCCACAGTTCAAAGGTGTGCGGGTTAGGCGGATTGGCCATGCTAAATTGCCCCTTAGTGTCAGGGGGACTAGCTAGGGTAAATACATGGGATTGTGGGGGTAGAGCCTGAGCGTGATTGTGGTTGGTGCAGACTCGATGGGCCGAATTATCTCTTTTTGCACTGTACGGTTCTATGATCTATGCTTACAAAATGGAGAGAGTTATCAGCCAGGACTTTGACCCCTTTGTTTTCATTTCATTTCATTTTTAACTGTTAACTACCTTTTATTTATTTCTTGTCTTTCTTTATTTTTCTTTCGCCCCACTCTTTTCCCTTATCTTATCCTATTTTTCCTTACCTTTTCTTCCCTTTTGCTTCCCCTTTCCCCATTTTTCTCAATTTTACCTCTCTCCCACCCATCTCCCCCCTCCCCCCACATCTTCATCTGTCACAGTTTACCCTCTGATTTCAGCTTCTCTGCCGTTTGGCCATTCACACCTTCTATTCTCTCTATGGGCTGCCATTAGCACCTCTTGGCCTTTCCCCTGGTTTCTATAGCTATGACTCATCTCTCATTCCCTCCCCCTGCAGTATAAATATCTCCCACTTTCTCTGCCTTTCAGCTTTAACAAAGGGTCATCTGGACTCGAAACGTCAGCTCTTTTCTCTCCTAACAGATGCTGCCAGACCTGCTGAGATTTTCCAGCATTTTCTCTTTTGGTTGGATAATGTGGGTCGGGGGGTGATTTGGTAGAAAGCAAAAGTTTTGAGCAGAAGAGGCTGCTAATCAAATGGTCGCAACTCAGTGATAACAAAGACCATGGGTTTGACTAACTTATTGTTAGAGATGAGAAAGTAGTTCACAAGAAAGAGCGCTTAAAAGAGGTGGCTATTAGTGAGGAAGAGCAGCTGGGAGTTTTCTTTACTGTTTAGTCATAGTGGGTGGTTTTGGCAGAAAAGAGTGAATCTTTACACAGTGTTTAATGTGATCCAGTCAGATCTGATACTGGAACATTCATTGGGCAGATACACATAAGGCTGCATCACTTTGACCCTGGGAACAATGATGTGGACATGCCAAGAGAAATGACCCCAATGCAGGAGACGGGAGCAAGGGTTTCTCATTCTCCCAATAACATGCATCATCACACACTGCAGGAACAAACCTTACTCAGAATGGGCCTGGGGAAAGGAGTTTATTCCACATTGTCAGACCACATTCCTGTTCCATTTGCTTTTGTTCCTGAAATACAGACATCAGCTACAACAAATGCTGAACCAATCCTTGTTTTTAGTGTCTTCACGTTACACAATCCAATGAGACTCATATCTTATCAGATCAGTCGCAATCTCATTGAAAGATGGAGCAGACGCGATGGGCCCGAATTATCTGCTTCGGGACCTCATTTATGTTATTACTGAAATCACAAATCACTCTCGAACTCAGACACCAAGCTTAATCATTTCAGCTTGACCACAACAAACGGTGACTCTTACACCAATTCTAGATTTTCATTGAATCATAAACTCCCTACAGTGGAGAAAGAGGCCCATCGAGCCTGCTCCGGCAACAATCCCACCCAGGCCCTATCCTTGTAAACCCATACATTTACCCTGCGAATCCCCCTGACACGACGGGGCAATTTAGCATGGCCAATCAACCTAACCCGCACATCTTTGGACCAAGGAAGGAAACCGGAGCACCCAGAGGAAACCCACGCAGACACGGGGAGAATGTGCAAACTCCACACAGACAGTGACCCGAGGCTGGAATTGAACCCGGGTCCCTGGCGGTGTGAGGCAGCAGCGCTAACCACTGTGTGACCATGCCATCACAATGTGCCAGATGAAAGGTATCATACATGGCCCAATACATGTTCTGTATGTTCTAATTGGATTTGAGGTTAACCTGAGGTGTTAGATCGATCAGGGTGGTCGATTTTGAAGGACTGTTAAGAGGACCTTAAAATGGAAGTGCCTGGAGTGAAATGAACGACATTCGAGCAACATTTCTACACCACCAATAACATAGGCCAGCACTTTACAGACACCCCAACCTGAATGGACATTTAAATAGCTCGTGCATCGACAGGGGTGGTGGTGGGGGGGGGGAACATCCAGGCCATAAATTATGGAAGTCCGTGACCCTCAAAATATCCAATCGCCTGCAAAAGGTGTGTGCATCCTCCTTCACTCCGACTCTCTTAGACTTGGGCCACTGGGCCTCAGAGGCAGGCTCCGCTGCCTGGATCTTGCCCAGCCTGAGTTGGAAGATTGGGCCAGACCGCCATGGATGAAATTCGGTACAGGTAGATGGGTATGGAGTGGCAATAAAGATGACTCCTAGTTCTGGACTCACCCAAAAGATAATTTATTTTTATTTGTTCATGGGATGTGGGCATTGCTGGCTGGGCCAGTATTTATCACCCCCCCGCCCCTCCCCACCCCACCCCCTGCCCCACCCCACCCGAGGACATTTAAGAGTCAACCACATTGCTGTGAATCTGGAGTCGCATGTCGGCCAGACCGGGTAAGAATGACAGATTTCCATCCGTAAAGGACATTAGTGAACCAGATAGAATCATAGAATCTACAGCACGGAGACAGGCCCTTCAGCCCAAACTGGTCCATGCTGATCAAAAAGCCCATCTAAGCTAACCCCATTTTCCTGCATTTGGCCCATATCCCTCTAAACCTATAGAATCATAAAATCTACGGCACGGGAAATCAAAGTGGAGAATGTGGGTTTTTCCGACAATCGACAATGATTTCATAGTCATCCAGATTTTTATTGAATTCAAACTTCGCCATCTGCCATGGTGGGATTCAAGCCTGGGTCACCGGAGCGTCACCCTGGGTCTCTGGATTACTAGCCCAGTGACAATACCACTACGCCACTGACTCCCCAGAAAACATCCTTTCCACTTTCGCCTTGTCAACACCACATCTTATATACTTCAATCAAGGTCACCCCTTCACAGTTCGAAACTCCATTGTAAATGATAAAGAACAAAAAACAATAAAAACAAAGTATCCCTCCTGAGGTGATGCGTCCCAGAACAAAATGCAATGTTTTGAAAGCAGGCGAACCAGAGCTTTACACAACTGCAAAACAAAGAATAATATAAAACAAAACAGATGCTGGAAATTTGAAATTAAAAAGGGTGTGGGAAACAAGGCTGAACTTCCTGTAGCTTACCTGAGTTTTTTCCCAGTCTGCGTTGCCTGACCTGTCATCCCAGGCTGAGTGAGTAGTGCAGCACGTTCCTGGCTCGCTGTTTCAAAATGCAGGAGATACAAAGTGAAGGAGACTACGTCCCCTTTTTGATTTAGTCTTTTGTGTCTGAGAGTGGGAATTGAAGCAGCAATCTTGTGACTGAGGGAAGAGTACTACTCACTGAGCCATGGCTGATCATCACCCCCTTTATTACAGCATCTGCTGAGTAAACTAGGTCATACTAAAGTTCCAGTTGACAGGCCAGGAAGCAGGCAAGTGGATAGAATTTGGGGGGTGGGCATGATGTTGGGAGTGGGTTTTGTGGGGGGACCTGGGTGAGGTGGGGTTCCGTAGTGGACGGAGGGGCTCTGGGGGTTGATGGCAGTTGGTACCGGGTCAGGGTCGGAGGAGTCAGAGGCTGGTTCAAGAATGGGAGGGAGCCTTGGTCAATGAAGGGGAGTAGGCCAGTTGGGGGTTTGCAGGAGGTTGGGGTTGAGGCAGGTGGGAGGTCGGGTCGGTAGCTGGTTGGAGGCATGGTTGAGGGTTGGGTTGGGGGTAGGCCAGGTCTGAAGTTAGCTATATTTCCCATCAGGCCATAGTAGTGTTCTTTTTTTGCTTCGCCATTTTGTATTAGACAATAGCCCATGGCTACAGGTGCAAGAATTATAGCGTGATTATAGTGGGGAAAGTTAATTATTTGAATATAGACTAGGAACAAGCATTGCGAAGTGCAGAGAGGGGCAAGAGTTCTGAGAGTGTGCTCAGGAAAATTTCCAACAGAAATATGTTTCCAAACCAATGAGAAGGTTGCCGTGTGTCAGCAAGGCTGAACCGCTGCGGCTGAGGCCCAGATGGAGCTGGAAATGAAAACACAGAAAATGCTGGAAATACCGAGCAGGTCAGGCAGCATCTTTGGAGAGGGAAATAGTTTATATTCAGGTCAATGATCTCTCATCAGAAGCACCTGTAGCTGGTCTTTCACAGTCAAGGGCTGCTCAATGATTCCTACTCTCGAAGTTGCTGTCTTCTCAACTGCACATGGTTGGCACACGGCAATGGAGGGGCACTGGCAGAGTGGCAGGAGTGGGAGCGTGAGTGCTGTAATTCTGAGAGATGGCAGCAGGTGGAGCCACTGCCACTGACCAGAGAGGAGAAACGTGACAGGAATCCTCCCCATCTGTTGGAGAACAGAATGCTGGTGTACTGTGAGGGACTGGAAACCCGTCTTCTCAACTACAGATCAACAGCTTTCCCCAATCCAGTCTGCAGCCTCTGGAGAAACACCCCGTGGAAACATTCGGTGAACAGACGGAGGGAAGAGTTACCACAGGGGGATGTGCAGCTGATTCATTTATTTTTCCATCCGTGGTGCTGTGACTTATTGAGAAATCTGTCTTGAATGTGGATTTTGCGTTGAGTTTTATTTTCGCATTGTGGTCAGGAGAATAATGTGATTCTCAGTGACG
This sequence comes from Mustelus asterias, assembly GCF_964213995.1. NCBI lineage: Eukaryota > Metazoa > Chordata > Chondrichthyes > Carcharhiniformes > Triakidae > Mustelus > Mustelus asterias. Next base: position 16,874,053 of record NC_135806.1, read on the forward strand.
GGAAATATGGCACGATTGGCGAGTGGGGAATGGTGGTTGAGCTTAATGATGTCACTCATGAATCATTCAATCACGTGGGGGTATGGAGGAGGGGGGAGGGGGAGGGGGAGGGGGAGGGGGGAGGGGGGAGGGGGAGGGCAGTGGTGTGGTTGTAATGTCACTGGACTCGTTGGGGATTTTTCAACTCTGCAGTGCCAGAGGATGCAGCAAGGCAGGTAAAAGTCCACTTAGCAGCACGGTGGCACAGTGGTTAACGCAGCTGTCTCACAGCGCCAGGGCCCCAGGTTCAATTCTGGCCTTAGGTGACTGTCTGTGCGGAGTCTGCACGTTCTTCCCCATCCTCCGGGTGCTCCAGTTTCCTCCCACAGTCCGAAAGACATGCTGGTTAGGTGCATTTGCCATGTAAAATTCTCCCTCAGTGTACCCGGACAGGCACCGGAGCGTGGCAACGAGGGGATTTTCACAGTAATTTCATTGCATTGTTAATGTAAGCCTACTTGTGACACTAATAGATAAACTTTCAAACTTCAGAGGCATTGCTAAATCCTGCTGGTGGATGGGGCTAAAAGATCCTGCCACATAAAAATATTGTCGTAAAAGTCATCTGGTTCACTCGGGAAGGAAATCTGCCATCCTTACCTGGCCTGGCCCACACGTGACTCTAAACCCATGCGATTGGTTCTTTACTGCCCTCTGAAATGGCTGAGCAAGCCACTCAGTTCCAGGGCAATTAAGAATGGGCAACAAATGCCAGCCACATCCCATGACAGAGCACATTTTTAAATAGGTACGTGCAGAGGAAGGGCCTGTTTACCTTGTCAGCTCTGTTTCTCTTCCTGCTTCTCCATCCCCTCTCCTCTTGACCTGCCACTCAGCTTCTTGTGTGTTGGTTCATAGTGAGGGGTGCTCCCTCACACTGTATAACATGCAGCACATGCCAACAACCAGAGGCCTGTCGTAGGCCCACTGCCAACAATCACTCGTTTTTGTAATTTTATTTCCTCACTTCTGATTTTTAAAAGTAGAGTTTATTTATTAGTCACAAGTAAGGCTTACATTAACACTGCAATGAAGTTATTGTGAAAACTAAGTAAACCCTTATTGAATCTTCCTTTGTGGACATTGGTTTAAACCCAAGTTTGAAAGTGTTTTGAGTGAGACCAATAATGAATCAATAGCGATTGTGAACTCTTTCTGAGAGAGCTTGTTTTTCATACCATCCACGGCTGGTCCACATTTTGGTTTTAGCTTTTCAAGCTGGACTACTGAAATAATCGGGAGGGTGGGTTTGAACCCGTGTTAGCGTTTGAAGGATGGGATTCAGTCGAGTTGATTCCCCCCCCCTCCCCGTGGGGACGCAAAGGGGTTATAGCCCCCCCTGGGGGAGAAGGACTGGCCCGGGCACTGCCTCTTGGCTCAGGTTAGCTCAGCCAGGTTGGCAGTGTCGTCCTGATCCCTGCGGAGAGGGGTGAGGTGGGGGGGTTACACTGATGCGGGTGAGAGGGGGTCATCCCGATGCCTGCAAAGGGGGTGCGGCTGAGGGGGGGGGGGTCGTCCCGATGTCTGCGGAGGGGGGTGGGAGTGAGGGGGGCCATCCCGATGTCTGCAGAGGGGGGTGGGGGTGAGGGGGGGGGTCATCCCGATGTCTGCGGAGGGGGGTGGGAGTGAGGGGGGGGTCATCCCGATGTCTGCAGAGGGGGGTGGGGGTGAGGGGGGGGGGAGTCGTCCCAATGTCTGTGGAGGGGGGTGGGAGTCATCCCAATGTCTGTGGAGGGGCCATCCCCATACCTGCGGAGGGGGGTGAGAGTGAGTGGGGACCATCCCAATGCCTGCAGGGAGGGATGGGAGTGAGGATGGGCCATCCCATGCCTATGGAGGGAGGTGGGGGTGAGGGGGTTCGTCCCGATGCCTGTGGAAGGGAGTGGGGATGAAGGGGCTGATGTTGTCCCGATGCGTGTGAAGGGAGGGGGGGCGGGTGGCTGCTCTGACATTGTGGGGGAGGTGCGATGGAAGGAGAGCCCCCAGTACTTTGAGTGTTTCCTCATGTTTCCTGAGGGGCGATGGGGGGGGGGGGGGGGGGGGGGGGAGTGGAGGAACTGATGGCTGTTTATTTCCTGTGTTGATGGGACATTTAAAGATGGTGCACTGATCTCTGTGGAGCCAGTCTTGCTGACTCCATCAGGCCCCTCCCTGCCAGAGTTATGACATAAACCCTGCCCAGAGATTTTAGTTTTACTCTGAGAGTGGAAACTGGTCTGTGCTGCAGGAGAGCATCAGCCGGTTTTCAGTCTGAACCCGACACTCTGAAAAAAATAATGTGGAAAAGTTCTGCCCTTTGTCTTTCGTTTATTAAAAGTCCTTTTTGTTTCTTAACTGCATTGACTGGCACATAAACTACAAGCCAGGACAAGCCTTTCACGTGGGACGGCCAACTGCAGTGTGGAATCAGGAGATGGAGTTTGATTGATGGACATACAAGCTGATTGGTGGCAGATGGGAGACACCATCAACATCGCAGAAACAGCTTGAACATTGCCAAGAGGTGAAGCCTTGGCTGTGCCTGTGAGAAGAATTTGAAAAGAATTGGGTTCACCAGAGATTTGTTTTGAGAAGCCTTGAAAGGCTGACATGGAGACAGAAAGTTGGCTTAAAAGGACTGGGCTTCCAGGATTGTCTGTTGCTGCAGTCGGAGTGGAATGGTCAACCAAACAGAGGTAGGCTTGGTGGGCCGAAGGGCCTGTCCCTATGCTGCATTGTTCTTTGTTCTTTATTCACTCAAGATTATGGGAGGATGGCCTGGGAACAGAGTGACTGACTGAATGTTATTTGGAGACTTGGTGATCATAGAATCCCTACAGTACAGAAGAAGGCCATTCGGCCCATCGAGTCTGTACTGACCACAATCCCACCCAGGCCTGATCCCCATAATCCTCATTTATCCTGCTAATACCCCTGACACTAGGGTCAATTTAGTATGGCCAGTCAATTTAACCTGCACATCTTTGGAATGTGGGAGGAAGCCGGAGCACCCGGAGGAAACCCACGCAGACACAGGGAGAAAGTGCAAACTCCACACAGACAGCGACCCAAGGCCGGAATTGAACCCGGGTCCCTGACACTGTGAGGCAGCAGTGCTAACCATTGTGCCACCATGCCGCCCACTTTGAATCGTGGGAGTGAGGTGGTGTATGAACCAAGGGCAATTTTACTATTTTGGGGAGCTGTTTGAAGAGACCAATTTGTGGCTGACATCTATAATATAGGATGGATCTGTAATAGAGTATGTATATTGTGAAAGTAAATTTGTAATTCTTCATTTTTTAATATATCAAGTACTTTCCCCTTTCAGTAAAGTTATCTTTCTTTCTTTATATAGTCATTTATATTATTATTATTGTCGTTATCCAATAAAATTGTCCTTTTAACAGGTTACTTAACACCGTCAGTCATTCCTGTTGTGTTCAGAGTACGGTCCAAACGTAGTTACGACTCCATAAGGGACCCTTGCAATGCTCAGCTGAGCACTGCGGGATCCCACCAGGAAATACAGGCAAAAGAGGTATTGGCTGAGGATGCCTATGGTGTCCTTGTTGTGGCAGCATCTTATTGTGTGCCTGCTGTGTATGTGTGCGTGAGTTCGAGACCAGAATCATGAGTAACACCCATCACTCTGTAGTAATCCTTTGATCAGCCACACCGGCCGGTCGGGATTCTCTGATCTCACTCACCCTGCCACCGCTGTCAGTTGGGATGGAGAATTTGGCACTCAGCCAAAACCCCCATTTACAGCAGCGGAACTAGAGAATCCCAGTGAGGTCGGAGAATGTCGGCCTCTGTTACAGGAGATTGCTGCAGAATGAATGAATAGTGACTGCTGCCAGGATAGTGGGCATCACGATGCCCAGCACCAGCTGCATGTGGAGAGAATAGATTTCCTTTTGCTTGGTGTCATACACCGATGGGGAATCCTCCAAGCTGAGCAGTGGCAGAATTGGAACCCTTAGGGCACGATCTAAACTGTCTGGATTACTATTCTAATGACAATACCATTACACCACCACCTCCCCATAACCACCCCATTTTATTTTACAAGCTTCCTGAGGGCCTTAGAATCCAGTCCCATGATTCCATGGCCAGCAGCGGCACAGTGGTTAGCACTGCTGCCTCACAACAGCGGCTCTTATTGTATGCCTGCTGTGTATGCATGCATGGGACCCAGGTTCAATTCCGGCTTTGGGTGACTGTCAGTGCGCAGTTTGCACGTTCTCCCCATGCCTGCGTGGGTTTCCTCCCAGAGTTCATGGATGGTGGATTTGGAGCAGCGCTCCGAAAGCTCATGATTCGAAATAAACCTGTTGGATTTTAACCTGGTGTTGTGAGACTTCTTACAATTGGTTAGGTGGATTGGCCATGATAACTTGCCCCCTAGTGCCCCTAAAATGTGTAGATTAGAGGGATTAGCTGGGTAAATATGTGGGGTTACGGGGATAGGGCTTGAGTGGAATGCTCTATCGGAACATAGGTGCAGACTCGTGGGCCGAATGGCCTCCTTCTGCACTAGGGATTCCATGACAGAAGAATGTTCAGCAAACACCATTTTTGAGGTAAAATTGCCATCTGTAATGGCACACAATACTAACACACCAGAATATGAGGGCTGGTATCTCCTAAAGTGGTGTAACAAATGGTGGTGGACAGATACTACACGAAGATTCATCCTGATCTCTCTTAATGAAGCGGATTGTGATATCTGGGAAATTATAAGAAGTGAGGAAAAGGTAAAGTTGCTGTTGTGTAATTTTTTTTATTGTTTCAGTGTGGCTACAAGAATTCCTCACAAGCAAACCGAGAGAATTATTTTATCCTGGACATTAGCATAGGGTATAAGAAGTTGCAATCTCCCAATGGAGAGCTCGGCCTGCCAAAAAAACACCATTGTGGGAAGTTTCAGGCAGCGATCCTCAAACTGGTCAGAGTTTTCAACCGTGAGAGATAGGAAATCCTCCAGGAATTGCTGACCTGATTCCCAAAATGAATTTCTGGCAGGTAAAGGTCCTCCTTAGGAATGCAAATGAGTAAAATCTACCTTTCTTAAAATCTGAATGATTCTCAATCACCTGCATAGAATATTCCAGAAGCATTAGTTAGACAGTCGACATTAAGAAAATGTCCGGCATTGGTTTTTTCGACATACTCATAGTAATAGCTTTTTCGCTCTACAGCATTCCGTGGGATTTCTTTGGCTTTCTCTTTCCTTTTTTTCTCTGTCTATGGTGACGCTGCGTAATACCCATTTCCTCGGCCTCAGGAACATATTCACGAAAGCCATCCTGCATCTCATCCTGGTCGGAGCCAATGTCAAGCTCTTCATTCTCCAACACGAGCTTCTGAATCCTGTCGCCGTCTTCCGCCATCCGATCCTTCCTCACGTCCACCTCTGTGAAGAAATCATTCTCATCGGAGGCCAGGGAGGGATCTGGAATTGAGAAAAAATTCCATCCATGAGCAATGACGGATTCCTGAGCTTGATCGCGTGGTATTTTTCCGTCGATCACAGCTACACTTGACTGCGATAAGGAGAGGCTGGATAGACTGGGGCTTTCTTTCCCTGGAGTGTAGGAAGCTTAGGGGCAATTTTAGAGATGTCTATAAAATAATGGGGGGCACAGATAAGGTCAACATATTTTCCCAAAGGTAGGGGAGTCTAAAGCTAGAGGGTATAGGGATAAGGTGAGAGGAGAGAGATACAAAAGGATTCAAAGGGGCATTTTTTTCACTCAGAGGGTGGTGAGTGTCTGGAACAAACTGTCAGAGGCGGGTACAATTTTGCCTTTTAAAAAGCAGTTAGCCAGTTACATAGGTAAGATGGTTTGGAGTGATATGGGCCAAAAGCGGGCAACTGGGACTAGCTTAACGGTAAAATCTGGACGGCATGGACAAGTTGGGCTGAAGGACCTGTTTCCATGCTATAAACCTCTATGACTCTGTGCTGTCATTATATCAGAAAAAATGGGATGTTCTAACCCCTTCACACTACTTAATGGCTGCTCAGGTACAACATTTTACACTTTAGGGCGGCATGGTGGCACAGCGCCAGGGACCTGGGTTCAATTCCAGCATCGGGTGACTGTGTGGAGTTTGCACGTTCTCCCTGTGTTTGCATGGGTTTCCTCAGGGTGCTCCGGTTTCCTCCAAAGGAGTGCAGGTTAGATTGATTGGCCATGCTAAATTGCCCCTTAGTGTCAGAGGTATTAGTAGGATAAATATGTAGGGATAGGGTCTGGGTGGGATTGTTGTTCGTGTAGGCTCGATGGGCTGAATAGCATCTTTCTGCACTGTAGGGATTCTATGATTCTGTCTCCAGTAAACCACTTGAAGGTTCAACTCAATACAGAATCAACTCAAGAACATCTTCTTCCCTGCTGCTGTCAGACTTTTGAATGGACTTACCTTGCATTAAGCTGATCTTTCTCTACACCCTAGCTATGACTGTAACACTACATTCTGCACTCTCTCCTTTCCTTCTCTATGAATGGTATGCTTTGTCTGTAAAGCGTGCAAGAAACAATACTTTTCACTGTATACTAATGCATCAATAATACATCAAATCAAATCAAATGGAGTGCTCCTCACTGCTAGCAATGGAATATTGGTTTAATCATCAGTCAGAAATTTAGCATTTTAACTTGTGTCGTAATTCTAGAGTGGTGCATTCACATCAGACGGAGTTTACCCATTCCTGCATCTGTTTGATTTGATTTAATTTATTATTGTCACATGTATTAGTATACAGTGAAAAATATTGTTTCTTGCATGCTTATCAGACAAAGCATACCGTTCATAGAGAAGGAAAGGAGAGAGTGCAGAATGTAGTGTTACAGTCATAGCTAGGGTGTAAAGATCAGTCAAAAGGATTTTTTAAAATCCTGATGTTTCTATCTCTCGATCCTATCGGATGAATTCAGTGATCCTGTTCCACAAGCTGGGAGCCTCACTTGAGAGGACTACGGCTTGGAAACAAGGCTACAACATTGTAAAACTGATTCACCAGCCCATGCTACCAACTATTGCCAATTAGGAATTATTTACTTTTGTCAATTAAAATTTGTTGTTCTTGTAAGACCATATTCCCCCACAATCCTCTGGAGTAAACTGGTGCTCAAGGGAAATAACTGTGTAAAGGAGTGGTGTGGGAAAGAGAGGTTCCATTTTGTGGGGCACTGGCATCATTATTGGAGCAGGGGAGAACTGTACCGATGGGACGGGCTCCATGTGGACTGATCTGGGACCAGGACTCTTGCGGAAAGGCTAAATAGGGAAGTCAACAAGGACTTCAAAGTAGTTAATGGGGGTAGGGCTCAGTAGAAGTTAGTAAAGTTTCCAGAACTAGTCATAGAGTAGACAGTGCGGAAATTGGCAGGAATAAAATTTCAGGCACAGCAAATAAAGGGACAACTATGGGAAGGGGGGCAGTTAACACAGCACTGAGGCTGCTGTACCTAAATACACGCAGTATACGGAACAAGGTAAATGAGCTGGAAGCACGCACTGTAATTGGAGGGTATGATGTTGTGGGCATCACAGAGACGTGGCTGCAAGGGGATCAGAGGTGGGATCTGAATATCCAAGGATATGTGTCCTATCGATAGGACAGGCAGATGGGTAGAGGAGCCAGGGTTGCCTTGTTGGTAAGATACAAATTAAGTCATTAGCAAGAAGTGATATAGGGTCAGACAGCATAGAATCTGTGTGGATAGAGTTGAGGAATCGTAAAGAAGTAAGACAAAGGGGAGCCAGTGGATGTGATTTATTTAGATTTTGAGAAAGCCTTTGACAAGGTGCCTTACAGGAGGCTGCTAAATAAGCTAAGAGCCAATGGTGTTAGAGGCAAGTTACTGGCATGGATAGAAGATTGGCTGACAGACAGAAGGCAGAGAGTGGAGGTAAGAAGGTTCTTTTCAGGATGGCAACCGTTGACCAATAGTGTTCCACAGGGGTCAGTGTTGGGACACAATTTTTCACGATATACATCAATGATCTGGAAGATGGAACTGAGGGCACGGTTGCTAAATTTGCAGATGATACAAAGATATGTAGAGGGACAGGTAGTGTTGAGGAAGTGGGGAGGCTGCAGAATGACTTGGACAGGCTAGGAGAGTGGGCAAAGAAGTGGCAGATAGAATACAATGTGGGGAAGTGTCAGGTTATGCACTTTGTTAGGAAGAATAGAGATGTCGACTAGTTATTGAGTAGGGAAAAGCTTCAGAAATCTGAAACATGAAGGGACTTGGGAGTCCTGGTTCAGGACACTCTTAAGGTTAACATGCAGGTTCAGTTGGCAGTTAGGAAGGAAAATTCAATGTTAGTGTTAATTTTTAGAGAGCTAGAATACAAGAGCATGGATGTAGTGCTGAGGCTGTATAAGGCTCTGGTCAGACCCCATTTGGAATATTGTGAGTAGATTTGGGTCCCATACCTAAGGAAGGATGTTCTGGCCTTGGAGAGGGTGCAGAGGAGATTCACAAGAATGATCCCAGGAATGAAGGGTTTGTCATATGAAGAGTGGTTGAGGAGTCTGGGTCTATACTCAATGGAGTTTAGAAGGATGAGGGGGGATCTAATTGAAACTTACAGAATACTGAGAGGCCAAGATAGAGTGGACGTAGAGAGGATGTTTCCACCAGTGGGAGAGACTAGAACGTGAGGGCATGACCTCAGAGTGAAGAGATGTTCCTTTAAAACCGAGATGAGGAGGAATTTCTTCAGCCAGAGAGTGGTGAATCTGTGGAACTCATTGCCACAGAAGGCTGTGGAGGCCAGGTCATTGAGTGTCTTTAAGACAGAGATGGATAGGTTCTTGATCAATAAGGGGATCAAGGGTTATGGGGAGAAGGCAGAAAAATGGGGATGGGTATCATATCAGCCATGATTGAATGGCGGAGCAGACTCGATGGGCCGAATGGTTTAATTCTGCTCCTATATCTTGTGGTTTTATGGAGTAACAGATGTTTTAAATGTCCCTTTTAGATTGGAGCATATAATAAGTTAAAAGGTTACTCCCTCCACCTGACCTGACCTTCATCTCTCATCCTATATAAGAACTGACTCCATGGACTGGAACCTACTATATATTCAGTTGATCTTTCTCTCCACCCTAGCTGTGCCTTTGGCAATCCTGGTGAATTAAGATGGTGCTGGAGCGAGGTGGCTTCTTGCGAGCAGTCCCCAGCATATTCTCTAATTCTATCATTTACTCTTCTTCTATGCTTTTAAAACTTTACTCTAACTCCTTTAAACTCTCTAATAATGTTCTATTTCAGCACTATATCATGAAACCTCTCCTTTCCTTCCCCCCTATGGACTCCATGAATGGTATGTTTTGTCTGTATAGCGCGCAAGAAACAATACTTTTCACTGTATCCCAATACACGTGACAATAATAAATCAAATCATTTTCATGGAGCCGGGATGACTCCTGGTGAAACTGGGGGAAGTCAGGTCCTGATTCCAGGAATGCCAAATCCTTTTGCAGGGTTTCTGATTTTCAGCAATGCCTTTCAGTGGTATGGGCAGGATTGGGTCGTGAACCTGGCACCCAGTCCTCCTCTGGCTCCATTGCGCAGATAGACATTCCTAGTTTCACGGAGTTGAACCAGTTTTTCAAAGTGTTGTGGTTCATGGCAGCTCATAGAATCATAGAATCCTTACAGTGGAGATAAAGGCCATTCGGCCCATCAAGCCTGCACCGAAAGCAATCCCACCCAGGCCTATCCCCGTAACCCAGCATATTTACCCTACTACTCCCCCCTGATATCCCCCTGACACTAAAGAGCAATTTAGCATGGCCAATCAAAATAACTCGCCCATTTTTGGACTGGGAGGAAACCGGAGCATCCGGAGGAAACCCACGCAGACACGGGGAGAATGTGCAAACTCCACACAGACAGTCACCCAAGCCGGTCCCTGGTGCTATGAGGCAGCAGTGCTAACCACTGTGCCACCGTGCCGCTCCTACAGCTCTGAGAGCTTTGAAGACAATTTTTTTTTATTTCCAGCTTTTCCATTCTAATCTTGCTGACTCAGTCGGCTGGGTTCTCTCCTTGCTCAGTACGTCAATCCCATTCCACCCCAGCCCCAACTATTACCCCCATATGGGAGCTATTTACAGTGGTTGGCAGGCTCCTGGGGGAGACAGCACTGAGAAAATCTAGTCACAAAACCCTGGTAGCCTCGCAGCAGCATCATCACTGCAGACCAGCAGAGGTGACACAGACTGACACCTCCAAAGGAAGTTGAGTTTGGGGCACATTGGCAAGGGAGCAGGTCAGTGCAACGTTCTGTCCTCTATTGTGGGCCATGGTGTTATTATATGGGAAAATCTGCAAGTGGCAGTAACTGGAGTGGATACAAAGAAAATCCCACAGCATGTCCTCATTTGGGAACTGCATAGACTTACTTTCAACAAGCATCTCTGGACAATGGTCAGAGACAGGAGCTTACTGATTTACTTCCCTCCCTTTTCCAACATTTCTGAGACCAATTGAGTCTCACTAACTAACCAACAGAGTTCAACTAACTCAACACTGACTGAAAATCAAACCTGGAAACGTCACTTCAGCATAATTATTTACTTTAACATTAAGAAATGTATAAACATTTTTTTTGAAAAGCCGAACGTTGCTTATTCTTCAGACGAGTTTTCTTGAACAGGACCACATACTTCTGAAAAGATTATCCATTAGCGATAATGAAGTTAATGTACTCACTGTACTCCAAACCTCCTGATCAATACCATCACTTGCTATTTTGATATAAATATACGTACCAACAGGATGTTGGGTGTGATCTCTCTTAAAGTTGCAATGTTTCGACATTGACCTGCCCAACTTGAGGGTACAGAGGTTATTTTGTACATCTCTGGATTTTGGATCTGTGCTCACAGCAAGAGCAAAGATGGATAACAACACCCCGATCGCAAGGATGATCACCAAAAGCTTCATTTCAACTCACAGCTGGTCAGGTTTGATAACTCCGACTCTGTATAGGAACCTAAATTCAATTGTTCTACCCACTCTATGGATTTCTCTCTCATTTCAGAGTGTCCTGTCTTCCTTCTTAGCCACCGATTGTTGTATTCATTTCTTCTTCTGCCTTTTATTCATTTTGCTCCCTTACTGTAACTCAGCGCTGTTTTTCATTAATTTTTGTCCCATTTTCTAATGATTTTTGAAATGTTTCCAGTTCCTCGATTCTGTAATGTGTAAACTGAACAGAACTGCGACTCTTTCTTCATTTAATGTTTAGCCAAGCCAGTTGGTATTTGACATTCAACAGCTCATATGTGGGCCACTGGTGGCAAAATCTGTTGTTATCCTGCATGACCAGTACTACGAACCACACAGATGTTACCTGCGAGGGTGTCTCAACTTGAAACAGTGGTGGTGCATAGTTTTGTTTTGGAATGGTGTGAGGGGTCACATGAAACCCCTGGTGGAATATAGGATCACTGTGCTGGAACCCACAGTGAGAATTAGCAGCCCAGTCATTGCGTAACAATTACAAAACACTCTTTAGGAAACGAAAGAAAAGACAAATACACAAGACTAGGACTATAACACACTAAGACAATTAAATATATGTCGGGGAATTTTCCTGTCCCACCCGCCATGGGAATCGTAGCAGGCGGGAGACAGACCACGCAAAGGTCCGTTGACCTCAGGCGGGATTTTCCGGTTTTGCGGCGAGCGCAGCCAGGTATTCCCATCCACTACTAAACACACATGTAGTTTATATAGAAATTACCCCTATGTATATATATATCTGCCATCCCTGAGATCATTAAGACTTTCCTGTTCCCAAACAACACCTAAATTGAATAAATCTATAAGTCAAATCCAGCTTATAGTTACCAAACAATACAAGGCAGACAACCGAGTCTGGGAAACATCTTTTCCTCACCAAGAGAAGACATTTAAACTGCCTTCGTGAAGGTTCCTTCATATCTTGGTTTTAAGACTTTTTAGATATTAAAATAGCCTCTCAGACTCTGCGCTGTAAAACCGGCCTCTCCAGCTTTCAGATGTTACAATGCATTCTTAGCTGTGAAATGTTAAACTGGCTGCCGGATGTGAGACGTTAAACTGGCCTGCCTGCTTCTGCACGTGCCAGCAATTATACCCTGGTTCCTCTGTGATCTTGCCCCTTGTGTATTTGGGCTGACTGCATCCCTTACATTTCATGACTCTCAAAATTAGCATCTGTATGCCTCCACTGATTTCTTAGTTGTCTAGGTAAGCTGTTTCCTGATAATAGCTATTTACACCTGCTTCTGTCTGCTGATTTCGTTACTGAGAAAGTTCGCATCTCATCATCCTCTTTGAATGTTGGCTACTGCTTTTGCTAGGCAGACCCAAGGTACACTGGAAATGTGACTGTGGCGTCACCAGTAGCTCATATGTCACATCAGAATCACATTAATGTTTGCAATATAGTGATTTAATCCTTAATCCTAAAGAATATTGCTCCCTTTCTAACATGTTTCAATAATGTACCTATCTGATTGGTACTGGTGGAATATAGGATCACAGTGCTGGAACCCTTGTCCATTCTATGTATTTCCATCTTGCATTACTGTAGGAAACAAGCAGGAGATAGTAACAGACTGCAGGTGAAGTGGGCAGATACAGACTGCACTGAAGAAGGAATGGGCATTCTCCATGGAACAGTGAAGGTTCAGAAGATATTTTGTGACACGGTAAGTAAGGGTAAATCTCTACCAGTAGCAGAAGAGATGGTAAATAGAGGATATATGTTGGGGCGATTGATAAAAATATTAGTCAGTCACTTTTCAAGTGTGGGTTAATTTAGAAATGCCAGCATACATAGATTTGTTAAAGGGAAATCTTGTTTAACTGGCTTGATGAGTTTTTGGTCAGGAAACAGAGAGAATTGATGAATGCAATAGATTTGATATGGTGCACATAGGCTTTCAAAAGGCATTTGATAAAGCATACAGTGTAGAAGGAGGCCATTCGGCCTATCAAGCCTGCACCGACAACAATCCCACCCAGGACCTATTCCCCGCAACCCCATATATTTACCCTGCTAATCCCCCTGACAATAAGGTCAATTTTTTTGTGGCCAATCTACCTAACCTGCACATCTTTGGACTGTAGGAGGAAACCGGAGGAAACGCACGGAGACCATGGGGAGAATGTGCAAACTCCACACAGACGGTCACCCGAGGCCGGAATTGAACCCAGATCTCTGATGCTGTGAGGCAACAGTGCTAACCACTGTTCCACTATGCCACCCCATAATAAAGCATCCCACTTGGCCAGAAGTGCCCAGTGGATGATCCATTTTGCCATTCCCTTGATGTCCCAGCATCACCGATGTCAGTCTTCAATTTGATTCACTCTCTGTCATATAAAGAATGGCTGAAGACACTGAATAGTGCAAAGGTTATGGGCCCTGACAATCGTCTGACTGTAGTACTAAAGAATTGTGATCCTGAACTAGCTGCACCCCCTAGCCAAATGGTTCCAATATAACTGCAACACTAGAAACTATCTGGCAATGTGGACATTTTCCCAGGTGCGTCCTGTCCGCAGAAAGCAGGATAAATCCAACCCAGCCAAATCGATCTATTTCTGATCTGCAGCAAAGTGATGGAAGGTGTCAGCGACAGTGTGATCAAGTCGCACTTACTCAGCAATAACTCGCTCACTGACCCTCAGTTTGGATTCTGGCAGGACCACTCAGCTTCTGACCTCATTACAGACTTGTTCCAAGCATGGACTCCAGAGGTGAAGTGAGAGTGACTGCCCTTCCCAGATCCTGCTCCCTGGGACACATGCTTGGTCATGGCGCTCTGGTTTAGGTCCCGTTCTAATGAGGGGAGATCTAATAGAGGTGTACAAGATTATGAAGGGGATAGATAGGGTGAACGGTGGGAAGCTTTTTCCCAGATCAGAAGTGACGTTCACGAGGGGTCACGGGCTCAAGGTGAGAGGGGCGAAGTATAACCCAGATATTAGAGGGATGTTTTTTACGCAGAGGGTGGTGGGGGCCTGGAATGCGCTGCCAAGTAGGGTGGTGGAGGCAGGCACGCTGACATCGTTTAAGACTTACCTAGATAGTCACATGAGCAGCCTGGGAATGGAGGGATACAAATGATTGGTCTAGTTGGACCAAGGAGCGGCACAGGCTTGGAGGGCCGAAGGGCCTGTTTCCTGTGCTGTACTGTTCTTTGTTCTTTGTTCTGTTGCACCATTCTGTGTATTTCCTTCTGCACCAGCGCACAGGGACAATTCCCAGTCTGGAGAGCAGAAAAAAAACCCAAACTGTGTAAGTGCTGCCATTGCCAGGTGAAGCCTGCAAAGGAGGCCTGAGATTTATCAGACACTGAGTTTCCAACCTCTGAGCTGAATTTTTGATCTTTATCAGATATCATTCAGAACCACACTGTCATGTTTGCTTCTAGATATTTGTGAAAACATTGCTGGCAAAAGATTTCAATATCCTGGTTGGAGTAAATATCCAAGAGAATAAGTGTTCAGCTTTATTGGTAAGTGGAAAATCCAACTGAAAAATCCAACAGTAAAGTTTAACGCCCGTATCCTGTACGTATCACGGATGCAAAAAAAATTAACAAAGTCATGCAGTGTTTTTAGAACATTTTATTAAACGATGACTGGATCTTGGGAACCAGAAGCGTGGTTGCCAAGTTTGTAAGTATCTCTAAACTTGGAGAAGTAGCACAGAAGGGGAGATATGTTGAGCCATGATCTTTGACTCTGGACTGAGGCTTGGGACTGTCCACCAGTGTCTGCCTTTGTGGGAGCATTTCCAGTGGCTACTGAGGACTTCTGTTGGTAGGTGGCGATGATGGGAAGTGATGACTTCTGGGGGCAGAGCCAGAAGTCCTGAGCACGGCTGAAGAACAGGCAGAGCCAGGAGCACAAAGAGCAGCAGCAGGACAAAGGAGCAAGAGCCCAAAGCAGGCAGCCTGAAGCCTTGGCTGAGACATTCTTAAAAGCGGAACTACCATCCCCTCTACCCCCATCCGAGCTGGAGAAGGTTCAGAAGTCCAAGAGATGCCCATCGTGTCTCATGAGAAGCTAACTGGGCTGACGCATTTAAGGGGAACTAGCAATAAGATTGATTTGATTTGATTTGATTTGTCACGTGTATTGGGATACAGCGAAAAGTATTGTTTCTTGCGCGCTATACAGACAAAACATACCATTCATAGTGTACGTAAGGGAGAAGGAAAGGGAAGGGTGCAGAATTTTTTTTATTATTCATTGTAGGATATGGGCGTCGCTGGCTGGCCAGCTTTATTGCCCATCACTTGTTGCCTTAAGAAGGTGGTGATGAGTTGCCTTCTTGAATCGCTGCAGTCCATGTGCTGTGTGTTGACACACAATGCCGTTAGAGAGGGAATTCCAGGATTTTCACCCAGTGACTGCGAAAGAATGGCGATATATTTCCACGTCAGGTTGGTGAGTGGTTTGGAGGGGAACTTGCAGGTGGTGTTGTTCAATATTGTTGAAATAGAACAATATTATAGAGTTTAAAAGTGTTAGAGTACAGTTTTAAAAGCATAGAACAAGAGTGAAAGATAGAATTAGAGAGTATGCTGGGGACAAGACGTCGTCTCACTCCAGCGCCATCTTAATTTGCCAGGATTTCCAAAGATGCACTAACTGTCAACTTTGTTCCATTGTGCAACTTCAAATGCACTCGCAACCCAAAGTTTTGTTGGAAAAAGTGAGAACCACGGGCAGATTAGAAATGTTCAGAATCATGAATTATTGTTCCTGAATACTGACTTGGAATACTGTGTGCAGTTCTGGTCACCATATTATAGAAAGGATATTATTAAACAAGAAAGAGTGCAGAAAAGATTTACTAGGATGCTACCAGGACTTGATGGTTTGAGTTATAAGGAGAGGCTGGATAGACTGGGACTTTTTTCCCTGGAGCGTAGGAGGCTGAGGGGTGATCTTCTGGAGGTCTATAAAATAATGAGGGGCATAGATAAGGTAGATAGTCAACATAATTTCCCAAAGGTAGCGGAGTCTAAAACTAGAGGGCACAGGTTTAAGGTGAGAGGGGAGAGATACAAAAGGGTCTAGAGGGGCAATTTTTTCACTCAGAGTGTGGTGAGTGTCTGGAATGAGCTGCCAGAAATAGTAGAGGTGGTACATTTTTGACTTTTAAAAAGCATTGAGATAGTTACATGGATAAGATGGGTATAGAGAGATATGGGCCAAACATGGGCAACTGGGACTAGCTTAGTGTTTTAAAAAAAGGATGCAGGGACAAGTTGGGCCGAAGGACCCGTTTCTATGCTTTAAACCTCTATGGCTCTATGCTGAATGCAAGGCATCCATTCTCCCCCACTGTGTATGTTCATGTGCATGTGTGTACGTGTGTATGTGCACATGCGCTTGTTTAATTGAAGCTGGCCTTATGTTTAAAAAGTTCAATATGAGGCCCAGCAATGATGTCTTTGATCAGGTCTTTGACCTTCTCTCTTTGTCCCAATGTACTCCACAATCCATATTTCGATCATTGATCTACACCACAACTGCTTACTTTTTACTCACAAACAGAAATTCAAAACATATTAAAAATGTGGAACAAAAATACACAAAATATCAAAATGGCTGACAGCATCCAGCCAGAAGTGTATAATTCTGCCTATGGGCATTACTACAGCTGCTAATTGAATCCATTGACTTTGTTCCACCCCTTCAGTAACATTTTCACCTGCTGTTCTACCCTCCCACGGTTTCATCAACAACACAGGTCACACATCAAATAAAGGACTGTACAACAATCAATCCCGTGAGATATAATTCATACCCAAGGATGTATCTCGAGGTTAGAACCAATTTCCCATCAATGGATGTCTTCGCTAGTGTCTGGTATTTCTACCTTCATTTCCCTGTTCTAGATAAGAATGTTAATTTGAAGTGTTAATCCTCTACTTGGACAGCAGGGGTCTGTCACACTCAAAACAGGTTACTTACTCAAGTAGCTGTTCTTTCAGATATCCCTCATAGTAACATTCACCTGAGCATGAGCATAAATGTTCAATCATACCCCGCACCCAGTCTGACAATTTAAGCTGAGTTAAAGCAAACTGTTCCATCAGGAATCAGCCAGATCAGATCCTTGCACTGGTATTCCTGGTGTATGGATGTGACACAATATTCCCCTTTTCCTTCATATGCCACTAATAGGGAGCTTTTCACCCCGGGTCACCAGGATCGTGCAATTAAGCCCTTCCTGATTAGAACATGGAAGAGTACAACGCAGGAACAGGCCCTTTGCTCAGGATGTTGTGCCCAACATGACGCCAAATTAAACTAAACACTTCACACTCGCCCGGATTAAACTCCATCTACCATTTCTCTGCCAATATCTGCAGCTGATCTATATCCCGCTGTGTCCTTTAACAACCTTCTACACTATCCAGATGAATCTGTGGGTTGATGCTGCACTTTCAGTTCCATTGTCCTGACAAACAAAAGTGTCCCCTTTTCCCAGCGCACCCAGACAAAACCCGGGTAATCCCATCCACTCGTGCCACGTAGCGATGGGTGTTGGTCATCACACAACACTGATTTTACACCACGAAGCTTTCAAATTTAAAAAGAGATTAGTTTTCTCCCCTTCCTTTAGGGCAGGCTAGACAGGACCAAACCAAACCTTGCACACCCATGCTGCTGTTCCCGGGATGGCAGTCATGCTTCACCAGTTATATCTACACCAGTGCTGTGCGTTTACAGATATTGGTGATAAATTGGGAAGTGGATGTAGCTCTGAGATGTTTATCACTGAGTATTGGAAGTTTTCATCGGCCTTTCCCACCAACCAAGAACACCACATTGTGCACCGATCATTAGCAGCAGCTTCTCCAGATACATTCTTATTCTTTCTCAGAATTTGATTCATGCAGTGGACATGCCTTTTCATTCCTCCACCACACATTGAAGGGTCCCAATTTAATCTTCCTCCAATTCCTCTGTTCCACATCGTCCATCCCAGTGAATATTTTCCTAAACCGATTTCTAACAGTTTGTTCTGAGTCGGCTGAAGTAAGTAAATCGAAGCTACTTATGAGCAATGTCGCGGTGTTGAATATAGTTACAGTGTCATTAATGAGCTACATTGTACCTGACCATGAGAGTGAGATTTTGTTAAATTCCCCCGAGTCCTCATGGAAACATGTGCAATCATAGGGCGGCACCGTGGCTAGCACAGCTGCCCCACATCTCCAGGCACCCGGGTTCAATTCCGGCCTTGGGTGACGGTGTGGAGTTTGCACATTCTCCCTGCGTCTTGTGGGTATCCTCCCACACTCCGAAAATGTGCAGATTAGGTTGATTTGCCGTGGCATATTGCCCCTTAGTGTCAAGGGATTAGCAGGGTAAATATGTGGGGTTATGGGGATAGGGCCTCGGTGGGATTGTTGTCGATGCAGACTCGATGGGCCGAATGGCCTCATTCTGCACTGTAGAGATTCTATGATCCTCTTGAATTGCAGTGTCAGGTAATTCCCAGAATCCCCTCAAAATATGATGCAGCATTCACGCAATACACGTGTTGACACTTACACCATGGGGGGTATTCCCATGTCTGTTAAATTAATTGTTACTGACACTGCCTTGTGGTACATTGTGATTATAGTATGAGTTAGTATATAGTATAGTATAGGTGGTACCATGCAATGCCCAGTGGGTACACCTCTCCCATCCCAACAGTGACAAAGGAGCCCCTTTCACAGCTGTTCAAACCATACTATAATCACAATGTACCACAAGGCAGTATGAGTATGAGTTTTGTGGGCATTACCAGTCCGTTCTTTTCCCTGCTTTATGACATCCTGCAGCCTTTACGTTCCCCTTGGCCTTTACCTCAAATGTGGAGATGCCGGCATTGGACTGGGGTAAGCACAGTGCGGGCATACTGTGCTTTACCTCAAAGACAGTGAGCTACTTTGTGGTTTTTAATGTTACAGAGGGGACATTTCCCCCTTTTCCGAGTGTACAGATCTGAGGGGCCCTTGTCTCCTCCTTTCCTGGGTGGTACCATGCAATGCCCAGTGGGTACACCTCTCCCATCCCAACAGTGACAAAGGCACCCCTTTCACAGCTGCTCAAACCACCCTGACTGAAGCCGGGGCCCATCCAGGGCCTTCCTCCTACACACATGTAGTCTCAGTTATCACACCCCCTCTGTCATGATCCCAACTGGGCAGTCAGTCCTAGAGCACAATCCCGGCTCAATAGATCCTACCTTTTATTTTTTGTTGAGAGACCTGGGTGAACAGAGTCACAGGACGGCCAATTAACTTCTAACAAAAGAATAAAACATTTATTAAACAAGAAAAGTTTGGGCTTAATACACTACTCCTCACCCCAGCTATACCTTTACAAGTATACACAGATTTATAAGGATCACACAAGTTACAGAATCAATCTTACACTCTAATGTGTATACACAATCCATGGAAGCAAATAGGCAAAAAGTGGTCAGACACACCACACGCTGATATAAAATCACAGATATCCCCAAAACTGATCCTGTGGATTTCTCATCAAATACCCCCATGCTTGTCACACTCTGAGCCAACTGGTCTCACTGGAACTCTGGCTTCCACATGGGTGTTCCCAAACTCCATCTCGAAGATCATAATTTGAAATCTTCTCCTACATCAGGCTTTCTCTCAAATGCCCTTACCAAGGATCCACTTCCAGGATTTTGATCTCTCTTTTCATTCTTCCTCTGCCTTGGATTGCTATGCGCATTCAAGCTTCCACTCAATCTCTCAGGTGACCAGTCATGTCAACACAGGTGGCACGGTAGCACAGTGGTTTGCACTGCTGCTTCACAGCTCCAGGGACCTGGGCTCGATTCCCGACTTGGGTCACTGTCTGTGTGGAGTTTGCACATTCTCCTCGTGTCTGCATGGGTTTCCTCTGGGTGCTCCGGTTTCCTCCCACAGTCCAAAGATGTGCGAGTTAGGTTGATTGGCCGTGATAAAATTGCCCCCTAGTGTCCTGAGATGCGTAGGTTAGAGGGATTAGCGGGTAAATGTGTAGGGATATGGGGGAAGGGCCTGGGTGGGATTGTGGTTGGTGCAGACTCGATGGGCCAGGTGGCCTCTTTCTGCACTGTAGGGTTTCTATGATTCTATGAACAGAAATCTATTGCTTCACCGGCAATATTAAGGCACCACCAACCTCGGTATACTTCAGATGTCTGGCTTCTCCCGGTCTGGACCTTGCAGCTCTGTCTTTAACCGGGAGCTTCTCTCTATCCATTTCTTTAACTTCAGTGAACAGCACCTTGTTCAGATTCTGGATCTTTGTCCCTTTGATTTCAGTCTTCCTGGGCCTTTCTTTTTCATTGTCTGGTTTCTAGAGCTATCAGTTCTTTAACTTCCAGATTGTACTATTTTCTCTCATCATCTTTATGGACGGATCACAAATGATCCATCCATTCTTGACATTTCCTTTCTTGACCTTTTTCAACTCTTTTGGTGCTGTTGAAAGCACACTTTATTTCGCAATTCGCTGTGAGCTCCCCTGTGTTATCTTCCCCTATCTAATTACTGCCTCTACCAGACTACTCTCAATTGTTAGCAGAGTGTAGCAAGATGTTATCAAGAATGTTATCAGGCAACACTTTCTCACCAATAAACAACTCTGCATGGATCATTCAGCTCCAGACCTCATTACGGCCTTGGTCTAGTCAGGAACTAAGGAATTGAATTTCAGAGGTGAGGTGGGAATGACTGCACTTGGCACCAAAGCAGCTATTGTAAAAATTGAGTGAGTCGGAATCAAGGGGAAAATTCTCCACTGGTTGGAGTCATTGATAACAGAAAGGAAACTGGTTACTTGTTGTGGTTGTTGGTGGCGGGGGGGGGCGGGGGGGGGGGGGGGGGGGCGGGGGGCGGTTGAATGGGGGGCAAACATCTCCGCCCCAGACATTGCCACAGAAATTCCTCAAGACAGTGTCCTCAACCCAACCATCTTCAGCTGCTTCATCAATGACCCTCCCTCCAAAGTAAGGTTAGAAGTGGGAGATGTTCACTGATGATTGCAAGTGTTCCCTTCCGCTCACAGCTCCTTAGATAATAAAAACACTGATTCTCCCTGAACCTTGAACTCATCCAAGAGCTGCCGCAATGCCGGCATTCGTCCGGCTAATTCCCCACTTTGCCTGTGGGATTTTGCGGATGGTTTGGCAGAATCACAATGAGAACCGAGGCCCAATTGTTGGAGGCCCTTGGTCTTCATCGTTATAGAGCAGGCCATGAATCGTGGGTTTCTTCCGGGTGCTCCTGTTACTTCCGACAATCCAAAGATGTGCAGGTTAGGTTGATCAGCCATGGTAGATGTGTGGGATTATGAGGCAGGGGAAAGGACCTGGATTGTATGGTCTTTCAGAGAGTCGGTGCAGACTTGATGGGTCAAATGGCCTCTTTCTGCACCGTAGGGATTCTATGGTTCTGTGAACCCTCACATGCCAAATATATGCCTGCCTACATTTACAGTCCATAGAATGTGAGAAAATATCTTCGGGCAAGCTTCGGGTAAGCATTCTCCAAGGCGGCCTTCACGACACACGACAGCGCAGATTCGCTGAGCAGAAACTGATAGCCAAATTCCGCACACATGAGGACGGCCTAAACCGGGATGCTGGGTTCATGTCACACTATCTGTAACCCCCACTTGCAGAATCTCACTGGCTGTCCTGTCCTGTCTGGAGACAATACACATTTCTTTAACCTGTGCCTAATGCTCTCTCCACTCACATTGTCTGTATCTTTAAGACTTGATTAGCTGTAAAGATTCGCATTCTAATCAGTATTCTGTAACTTGAGTTTGTGGCTCTGTGTGCCCTGTTTGAGAGCAGATATCCACTCCATCTGAGGAAGGAGCAGCGCTCCGAAAGCTAATGGCATTTGCTACCAAATAAATCTGTTGGACTTTAACCTGGTGTTGTTAAAACTCTTGCAGAAAATATAACAACAGGGCTCCAAGTATATATACATGATTAGAAGCAGCAGCATGCCGTTAGGAAACAGCATTAACCAATCTCAATGATCATTCACAAATAGTTTTATCTCAATCCAGATCCCTCCCTGTACTCCAACGGCGATGCCAACTTCAAGGAAACAGCAGTGTCCCAATGGATGAGAGACAACAATGTGATGAAGCAACGCGAGTTACTTCATAACCAGCCACCAGTCCACAACAGCTTCAGACAATATCAGGAAAAGCCGAATATTTTTAACATGCACCCATCGAACACGAGGAGAGACACCGTGAACCCGGCCAATCCATCAGAAACCTCCTTGGACAATCTATTGGACATACCAGAATTTGGAATCTTCAAAGCATGCTGTAAAACTGCTTGAGGATTTGAGGATATCTTGAGGATATCTTGAGGATATCACTTACATATACTGTGGAGAAACAAAATGATGACAGCTGCTTCTAGAACTTTCCATACTCGTCTGTCAGGTTTCAGGGACGAGTGGATAAAGTTTAGAAATTTAGGCTCCTTGGCCACCTGTCCCTCGATGTTCATTCTTGCTCTCACTGAACACTGTAATTTGTTCTATTACCACATTCTGCTATCTTACCTTTTGCCACAATCAGTGGTCTTCACTCCCTAATTCCTATTCTCTTCCCACACCTACTGGTGCACTAAGGCAGACTTTTATCTGTTTCCATAACTCGTCATTCCTCGAATAAGTCACGAATATGTCACCAAAGGTTTATGTAGCTTGAGGGGCGCCACTCCATGCCAAGCATGGCTGACCAGGAGTCTCTCCCACTCTTACTGTTTGGAAGGATTTGCAGGTTGACAGTCAAATGTTTTGACCACACCTTCCTTGGCCATCAAATCCTGGGGTGTGACTCGAACCCACAGCTTCTGGCTCAGAGACAGGGATGCTACCCACCATGCCACAAGATATCCTTGAGTCCTAAATGGCACTCATGAAAATCCCCTCTAGTCTTACATCCGTGACACTTTTGTCAATTGCTCGTTTGCTCTGACCTATCCTTCTATTCTGCCCAACCTCCTGTACATCACCCCCTCTCACCCCAACTATATAATTCATCACACTTGTATCCCTCCTCACAGGATACAAGCACAGACCTGCTGCCTCACAGCACCAAGGACCTGGATTTGATTCCTGGCTTGGGTCACTGTGGAGTCTGTATGTTCTCCCCGTGTCTATGTGGGTTTCCTCCGGATGCTCCGATTCCCTCCCACAGTCCAAAAGACGTGCTGATTAGGTGCATTGGCCATGCTAAATTCTGCCTCAGTGTACCCGAACAGGTGCCGGAGTGTGGTGACTTGGGGATTTTCACAGTAACTTCATTCCAGTGTTAATGGAAGCCTACTTGTGACACTAATAAATAAACTTTAAACTTTAAAATCTTCAATACTGCGGAAAGGTCAAATGGATTCAAAACATTAACTTGTTTTTCAATTCTGCCAGACCTGTTGAGTTTATCCAGAATTTTATTCACTTTTATTCCAGCATCCAGTATATTTTGCTTTTATTTACCTTATTTTGCAGTCCACCCTATCTTGGGGATCCGGACACAGAGGTCAGTAGATCCTGAAGGATTGTCTAGTAGTTGGCAAACCCCGCACTGTTTGATAATCCTTTTCCCCAATTCCCACGCTGGGGGCTGGCAGGTGGAGCTCTGTGCTGGGGCTGGCAAGTGGAGCTCTGTTCTGGGGGCTGGCAGGTAGAGCTCTGTGCTGGGAGCTGGCAGGTGGAGCTCTGTTCTGGGGGCTGGCAGGTGGAGCTCTGTGCTGGGAGCTGGCAGGTGAAGCTCTGTTCTGGGGGCTGGCAGGTGAAGCTCTGTTCTGGGGGCTGGCAGGTGGAGCTCTGTGCTGGGGCTGGCAGGTGGAGCTCTGTGCTGGGGCTGGCAGGTGGAGCTCTGTGCTGCGAGCTGGCAGGTGAAGTTCTGTACTGGAAGCTGGCAGGTGGAGCTCTGTTCTGGGGGCTGGCAGGTGGAGCTCTGTGCTGGGAGCTGGCAGGTGAAGCTCTGTTCTGGGGGCTGGCAGGTGAAGCTCTGTTCTGGGGGCTGGCAGGTGGAGCTCTGTGCTGGGGCTGGCAGGTGGAGCTCTGTGCTGGGGCTGGCAGGTGGAGCTCTGTGCTGCGAGCTGGCAGGTGAAGTTCTGTACTGGAAGCTGGCAGGTGGAGCTCTGTTCTGGG
Source organism: Mustelus asterias (assembly GCF_964213995.1). NCBI lineage: Eukaryota > Metazoa > Chordata > Chondrichthyes > Carcharhiniformes > Triakidae > Mustelus > Mustelus asterias. The sequence goes on from NC_135806.1 coordinate 16,898,324, forward strand.
GGCTGGCAGGTGGAGCTCTGTGCTGGGGCTGGCAGGTGAAGCTCTGTGCTGGGAGCTGGCAGGTGAACTCTGTACTGGGAGCTGGCAGGTAGAGCTCTGTGCTGGGAGCTGGAAGGTGGAGCTCTGTGCTGGGTGCTGGCAGGTAGAGCTCTGTGCTGGGAGCTGGCAGGTAGAGCTCTGTCCTGGGAGCTGGAAGGTGGAGTTCTGTGCTGGGGGCTGGCAGGTGGAGCTCTGTGCTGGGGCTGGCAGGCGGAGCTCTGTGCTGGGGCTGGCAGGTGAAGCTCTGTCCTGGGAGCTGGCAGGTGAAGCTCTGTGCTGGGAGCTGGCAGGTGGAGCTCTGTGCTGGGAGCTGGAAGGTGGAGTTCTGTGCTGGGGCTGGCAGGTGAAGCTCTGTCCTGGGAGCTGGAAGGTGGAGTTCTGTGCTGGGAGCTGGCAGGTGAAGTTCTGTACTGGAAGCTGGCAGGTGGAGCTCTGTTCTGGGGGCTGGCAGGTGGAGCTCTGTGCTGGGGCTGGCAGGTGGAGCTCTGTGCTTGGAGCTGGCAGGTGGAGCTCTGTGCTCGGAGCTGGCAGGTGAAGCTCTGTGCTGGGAGCTGGCAGGTGAAGCTCTGTACTGGGAGCTGGCAGGTAGAGCTCTGTGCTGGGAGCTGGAAGGTGGAGCTCTGTGCTGGGTGCTGGCAGGTAGAGCTCTGTGCTGGGAGCTGGCAGGTAGAGCTCTGTCCTGGGAGCTGGAAGGTGGAGTTCTGTGCTGGGGGCTGGCAGGTGGAGCTCTGTGCTGGGGCTGGCAGGCGGAGCTCTGTGCTGGGGCTGGCAGGTGAAGCTCTGTCCTGGGAGCTGGCAGGTGAAGCTCTGTGCTGGGAGCTGGCAGGTGGAGCTCTGTGCTGGGAGCTGGAAGGTGGAGTTCTGTGCTGGGAGCTGGCAGGTGGAGCTCTGTGCTGGGAGCTGGCAGGTGGAGCTCTGTGCTGGGAGCTGGCAGGTGGAGCTCTGTGCTGGGAGCTGGCAGGTGAAGCTCTGTGCTGGGAGCTGGCAGGTGAAGCTCTGTGCTGGGAGCTGGCAGATAGAGTTCTGTCCTGGGAGTGCAAGTTTTGTTAAAGTCTATTCTCTACAAGAGTATCTTTCCCATCTCTATAATGTCACCCAACTCCACCCAGGCTCAGCTTATCAGCCACTGAAATCCAAATCCATGCCTTTGTGACGAGCCAACCTCTATAAAGTTGAGCCCATCCAAATTCTGTTGCCCCTGCTCTTACTTGCACCAACACCAGTTCACTTATCACTTCATTCTCACTGATGTACATTGGCTTCTGGTCAAGCAATGCCTCGATTTCAGAATGTTCACCCTTGTTTTCAAATCCTTTCACGCCTTCGCCCCTCCCTACATCCATAATCTCCAGTTATGCAGCCCTCCAGGATATCCACACTCATCTCATTGTGTCCTCTTGATTCCTGGTTTTAATCAGTGGTGACCGGGGTGGGGGTGGGGGGAGTTTTCCCATCCCGCCCACCACAGGAATCATTGCGGGAATTATTGTGGGTGGGGGTGCTGGGGGGTGGGGGGGTTGGGGGGGGGGGGGGTGGGGGGGGGGTGGTGTGGGGGGGGCAGACCATGCAAAGGTCCGTTGACCTCGGGAGGGATTTTCTGGTTTTGGGGTGAGCGTGGCTGGAAAATCCCAGCCCCTGTCTTTCAGCTATCTTGACCTTAAAGTCTGAAATTACCCTCGCTAAAGCTCTTTGCCTTTTGATTCCTCCTTTAAGACACTTCTTAAAACCTTTGACCAAATTTTTGGCCAACTGCCGAATACCTCCTTTTGTGACTTGGTGTCAAATTTGCTAAATAACACTCCAGTGAAGCATCTTGGGACATTTTATGGTGTGAGAGAAGATATAAATTAATGTTGGTTTTGTTCCTGTATAATGGTGTCTTTGTAATCCTCTGTCTGAACAGTCTTCAGGCCATCTGAAAATCATCAATTTTCCATGTCATCGCTGGCTTACGATACTCTCAATATGGTGGGCAGGATGTAAGCGGTGAGCCGTAGGCCCTGGTATGTGTAAATAGGATGCCAAGTTCCAGTTTTTCCATGAGCATTGATGATGTTGCCAAGGAGCAGCAGGCAGATCAGGAAAAGGATGAGGCAAAGAGAGATCATTGGACAGGGAACAGTGGGGGATGGAAAGAGATGCCATTCATAGAATCATTGTATCCCCACAGTACAGAAGAGGCCATTCAGCCCACTGAGTCTACACCGACACTTAACAGAGTATCTTACCCCGGCCCCCTCCCCACCCACAACCCCACACATTTCCCATGGCTAAACCATCTAACCGACACATTTTAGGACACTAAGGGGTAATTTCACATGGCCAATCCCCCTATTCTGCATATCTTTGGGAGGAAACCGGAGCACCCAGAAGAAACCCATGTAGACACAGGAGAGAATGTGCAAACTCCACACACACAGTCACCCAAGGCTGGAATTGAACCCAGGTACCTGGTGCTGTGAGGCAGCAGTGCGAACCACTGTGCCACCACGTCACCCTTCTTGTTTTTTTGTTGGAGATTCTCTGGCTACAGCCAGATAAGTAAGCATGGAAACAAACAAGGGCCATCCTGTTAAGCTGGACGAGCAGCGAGGTAGAATTATAAGCAGTTAGTTCTGAGTGACTGTGGTAAAGGCTGCTGAGCTCAAGGAGAGTTGGGAACAAGAATACAACCTAAGCAGTGACAGAACATTTTATTTGTCTGTTAGATTTGGGCCATTTCAGTGAAAAAACTGCTTTGAAGAGATTTAAGCACCAAGGTTCAGGAAGGCTGGGAGGCAATGACTTTGCAGAAGAAATAAAAATGAGAAATGGGGCAATATTTTGGAAAGGCAGAAGAGCTACAGAAGATTTTTCACCCTCTGCAAAGCAGAGGTCAGGAGTGTGACAGAGTCCTCCCCACTTTGCTGAATGGGTGCAGCTCCACCAACACTCAAAAAGCTCGACACCGTCCAGGACAAAACAGCCCACTTGACAGGCACCCCATCCACCAGCAGAAGCATTCACTTCCTTCAGCACCATCGCACCACCTATGGACTTAAAAGATGCACTGCAGCCACTCACCAGATTTTGTTCAACCTTCAAAAGCACCTTTTAAATCGGCAGCCTTTCACTTTCTTATTCCTTTTCTTTTTCCTTTGCCTCCAATTCAAGGTTTTTTTTCAGTTCTATTTCTCTGTTGGAATTGATTTTTTGCCAGTTCAGTTGCTTTGCTTTTCAGAGAACTTGGTCTATCAGACAAGCTTAGCAATTTTAACTGTTTTGCTTTACTCTCAAAGTTCTTCCTTACCCCTGCAGGTAATTCTAATTCCAATATACCAGTCAATTTAGTTAACTGATGCCTGGTTACTTTCTGTAAATCATCCATTTTGTGGACAGTCATTTAATTAATTTATTTTATTATTAGTGTCACAAGTCGGCTAACAATTAAGTTACTGTGAAAATCCCATGGTCGTCACATTCCGGCACCTGTACCCGAAGCCATTTTGGATGCTAACATGTACAATACACCTCACAGTAACTTGATTCCTATGTCCAGCACCTCAGTATCCCACTCACTCTTTTTAAGGATTCACAGATCCCATCACAGGTGGCACAGTGGTTAGCACTGCTGCCTCACACTGCCAGGGACCCAGGTTCGATTCTGGCCTCAGTCACTGTCTTTGTGAAGTTTCCACATTCTGTTCTGTGTGGGTTTCCTCTGGGTGCTCTGGTTTCATCCCATAAGACATTGAAGCAGAATTAGGCCAATTGGCCCATCACGTCTGCTCTGCCATTCAATCATGGATGATATTTTTCTCATCCCCATTCTCCCGCCTTTTCCCTATAACCCTCGATCCCTTCAATAATCAAGAACCTATCTATCTCTGTCTTAAAGACACTCAATGACCTGGCCTCCACAGCCTTCTGTGGCAGACAGTTCCACAGACTCACCACTCTCTGGCTGAAGAAATTCCTCCTCATCTCCATTTTAAAGGATCGACCCTTTAGCCTGAGGTTGTGCCCTCTGATTCTAGTTTTTCCTACTAGTGGAAACATCCTCTCCACGTCCACTTTATCCAGGCCTCGCAGTATCCTGTAAATTCAATAAGATCCTCCCTCATCCTTCTAAACTCCAACAAGTACAGATCCAGAGACCTCAACCTTTCCTCATATGACAAGCTCTTCATTCCAGGGATCATTCTTGTAAACCTCCACTGGACCCTTTTCAAAGCCAGCACATCCTTTCTTAGATATGGGGCCCAGAACTGCTCACAGTATTCCAAATTGAACCTGATTAGACACTTATACAGCCTCAGAAGCACATCCTTTCTCTTATATTCAAGTCCTCTCGACATGAATGCTAACATTGCATTTGCCTTCCTAAGTGCCGACTGAACATTCAGGTTAACCTTAAAAGAATCTTGAACAATGACTCCCAAGTCCCTTTGTGTTTCTGATTTCCTAAGCATTTTCCCATTTAGAAAATAATCTATGCCTCCATTCCTCCTTCCAAAGTGCATAACCTCACACTTTTCCACATTGTATCTTATCTGCCACTTCTTTGCCCACTCTCCTAACCTGTCCAAGTCCTTCTGTAGTCCTCCTGCTTCCTTAATACTACCTGTCCCACAGTCCTAAGATGTGCGGGTCAGGTTGATTGGCCATGTTCAGTTGACCCTAGTTTTGGGGGATTAGTAGGGTAAATATGTGGGGTTACAGGGATAGTGTGGGATTGTTGTCGGTTCAGGTTCGATGGGCTGAATGGCCTCCTCCTGTACTGTAGGAGTTCTATGATTTAATAATAAATCCCAGAACAAATTTTATTCCTCAGCATCGAATTTACATGTTTCAAAATATCTCAATTAATTACTATGAATCAGCTTGCAATTACCCCCTTTCCACTGCTTGAAATCCCACAGGAACTTCCACTTTAGTTTACGATCCCAATTGGTGATACTACAGGACCCTGGAATAGAACCCTGGCACAAAAGATTATCAGATTTACTTTGTTTTAGAAAACATGGAGGAACAGAGTCATAGGTCTGCTAATTAATTAATTTTAACAGCAAGCAAAAAAATCACTCCGAATGAAAGGATTGATTAGAACACAATATTCCTTTACTCCCTCCTTAATGTAAAAAATGTATACAGTTTTCAAAAAGACCCCACGCTGAACCAAACAGCCAATGCCACTCAACAGATCTTCTGTGGATTTCTCTCATGATCCCCCCAGATGATTGTCACACGAGGATTTCCAAAAATATACATTTTAAAATCTTCTTGCAAACAATAATTTCCATTCGATCTGTGCATTAAAAATCCACTTCAGATTTTCCAACTATCCTTTCAAACAACATTTCCAATCCACTTTTTTAACAAGGAATCCAACACCAAGTCTTCTATCTCTCCTTTCAAGCTTCCTTCATTTTGAATTGCAGCTTGCATCCAAAAGTCTACACAAACTCGGATACTTCGTCCCAAGCAGAATACTATTGCTTCAAAAATAAGGACACCAAACCTAGTGAATGCCTCAGCTCTGTGGCTTGTCTGTAGCCAACCTCATCAGCTTTACTCTTCCCAGGTCTGATTTTAACTTCCTTAAACAGAATCATGCTCCCAAAGGCAGGCTCTCTTTGATCCTTTTTACTTCAATATTGCTGGAGCTTCTTTTCCATTCCCAAGTTTCTCGACCTAACTGTCCTTTGGTTCCCCTGGGACTTGCTTTCCTGAACCTTTCTCCATTGTATGGCTTTCCTGCCTTGAGCAGAGCTATGAGAATTGCCTCCTTTCTCATTACATAGCTCCAACTGCTATAAATCCAGCTAAAACTTGTTATATATTTTGTGTGGCCAGCATCTAGAATTATTGAGAGGCTTCAGACATTGGTTGGAACAGGGAAGGTATTTATTGGATAGACAACTTAGATAGAGGAGGTTTATACAGCGCCAGTTATACATGTTTACCATATGATTCCAGAAGATTCTCCTGAAAGAGGACTCCACCCTCTCAGTTTCCATTGGTACCTCAAGTTAGGTGACCTTCAATTGCTGTACTGGCTTAAAGAGACAGACACAACATACACATCAAAATTAAACTTAAAAAGCATTCTTACCTTAAAAGTGCACCTGGTTACTAAGCAACAACTTTATAATCCTCCCCGATTGTTGACTTTTTATATCATAGAACATAGAACAGTACAGCACAGAACAGGCCCTTCGGCCCACGATGTTGTGCCGAGCTTTATCTGAAACCAAGATCAAGCTGTCACACTCCCTATCATCCTGGTGTGCTCCATGTGCCGATCCAATAACCGCTTAAATGTTCCTAAAGTGTCTGACTCCACTATCACTGCAGGCAGTCCATTCCACACCCCAACCACTCTCTGCGTAAAGAACCTACCTCTGATATCCTTCCTATATCTCCCACCACGAACCCTATAGTTATGCCCCCTGGTAATAGCTCCATCCACCCGAGGAAATAGTCTTTGAACGATCACTCTATCTATCCCCTTCATCATTTTATAAACCTCTTTTAAGTCTCCCCTCAGCCTCCTCCGCTCCAGAGAGAACAGCCCTAGCTCCCTCAACCTTTCCTCATAAGACCTACCCTCCAAACCAGGCAGCATCCTGGTAAATCTCCTCTGCACTCTTTCCAGCGCTTCCACATCCTTTTTATAGTGAGGTGACCAGAACTGCACACAATATTCCAAATGTGGTCTCATCAAGGTCCTGTACAGTTGCAGCATAACCCCACAGCTCTTTAACTCCAACCCCCTGTTAATAAAAGCTAACACACTATAGGCCTTCTTCACAGCTCTATCCACTTGAGTGGCAACCTTTAGAGATCTGTGGATATGGACCCCAAGATCTCTCTGTTCCTCCACAGTCTTCAGAATCCTACCTTTGACCCTGTAATCCACATTTAAATTAGTCCTACCAAAATGAATCACCTCACATTTATCAGGGTTAAACTCCATTTGCCATTTTTCAGCCCAGCTTTGCATCCTATCTATGTCTCTTTGCAGCCTACAACAGCCCTCCACCTCATCCACTACTCCACCAATCTTGGTGTCATCAGCAAATTTACTGATCCACCCTTCAGCCCCCTCCTCTAAGTCATTAATAAAAATCACAAAGAGCAGAGGACCAAGCACTGATACCTGTGGCACTCCGCTAGCAACCTGCCTCCAATCCGAAAATTTTCCATCGACCACCACCCTCTGTCTTCGATCAGACAGCCAGTTACCTATCCAATCGGCCACCTTACCCTCTATCCCACACCTCCACACTTTCATAATAAGCCGACCATGGGGGACCTTATCAAACGCCTTACTAAAATCCATGTATATGACATCAACTGCCCTACCTCCTCAAAAAATTCTATCAAATTTGTGAGGCACGACTTGCCCTTCACGAATCCGTGCTGACTATCAGGATTAATCCGCATCTTTCTAAATGGTCGTAAATCCCATCCCTAAGGACCTTTTCCATCAATTTACCAACCACCGAAGTAAGGCTAACCGGTCTATAATTACCAGGGTCCTTTCTATTCCCTTTCTTAAACGGAGGAACAACATTCGCCATTCTCCAATCCTCTGGCACCATCCCCGTGGACAGTGAGGACCCAAAGATCAAAGCCAAAGGCTCTGCAATCTCATCCCTTGCCCTTTCTAAGCGCAATAGAAGCAGAGTTAGAGCTGACCAAACCTCCACACATACAAACACCTTTGTCTCGCATGAATCAGACTATAGGTTCACCTTGCCTTACACAGCAACACTAAATTAAACCCAATTAAAACTATACCTTATTTCTAATATTTAACAATACAGATTTCCCTCATCTAAAACTATCTCCATCTTCCTGACATGACCCAATCCTTTAAAATCCGAAGTTGTTAAAAATCAGAGTGGCTCTGACAGTGTGACATCACCTTATCACCTCATGGACAAAGAGTTTAAACATACGGTGGGAAAACTCGGGAACATTACTGGCGGGCTACACACCGCTTTTCCCGCTCGTGATGACACTTTGCCAAAAAAATGGCAAAATTCTCCCCCTTGGAGGGTTGAGTGGGAGAGTTGGAGTGAGACACAAGGCTGGAAGATCTCATCATCAATGGATTGGAAACAAGATGTCAGACATATGCAAGCATCCTTGGAAGAAGGTGGCCCTGATGTCTTGGTGGGTGAATTAAACTCCCTGGAAGACAGAGAAATTCAATTATTCAGTGATAAAGGAATACACATTGAAAAGAATGATAGTTCTACATGCCATACTCTACCATGGTAGGGGAAAAGGAAAAGTTGGCCAGCATAATAAGAATGTTGAAATGTGAGAAAAAAATTAAATAGGCAAAGGAACTTTGAGGATCTGATGTGAATGTCAATGAGCATCTCACAGGAAATAATGCTGACATCGCCACACATGCACGTTCTTTAACAAATCAGAAACAAATATCAGAATATATTCATCATACATCAACGGGTTGGATCAACTGGAAAAGAAAGGTTTGTTTTGGGTGCTATCTCCTGGGTGCGTGACAGCATTGATTGAACACACACAGAAATCATATTCCACCACTGCCCAAAGGGAGAGAAGAGATTGCACATTTGAGTTCTGGTAGACATTATTCATCTCTGACATGTCTGCTGAAACTTATACAAATCCTCCATATCCTCCAAGAAACTGCTAACATACAGTCACAGAGCAGCAATATCTTTAAACCTGTTAGAACAATACGGTAAATTCTGTGATTGCAAAGTTCCTGCAGGGAACTGACAGGAAGAGCGGGGCAAAGAATGAGCTAACGTGTTAAAGCCCCAATTCCCAAATTCGAGCTGTCTGCAGGCACAGAGTCCTGGTTGGAGCAATAAAACACTCTTGTTTCTGATGTCTTGCAGTTAGATGCCTTGTAGTGCGACCCACATTGAGTGCACGGAATCATCATTGGCTGTCCCCTAACTTGAGAAAGATGCTTGCTCAGAATGGTGACTTTCTGTCATGTGACTGAGTAGGCCGATTCTTGATTCATAAACCTGTGGACCTGTGGAGTAGGGTGTCTGATGTGGGAATGAGATCCAGATTGCAGGATTTGTTTCCTTTACTTCTCTGCTGTGATAAAACATTGGTGATTTAGTGCTCCAGCCAGGACTGTGCAACTCCCAATTTTGGTAGTGGAGCTATAATATTGTAGCACAATCTCTATCCCACAATGCATCATTGAGACATTGGGACTCGAAGCACGATGCAGCTTGATGGACAAGTTGTCACCATTCTGAGCAATTGGAGACAGGCTCCATCCAGTCACTTAGGTCAGGGCCACTGAGGCTCATGGAGAGTTTCAGAGTGTTTTTGAAATGTTTTCTTTCTCTTCCCTGGGAACGTGGCTATTGGAGAATTGGGCAAACAGGACCAGGCCAGGGAGACAATTTTCATTCATTCAGACACAGGGCCAGACAATCAAAGCTGATTTTGTGTGAGTTTGGTTCAAGCGCTCACAGATCTGACTTCAAGAACAACACAGAAATTTATACAATTGTCCTCTTATTGAATCCACTGAAGGCATTGTCGTTGGAATTTATTCGGCATTCTTATGTGTCGCTGATCCAGGTCTCGTACAGAACAGGAACATGGTGATGAAGTTGCTCTATATAACAGCTTGTCTTTATTTGCTCCAATAAAACTATTCAGGAACATTGCTGCCTCTATCAATGTTCTCCGTACCCTTCTCTCCTCACAGGATAATGACCACAAATTCAATTTAGTCAAATAACTGCATTTCTAAAGTGATTCGGTTAAATCTATTCCGCACTCTCGCTGAGGCTTTGACCTCATTCCTAAAGTGCGGTGCAGAGAAATGAACACAACAGTCAGTTGGAGATGAATAAATATGTTATAAAGATTTAATGAAATGTCCTTGCTTTATCCCTTCTAATCTTTACAAATAAAATCAAGATTCCTACATTCTTTCTTTTAAGTCTTTTCAACGTGTCCTGCACCATCCAAGACATCAACCTCCAGGTTTCTTCGTAACTACATTCTCTTTGAAATTCTTCTAAATTCCTGCCAAATGGGTCATATTGCCTATTCCTCATTTGTCTGGCCAAAATGTTTCACTGAGCAGTTCTCTGCCTTTCACTTCATCTGCCCGGTATCCATACATTGTGGTCACCTCGGACCTCCTGAATCCTACCTTCCTCATTGTTTGCTATATTTCTGAGTTTTGTACCACCTACAGACTCAATAATTATGTCCTTTATATTTAAGTTCAGGTTTTTCTGTATATCGAAGAGAGCAGTGGTCCTTATATTATCCCTGGGCAACACAGTGCAAAGCCCCCAACTGAGGACATTGTCAATACTGAACTCTGCTTTTAATCCCTTAGTCAGTTTATCTCAATGTCCCTCTTAATGTTGCTAACAAGTCTATTGTGTACTGATGGTGAGAGAACGGCCAGAGCTCATAGTGACTGCAATAGGAGGGGGGAGGGGGTCACTATTATGTTCCAATTTCACAATATCTTCTAGTCTGCTGAGAAACAAGCACGATGTACTGATCGACTCACAAATATACCTCCTGTTCTCAGTACAGATACTGACACAGGAACATAGTGATCGCAAACACAACCACAACAACAGTTCTTTTTCTCACAGGAGAAAATCGAAAGGTCTTTACTTTCAATTTGGCAGAAACTGTTGGGACTGAAGACTGAAAACAGTGTTTGTGTCTCTCTCCCTGGTATTGGAAATTCAGCTCTTGGTGGCTGGCGAGCTAAAAGCTAGAGGCAAGTGATGTCCCTGTCTCTTGAAGGGTGCTGTAAGCTCCAGGGGAGGAAAACCTCAGCGTTTCAATTCCACATCCAAAGGACGAATTCACAGCAGATGTTACAAAGCTGCAAGATCCAGCATCACGTGAGCATACTTGCTTTCTGTGCTAAGCCTAGTTTGTAGGGATGGTTGTGTTGGAACAGTATTCTTTGCTGTTAAGATTTATACAATGTTATAATTTGTTTTTGTAATTTGGTAAAAGTCATTGCTATTTTTTTATTATATGTTAACTGTATTCTCAAACAAACTTTGCTTGATAAAAGTTCCCTGGCAGGTCATTTGAATCATACATGGAATGAAACACCTTCACCGGAATTATACCACCCTGCCTGCAACGGGAATTGGAACGGGTGAGGGGCGGACAATGGGAAGGCCCATTGATCTCGGGAGGGATTCAACGGTTTCGCGATGAGCGAGGCCAGAAAATCCCGCCCCTTACGCTTATCCATGCCAAAACTTATGGTCTAAGCTGACTCCATAAAACACCTTGGAGTTTGTAGCCTGGATTATAGCAATAGCTAAAAGTGTGCAAAACAGGAGGTGATAGTGGGGGGATTCAGTAATGGTAATGCCACTGAATATCAAGGGAGAAGGTTAGATTCTTTCTTGTTGGAGAAGGCCTGGCACTTGATGGTCTGTGTTGAGATGAGGAGGTATCGAAGGTGGGAAGGTGGACGCAGAATGAAGGGTGCTGGTGAAAGAGGCTCACAATAGCTATTGTCATCTTTCTTATAGCTGGTGGTGGCTATAACTATGTTACATGCACATCTGCCTTGTCTAGCCCATGCTGTGGCCTCTCGCTCTGGACACTCAGCTTCCTCGTCCTCGTCAGTCTCAGCCCACCAGACATCCTCAGGATCCATCTCTCGTTCCAACATCTCCTTTTGGAGTGCCAGCTTGTATAAATCACTCTAAGCCATTATGATGCATGAGACCCTCTTGGAAAAGTACTCCAGCGCACCACCAGAACTGTCTAAACTTTGAAACGCATCTTCAGAATGCCAGTGGTTTGCTCAATCAGTGAGTGTATTGCTGTTTGAGCAGTGTTACACCTCTTCCTTGAATACTTTGTGGTCATCAGGCAGACATGACCATTCACATCTTTTGAGGATAAACTTTGTCACTAAGGTAGCAAACTTGGGTGTGCTGAGGGAACTTCCATTGCACATACCTGCAACAATCTGCTTCAACACCAAAGATGTGTGGGTTAGATTGAGTGTCCATGCTAAATTGCACTTACTGTCAGGGGGATTAACCACATAAATATGTGGGGTACGGGGATTGGAGCCTGGGTGGGATTGTTGTCGGTGCAGGCTCGATGGGCCAAATGGCTTCCTTCTGCACTGTAGGGATTCTATGATTCTATGAACTAGGTGCAAACCAGCAGCACATTGAGAGATTGGGATCCTTTCCTCTTTATGTATTGTAGTGCCTGCTGCCAGGGAGCTCTTAAATCCACATGAGTGCAGTTGATGGCACCCTGCACCTGTGGTAATCTATTGATTGCTGCAAAGCCACTGTTCTGACAGCCAAGCTGGAGAACTGGATGTAATTTTGCGTCTTCTTCAATAGGGCATTGGTAATCTCTCGGATGCAGTTCTGAGCAGATGCTTGAGAAATCCTGCAGAGGTGCCCAGTGGAGCCCTGGAACAAGCCACTGGCAACGTAGCTCAAAGTGGTGGTGACTGTAAGGGCCACGGCCATTGGATTTCCCCCCCGTTCCTGTGGTATCAACTCCCCCTGGAGAATGTGGCAGATGTGAACCACCAATTCCGTAGGCATGCAAAGATGGCTACAGCACAGTCTCTCACTCATCTGGAGGTATGAGAAGTGTCTTCCATACCCCTTGGTCCTGCCAGGCACCTCCGCTCAAAGGCTCTGTCAGCACCTGGGTCTTAAAAGTCCCTTGTTCATCAGGATGAGATTGCTCCCTTAGCCCAGCCTGGTGGAGGTGGGTGTTTCTGTTTTCTAGAAGACTGATAGCCATAATGGACACAACATTGCCTTTCTCCATCCATTACTCCCTCATGATTATCTCCACAGGAACATTGAAGAGTAACATGAATGAGCATAAGCCAGCAAAGATCATCTTTCCAATCACTCACTAGGAAGTTGTTGTGGAGCCAATGTGTTTCTTCCATCCCAGCTATTATATCCCCACTTTTTCCCTTTGCAGTGTTATTACAGCCTTCCTGCTCATTGGTAGCACACCCGGCAACCCAACCAGCACCTCCCCACTGCACGGACAGGTTTCACACCCCATGTTTCTATTTGTTTTTATGCACCCTCCCCCAGTCTACCCCCACCCCCACATTCAAGCCTTTGCCCTCCAGCATCTTCCCTTGGCTCTGTTATGTCTCACCCCCCCACCTGCCCACTCCATCCCAGTTAAACTGTTGTCCTCCAAGCACTTCCACTCCCCCTGCCTTCCCGCTGGTCTGGAATGGTAAGCCTTGGCACAGACCCTCCCTTGAGTTGATGCTGGTCTTACCAGCGTAGTCTGGCATGGAGTCGGAGCAGCCATGAGCACAACGCAATGCAAGGTGGGTGACATACGTCAAGGTCAAGAGTGAAGTGCTGCTCGTCAGATGCACGTCATTTATCTCTCATTGTGATTCATGCCAGTCTAATTAGCCGCTGGCGTGACCAGTCCACACTGACTGCTCAGTCTTGCTTCTGAACACTAATGCATTTAAATGCATGTAAGTGTGGTTTCTGACATTCCAAGATGAGCTGCTCCACCTGCCGTGAGAGTCAGGAGCCGATATTCACAAACTGTTTTTATGCTGGCAGGAAGGGCAGCACAATGGCACAGTGGTTAGCACTGCTGCCTCATAGTGTCAGAGACCCGGGTTCAATTCCTGATTTGGGTCACTGTCTGTGTGGAGTTTGAACATTATTTCCGTATCTGCGTGGGTTTCCTCCGGGTGCTCTGGTTTCCTCCCACAGTCCGAAAGATGTGCTGGTTGGGTGCATTGGCCATGCTAAATTCTCCCTCAGTGATCCGAACAGGCGCCAGAGTGTGGTGACTAGAGGATATTCACAGCAACTTAATTGCGCTGTTAATATAAACCTACTTGTGACACTAATAAAAATATATAAATAAACTAATTTTTGGCCATTCTCCAAATTTTTATGTGCCAGCTACCATGGTTAGGTGGATTGGCCATGCTAAATTGCCCTTAGTGTCAGGGGGATTAGCTAGTGTAAATGCGTGGGGTTATGGGGATAGGGCCTGGGTGGGATTGTGGTCGGTTCGGACTCGATGGGCTGAATGGCCTCCTTCTGCATTGTTGGATTCTATGATTCCATGCCCGCCACTGAGGCGACTGGAAAATCCCACCCAAAGACTTCATAAGGCCTAATGTAACTTGAAGGAAGGCTGAGCAGTTGGTGAGGACTCCTGGAAAAAATAGAGATGAAGGTAAGTCAAAGGCATTGCTGCCATACTTTCAGTTCAATGCTGCAATACTCTTCAACTTGTCTGCGACTAAAATACAGTGACCTTACAGAAGTCCCCATTAATGTGACATTTCACTCTTGATTGGTCTATATAGGAGCGATCAACTCCAAACATCAAACAGGTAAGATGAAACGTTAATCAAAAGAAGAGTTGTAGTTATCTTTAGTTCAGGTTTCACAGAATTGAGGTGTGGGAAAAGTTTCAAAAGTCATTAGGCAAAGGGAGAGAAGTTAATAAATGACAAAGATGAGTCACTTAAAGGGAGCAAAACTGCTTTAAAAGTGAAATGAGAGAACAAGCAAGGGAAAAAGAAATGTGAGGAAGATACTCTGAAACAATCCGGAACAACAGATCACTAGAAGTTTGAGACAGAGAAAGAAATTGAGATCAGTTGGTAAAGGCAGGACGGATCTGCACAGTTGAACCACGAGAGGCTGGGGGGTGGAGCAATCGGCACTCAGTCCCGGTACAGAGTCAGAGCGGCTGATCACTTGTGAAGCTGAAATGAAGAGTCCGGTCTCCATCCTGGCAATCGGCCTGATGCTGTCCTCAGTTACGTTTGGTGAGATTGATTCAAGAGAAGTCATTACTAATGTGTGCGGAGAGGAATTTATGCAAAAACTCGTCCAAATCTGCCAAGCTGATGCTATTATTGCCAGACGTAACACCAGTGAGTACCCAAATCCCAAATATTGATCACTAACAAGATTTATATCTTTTCATTTATCGAACAGCAGTCCAGGAATACAACGATCATATTTGTTTCCTGATCATTAAAGAATGTTTTGCACCATCACCTTTGGAATATGGTCCACAAAATGTAATCTGGCGCAAAAAAATATTAAATGTTACACGCACAAATTGATTAATACCTCACAATCAGATTCAGTAAATCTCAGCTTAAAACAGGAGGCGATGAAGATTGCAGGTTCGCTCCTCAGCTTGTGTTGAGTTAGTTGAACTCAGCTAGCTAGTGAGACACAATTGGTCTCAGCAACTTGGGAAGGAAATAAATCAGTGAATTTCTGTCTCTTGGGGCCCGATTTTACCATCAATTTGCGCCTGTTTTCTGGCACTAAATTGTGGTAAAGTCGGGTGTGAGGCTTTTATCGCGATCTGCACCCGCGTCTGCGCAGATCGCCACTTTACCGAGACCTGCAAATGGCAGGGATCCGTTCTGCGCCCAAATCGGGCCAACGACAATTTAAATGCATATGCATGCATTTAAATTGAATTAATGAACTGCCCGCCCAACTCTATCAGCATTTCCCCCTTTACCACCCCGTTTATCAATCCGGAACCGCGCTTTTAGGGACCTGCTGAATAAAAGTCTGAGTCGGGTGCTCCAGCCGATGAAGAGCACGTTCAGTGTTTCCAACGGCTCTCTGACTCAGATCGGTGGTGGGGGTGGGGGCGGAGGCGGGTCAGATCATTCTCTGGTTGGAGGGGGGAGGAGGGGAGTGAGGTCAGATCGTTGTCTGGTTGGAAGGGGGGGGTTGGAGGAGGAGGAGGTGGGTCAGATGTATCTCTGGCGGGGGGGAGGGCCGATCGTTGTCTGGTGGTGGAGGGGGAGGAGGCGGGTCAGATGATCTTCTGGAAGGGAGGGGGAGTGAGGCCAGACCATTCTTTGAGGGGGGGGTTGAGGCAAGTTCGTTGTCTGGGGATGGTGGGGGGGGGAGGTAAGGCCAGATTGTTGTTTTGGGGGGGGGAGGAGGGAGGCGGGTAAGATGTATCTCGGGGGGGGGGGCAGATGGATCTCTGGTGGGGGGCAGATGGATCTCTGGTGGGGGGGGGCAGATGGATCTCTGGTGGGGGGTCCGCTGCCACTCTACGGGTGATCAGTGGGGGGAAAGGGGGGCAGGGGTGGTGATCGGTCTGGGTAGTGGGGGGTGGATAAGGGGGGCAGTGATTTGTGTGTCTGTCCTTTATCCACCCCCCCCACTACCCACACACATCACTGCCCCCTTATCCACCCCCCCCACTACCCACACACATCACTGCCCCCCTTATCCACCCCCCCACTACCTAGATGGATCACGACCCCTGCCCCCCTCCCCCGCCACCAATCACCCGCAGAGTGGCAGTGGACCCCCCTCCCCCCCCACCAGAGGTCCATCTGCCCCCCCCCCAGAGATCCATCTGCCACCCCCCCCCCAAGATACATTTTACCCGCTTCCCTCTCCCACCCCCCCCCCCCCCCCCGAGAAACACCCTCGCTCCCGCTTTTCATTCCCGGGCCGCTTTCTCCGCTTTCTGCGGCCTGGGAGCGATCTGACACGGGCGCGCTTTTTCCAATTTTTTTCTAACTGCGCATGCGCAGTTCAGAGCTCCGATCGTCCTGGCCGCGCTAAGCCCCGCCCACAGCACGAATGGGACTGGAGATGGCTGAGAGCGTATGGGGGCACCTGAAAGCAGATTTCTAAGTCGGATCTGTACTACGCCCAGATTCGGCACTTAGAATGAAAATGGTAAAATCGAGCCCTTGGTGTTATCCAGGGATTCCTGTTCAAATGAGTCTGCGCAGGTCCCACATGAGATATACTCAGAATTTCTTGGTATCCATCCCAGTTGTTGTGACTTCCAGACTCAGTAACAACACTGAGAATCACAATGGAGAAGGGGGCCTTGTACTGACCTCCTCTCCCTCCAATGTGCCTCCCGTCCACCTTCCTTTGAAGGTGTCAGTCTCTGCCACCTCCTCGGGTGCGGTAGTGACAGTCCCACTGTGACACCCCCAGCATTCCGTGGGCAAGAATTCCAAGTGTCCTCTTGCTGGGAGTCTGCCGTAGACAATACTGTTCGAGTTGGATAAAAAGAGGTGGGAGGGAGATTGTGGTGAAATGTGACCATTAGCTGGGCCAGTGGTGCTGAATGCCTGTTTCTGTGATGCACATTCAATGTAATTCTCTATAGTCGGAGAACTGAAATATTGGCCGGGATTTCACACCAAGATGGTGGAGCCACCCATGGGCTGGAAAGTTGGGATCAAGTCCGACTTCACCGGGGCAGGAGGATTGACTTTCAATTTTCCTGCTCAGAAAATATTAACCACAGCCTCGGATGGAGTTAAGTTTCATTCAGAGTGAGTGTGTGGAGAGGGAGTGGGGTCCATAACCTCCCCAAATATTATGTTATTCTTGTTTGATAAGGGAAAGCATTCATCCATTAGACAGCTTTTCCCTCCAGGATTAGTTTATTCCGTGGTGTGTAAGGGTGTGAGTTTAGGAACAATAGTTTAACATTATTTGATGTTGGAGTAAAATCAAAATTAAAGGATACAAAATGGTTACCTGGCACAAAATGGACTCTGGGAAAAGACATTAAGATGTGCTGACTTGGGCACAGACATTGCACAGCAAGTTAAAACCTGTTAGTGTTTAAATTGCTGCAGGAAACAGATCAGACCTTGAGGCACCTTAACTGCCTGAGATAAAGCAGAACCAAAACAATGAGTTTTAGTAACGAGATCAGTCGTTGATGGGGGCATAAATGCATAAATGTATCTACTCTATGTATAATGATGTGATAACTGCCAATGTCCGTCCTTCTCTATGTATAACGATGTGCTAACTGCCGATGTCCGTACTTGTCTACTCAACGTATAATGATGTGATAACTGCTAATGTCCGTACTTCACCATTATTTGAAAGTGAATAAAGATGCTCAACTGCCATTGTAAAGTTGAGAAGGTGACTGCGCGCACTGCGGAGAGCCCAGCGCTTCTCCCAAAGCTTTGTCCAATAAAACTGCATGTTGAATCTTTAAGTCTGACTCCGAGTGGTGATTTTCCCACAACATTTGAGTTTACCAACAATAGAAAATTATAATTAAATGGGTCAGACAGCTCATTTTCTGATATGTTCAGCAGCAGAGTGTGGCTGTGATGATTGGTAAAAACACACGATCAATCTCAATAACCCCTCAGTGTTCACAGATGGAATTTTCTCTCAGTTCCAGATCCCTCCCTGATCTCTGATGAAAATGCCGACTCTACGGAGAACAGCAAGGAGAAGGTCCAGAGGATGTTGGACAATGTCGGGATTGAGCAGATTGAGTCGGATTTTGGGTGGGAAGCGTTTAACAATGACGACAACCAGAATGAACAGATGCCGGATGGTTTTAGTGAATCTGTCTCTGAGGTTCAGAGAGACAATGTGATGCCAGATGCTCTTCCAAAAGGATTCGTACAAAGGAAACGAAGGCAAAATGAAA
Organism: Mustelus asterias; assembly: GCF_964213995.1. NCBI lineage: Eukaryota > Metazoa > Chordata > Chondrichthyes > Carcharhiniformes > Triakidae > Mustelus > Mustelus asterias. Next base: position 16,916,846 of record NC_135806.1, read on the forward strand.
TCATGGATCAATGCTGCACTGCCAGCTGTACCCCAGCGGAGATCCTTCCAATGTGCTCCTGGTGAAATGATGTCAATGGTGTTGCTTTGTTTATAGAACAGTCCAAACGTATGAATATAGGATCGATCAGAGGTGAAGGCAAAATAATTGAATTTACAAATTCAGATTCCTGACAAGAATCTTCATCTGCCAGAAGCTCAATTTTGGGAATCTGGGTACAGAGGTCAGCAGGATTTTCCATCCATAATGTTTGGAAAATCCTGCAGTTTGATGATCTCTATCCCCAATCTCCCACAATGGGTGCTAGCTGGGGGAGCTCTGTACTGGGAGCACAAATTCATAAAGTGCCTTCTAGTAGGGAGAGTAAAATAGTTTTAGTCAGGTTCATGTCAGGGTCTTGTAATGCAAAAAACACAGCTATGCCAAAAATGATTAAATAATTAATTTGCAAACAATCCACTTCATTAATAATGAGAGTTCATGTTCTTATTCAGTGTCTGTACATCACCATTTATTTACTTATTATTGTCACAAGTAGGCTTACATTAACACTGCAATGATGTTACTGTGAAAATCGTTCGGGTACACTGCGGGAGAATTTAGCATGGTCAATCCACCTAACCAGCACATCTTTTAGACAGTGGGAGGAAACCGGAGCACCCGGAGGAAACCCACACAGACACAGGGAGAAAGTATCAGATTCCACACAGACAGTGACCCAAGCCAGGAATCGAACCCGGATCCCTGGCATTGTGAGGCAGCAGTGCTAATCACTGTGCCACCATGCCACCCAGGAGGAGTTTTTTGCCCAAATTCAGATACTTCATATTTTGCTCCATAATCTCATCTGTGGCCCATGTGCACAATTCAAGAGCTGGATGCCATTTTGTTGAGGGAGTTAGTGTATGGGAAACATTCACTAGATATATACAGACTCGGCAGGTAATAACAGCAAGCAGGAGTAAAGTTAATTTGTCACTAGCGCTGCAGTTTTGGAGCTTTACATTCCATCCGAAGCCTTCTCTTCACCTCCTGCATCTCAATATGTTCAGGACCCTCCATCAGTGTTTTTTACAGGGGATTATCAACAACTTTCAGCTCATTGTTAATCAATATCTATTGGCTCTTGCCATGATTGCAGCTGTATTTGCTGCTTTGCTGAGTTGCTTAATTCTGCTAAATTCTACAGTGAGTCTTGTGGTCAGTGCTGAGGGGCCTTAGAATCATAGAATCCCTACAGTACAGGAGGAGGCCATTCGGCGCATCAAGAGGATTAGGGAATCTTTAGTGATCAACAGAAAGCTACAAAAAAAACTATAAAGAAAAGTAAGATAGATTATGAGAGTAAATTAGCTCAGAATATAAAAACAGATAGCAAAAGTTTCTACAAATATATAAAACAAACAAGGGAGGCTAAGATAAACGTTGGTCCTTTAGAGGGTGAGAAGAGGGATTTAATAACAGGAAATGAGGGAATTGGCCAAGGCATTGATCAGGTATTTTGTCTTCACAGTGGAAGACACAAACAACATGCCAAAAGTTGACGACTAGAAACCTATGGCAGGTGAAGACCAAGAAGCGATCATTATCACTAAAGAAGCAGTGTTGGGCAAGCTAATGGGGCTAAAGGTAGACAAGTCTCCTGGCCTTGATGGAATGCATCCCAGGGTGCTAAAAGAAATGGAAGGAACAATAGCAAATGCACTCGTTGTAATTTAGGAAAATTGGCTGGACTCCGGGATGGTGCTGGCAAATTGGAAAACAGCAATTTTGATGCCACTGTTTAAAAAAGGCGATAGACAAAAGGTTAACTTCTGTAGTGGGGAAAATGCTTGGATCTATTATGAAGGAAGAAATAGCGAGACATCTGGATGGAAATTGTCCTATTGGGTTCTTGAAAGGCAGGTCATATTTAACTAATTTACTGGAATTCCTTCAGAGCATTAGGAGTATGGTGGACAATGGGGAACCTGTGGATGTGGTGTTTCTGGATTTCCAGAAGGCATTCGACAAGGTGCCGCACAAAAAGCTGCTGCATAAGATAAAGGTGCATGGTGTTATGGGTAATGTATTTGCACAGATAGAGGATTGGTTATCTAACAGAAAGCAAAGAGTGGGGGTCAAAGTTTGCAGATGAACTAAGATGAGTGGCAGAGCGAAGTGTGCAGAGGACACTGAAAGTCTGCAAAGGGATATAAACAGTTTAAGTGAGAGGGCGAGGGTCTGACAGATGGAATACAATGTTGGTAAATGCGAGGTCATCCATTTTGGTTGGAATAACAGCAAAATGGACTATTACTTAAATGGTAAAAAATTGCAGCATGCTTCTCTACAGAGAGACCTGGGTGTCCTTGTGCATGAATCGCAAAAAGTTAATTTGCAGGTGCAGCAGGTAATTAAGAAGGCAAATGGAATTTTGTCCTTCATTGCTAGAGGTATTGAGTTTAAAAATAGGGATGTTATGTTGTAACTGTGTAAGGTGCTGGTACACTGTGGGAGAATTTAACATGGCCAATGAACCTAACCAGCATGTCTTTCGGACTGTGGGAGGAAACCAGAGCACCCGAAGGAAACGCACGCAGACACGGGGAAAGCGTGCAGACTTTGCACAGACAGTTCCCTAAGCTGAGAATTGAACCCAGGTCCCTGGTGCTATGAGGCAGCAATGCTAACCACTGGGCCACACTCCCACCATAAATTAATAAATACTTTCTGATAGCTATTACCAGAACATGGCTACAGGGTGACATAGATTGGGACCTCAGTATTAATGAGTATGTGACATTTAAGAAGGATAGGAAGTTAAGAACAGGTGGAGGGGAGGCTCTGTTATTTAATGATGATTTTGGCATATTAAAGAGGGCATAAGTTCAGGAAACCAGGATGTAGAAGCAGTTTCGTTTGAGATGAGAAATGAGAATGGCAAGAAGTCACTTGTAGGAGCGGTGTGCAGGCCCCCAAATTGTATGTACATGGTCGGAAGAGTATAAAAGAGGAGATAATGAGAGCTTGTCAGAAAGATACTGCAATAATCATGGGGGATTTTAACACATAGATTGGAAAAATCACATGGGCAAAGGTAGCGTAGGTGAGGAGTTCAAAGAATGTTTTCGGGATAGTTTATAAGAACAGCACATTCTGGAGCCAACCATCGGGCTGGCTTTATGAGACCTATTAATGTGCAATAAGATTGGATTAATTGGTGAAGGCCCCAGGTAACAGTGATCATAATATGTTTGAATTTTCCTTGCAGTTTGAGGGACAGAACAATGCATCTATATTTTAAACTTAAATAAGGGCAATGATGAGAAAATGAAAGCAGAGCTAGCTCGCGTGATCTGGCAAATGTGCTTAAAGAGCAGATCAACAGATATTCAGGGGCAGACATTCAGGGCGGAATTTTCCTCGGAATAGTAGCAGGTGGGACATGGATCATGCAAAGGTCTGTTGGCCTCAGGAGGGATTTTATGGCTTTGGGGCGAACGTGGCCAGAAATCCTGCCCTTAAGGGGGTATTTCAGAATACACAGAATAGACACAGAATAGACATGAAAGAAATATTCCAAGGGAAGGGCCCATCACTTGTGGTTAAATAAAAATGAACTAACACAGAATCCCTACATTGCAGAAGAAGCTATTCGGCCCATTGAGCCTGCACCGACTCTCTGAAAGAGCATCTTACCCATGCCCTCTTCTGCCCCACCCCGTAAGGCCACACATTTACCGCGGCTAATCCATCAAACCTACTCATCACAGGACACCAAGGGGCCATATACCTTGGCCAATCCACCTAACTCGCACATCTTTGGACTGTGGAGGAAACCGGAGCACCCGGAGGAAGCCCACACAGACATGGGTGCAGGTGTAAGGATAATACATAAGTTACAAAATTTATCTTCTATTTTAATGTTCACAATAAGTACACGGTCCATATCAACCAACACAGACAACACATCCATGGCTTGAATCAAACTTGGGTCCCTGGAGCTGTGAGGTAGCCGTGCCAACTGCTTTGCTGCCATGGGCTTTCAGAGCTCAGGGGTCAGTGGTGGCTGGGGCCTGGTGTTGAGCGCATCCATCCCTGAAGGTGCCCGCCCCCTCTCTGCATGAACTGGAAGCTACTGAACCAGACATCCAGGTGGGTGCAGACATGTCTATGCTTTAAGGCTTCCAAATGAGCCACCCCTATGGTCTCCGTGCCCCCCATGGCGAGAGTGCAGTGACGCTGGCCATTGCATCAAGGTGGCACATGGCACCGGTAATGGTGTTGGCATGCTACTGTCCACACTCTGTTGGCGCACGGGTTGCTGGGAGGGTGTGCGGGTCCTAGGATGGAGAACCTCATAGATTTGGTCTCTTCCACACCTCCTCACCTCCCCCGCCACCCCTCCCCCCACCCTCTGCCCCCGCCCGCCCCCCCCCCCCCCCCCCCCCCCCCCCCCCCACCGGCCACAGCAAAACGTGGCATGGAACCTATAGACCTGATGGTTATCTTGTGGCTGCTGCAGAGGAGGAGGAGGGAGACATGGGACCAGAGGCTGCAGCAGGAGGACAGGGAGCCACCAGTCTGGGGAAGGAGGTGGGCACCCATTGGCCTGAGGGGGGAGCAGGGCACAGAGGAGACGGAAACCCCGGCAGTTCAGGACACACCCAGTCCGCTGAAGAGCTGACGGACAGCGAGTGCCGCTGCTGGCTCTGGCTCAGCAAGGAGATGGTGCAGCACCTGTACCAGATCCTCGCGGACTTGGCACGTCAGGGCTCAGGAAGACACCCTCTCCCAGTAGTTGTGAAGGTCATGGCAGTCTTCAACGTTTACACCACTAGATCCTTCCAGGCCACCAGCAGGGACCTCTGTGAGATATCCCAGTTCACAAATGTGTCCACTAGGTGATGGATGCCCTGTTCGTCTGGGCAGGCCAGTGCATACATTTCAACGTTGGCCAGGCCCAGCAGGAAGCACGGGCCACAGGCTTTGCCGCCATTGCCAGAATGTTGAACGTGCCAGGAGCAATTGATTGTTGGCAAGCCACCCTGAGGTCTCCAAAACGTCAGGCACCACGGTTCGTGAATAGGAAGAGGGTCCATTCTTTAAATGTTCAGATGGTCTGCGACCACAGGATGAACTTCATACACGTGTGTGCACAACACCCAGGCAGCACGCAAGATAGCTTCATTTTATAAAGATCTTCGAAGACCACCCCAGGCTGCCAAGATGGCTCCTGGGGGACAAGGGCTATCCAATAAAGACTTAGCTGATGATGCCAGTGTGGAACCCAGAGACCGAGGCAGAGAACCAATACAATGAGACCCACGCTGTCACCCAGTCCACTGTGGAGCTGTGCATTGGGTTCTGAAGATGCGGTTCAGTGCCTGGATCGCTCTTGCAGGGCCCTCAAGTACAGACCCTGTTAACCTCCACATCGTGGTGCTCTGCTGTGCACTCCATAACCTGGCACAGCGGGGAGACTTCCTAAAGGAGGAGGAGGGCAACCAGGTGGAAGCCACAGGGTTGGAGGTGACACGAGATGGGGGGTAGGGTAGGACGATGATGATCAGGGGGATGGAGGACAGGCGGCAGCCAGGATCCAGCAAAGCAGCGAGGGAGGCCCACGAGGTTCTCTGACTAGGGGGCTGAAAGCGATTGTTTTACATTTTTCTTAGTTTTTAGACAGTAAACATAAGACACTGACAGAGCTAACAGTTAAGCGTTAAATGATTCGTAAAGCAAGATGATAGCTTACACATATGTGAATGCAGTAAGAGGATTAAACAAGTAACTGATTTTAAAACATAGATGATGATATTTTAAATGTGTTTTAAGGATTGTATGAATCATTATTCATTTTGGCCAAAGCAAGTTACTGAAAGGCACAATGGGAAAGGTGAAGAGTTTCGATCCAAAGGCCTGGGAACCCATTTGCAAAACTCATATCTGGAAGATTCTTATGAGGAACATAAATGAATAGGTTCAGTCACAGCCCAGACACAGATTAGATATGTCCCTGTATGCAGGAACACATGTCAATTCAGCTTGGCAGTGAGCAGGTGGGAACATCCACTTTGACCTTTATGGTAGCATCTACTGTAACCTAGCAACAAGGAAGTAGCTTTAGCCAAAAAGGGAGTTAGCGTCTGAGTTTAATGGACGAATGAAATACCATCATGCTGGAAGGTACAATGCAGTTGGCTCAGGTACTTGACAGAGATTTGTATTCATGTGTGAATACGAAATGAAATTAATTTTAAACTAATAAAGGGTGGGAAATCTGATTAAGAAAATGTATAACCATTCTGTTTTTACTGATAACTTCAGAACTTGTCCAAGAGGTCCGGGTATTCTGCATCTGTGACCATCGAGATGACTTCTCCCATTGATCACTGGTCTTTAATACATTTTTACCTTTTGTACTGTGACATTGGTTTCCTGAGTCTAATTGCCACCTTGTCAAAACCCCGCTAACAGCTGTTTTGGTGATGAAGGACAGGAGTCTGACAGCTGGATGCGTCTCCAGTTTTGCAGAGCTACCTGTTTAGGGGCCGCGCGGTCGATAGAGGAAAATAAAATTGTGACCGTTGGCGCGCTAATCCGGAAAACCAGGGACAGAATCCTGGTGTTCTCCGACTCTGCAGAGGGTATAGAAGTCATGGCTCGGGACGTGAAACTAGAAAAACCAGAGGGGTGGGGAATTCGGTCTAGACGTCCTTGGTAGAGTTTTCGATCTAAATTTTTGAGGAGATGGAAGTCTTATTGAGAAATCTGGCTGAGAGAGTTAAGGAAGTAATTTTTATTATTTTTTAGTTGGTAGTTATTCTCAGCAGGGGCTGAAGATTTTAATCTAAGGATTCCCAGAAAAATCTTTCAAAAATGATTAAAATTGGATTGGTAACTAAAAGTGGTAAATAAATAAAGAATTGTAACCAGACAGAATAAAGAAATTGATCAAGGGAGAAATTGTATCGATCGCAGTGCCATCATATGGTCATGTAGGATATGGCAACAGAAGCTCCAATAAGAGAACACAAAAATATAAGAACTGGGAGCAGGAGTAGGCCATCTGGCCCCTCTAGCCTGCCCCGCCATTCAATAAGGTCATGGCTGATCTTTTCGTGGACTCAGTTCCACTTACCTGCCCACTCACCATCGCCCTTAATTCCTTTACTGTTCAAAACTTTATCTATCCTTGCCTTAAAAACATTCAATGAGGTAGCCACAACTGCTTTACTGGGCAGGGAATTCCATAGATTCACAACCCTTTGTGTGAAGAAGTTCCTCCTCAACTCAGTCCTAAATCTGCTTCCCCTTATTTTGAGCCAATGCCCCCTCGTTTTAGTTTCACCTGGCAGTGGAAACAACTTCCCTGCTTCTATCTTATCTATTCCCATCATAATCTTATATGTTTCGAGAAGACCTCCCCTCAGTCTTCTGAATTCCAATGAGTATAGTCCCAGCCTACTCAGTTTCTCCTCATAAGACAACCCTCTCAACTCCGGAATCAACCTAATGAATCTCCTCGGCACCCCCTCCAGTGTAGTAAGAAGTCTAACAACACCAGGTTAAAGTCCAACAGGCTTATTTGGTAGCAAAAGCAAAAAAGTGGCTTTTGCTACCAAATAAACCTGTTGGACTTTAACCTGGTGTTGTTAGACTTCTTACTGTGCTTACCCCAGTCCAACGCCGGCATCTCCACATCATGACCCCCTCCAGTGCCAGTATATCCTTTGTCAAGTAAGGAGACCAAAACTGTACACAGTACTCCAGGTGTGGCCTCACCAGCACCTTATACAGCTACAACATAACCTCACTGTTTTTAAATTCCATCCCTCTCGCATTGAAGGACAAAATTCCATTTGCCTTCTTAATTACCTGCTGCACCTGCAAACCAACTTTTTGTGATTCATGCATAAGGACACCCAAGTCCCTCTGCACAGCAGCATGCTGCAATTTTACTATCTGAATTATAGTCCATTTTGCTGTTATTCTTACCAAAATGGATGACCTCACATTTCCCAACATTGTACTCCATCTGCCAGACCCTCGCCCACTCATTTAGACTATCTATATCCCTTTGCAGACTTTCAGCGTCCTCTGCACACTTTGCTCTGCCACTCATCTTAGTGTCATCTGCAAATTTTGACACACTACACCTGGTCCCCAACTCCAAATCATCAATGTAAATCGTAAACAATTGCGGGACCAACACTGATCCCTGAGGCACACCACTAGTCACTGATCGCCAACCAGAAAAACACCCATTTACCCCCACTCTTTGCTTTCTGTTAGTTAACCAATCCTCTATCCATGCTAATATATTACCCGTAACACCGTGCACGTTTATCTTATTCAACAGCCTTTGGAGCGGCACCTTGTCAAATGCCTTCTGGAAATCCAGATACACCACATCCACAGGTTCCCCATTGTCCACTGTGTAAGTAAGGTTCCCAAAGAATTAAACCAAATTAGTAAACATGACATGCCCTTCACGCACCCATGCTGCGTCTTTCCAATGGGGCAATTTATATCCAGATGTCTCGCTATTTCCTTGATGATAGATTCAACATTTTTCCTACTATAGAAGTTAAGCTAACCAGCCTAAAGCCTAACCCGCCTTTTGTCTACCTACCTTTTTAAACAGTGGTGTCACATTTGCTGTTTTCCAATCTGCGGGAATCACCCCAGAGTCCAGCGAATTTTGATAAATTACCACTAGTGCACTTGCTATTTCCCCACCATCTCTTTTAGTACCCTGGGATGCATTCCATCAGAGCCAGGAGACTTGTCTACCTTTAGCCCCATTAGCTTGCCCAACACTACCTCTTTTGTGATAATGATAGTTTCTCGGTCCTCACCTGCCACAACCTTGTTGTCATCAATTTTTGGCATGTTATTTGTGTCTTCCACTGTGAAGGCCGACACAAAATACCTGTTCAATGCCTCAGCCATTTCCTCATTTCCAGTTATTACATCCCCCTTCTCGTCCTCTAATGGACCAATATTTACTTTAGTCACTCTTTTTTATTTTACATATTTGTAGAAACTTTTGCTATCTGTTGTTATATTCTGTGCTATTTTCTTCTCATAATTCATCTAACTTTTCTTTATAGCTTTTTTCATGGCTTTCTGTTGACCTTTAAAGATTTCCTAATTCTCTAGTTTGCCACTAACCTTTGCCACTTTGGATGCATTTTCTTTCACTTCATTACCCTCCTTTATTTCCTTAGATATCCATGGCTGATTATCTCTTTTTCTACAGTCCTTTCTTATCACTGGTATATACTTTTGCTGAGCACGATGAAAACTTCCTTTGAAAGTCCTCCACTGTTACTCAATTGTCCCACCATGAAATTTTTGCTCCCAGTCTACCTTAGCCAACTCTTCCCTCATCCCAATGTAGACTCCTTTGTTTAAGCACAAGGCACTGGTATTGGATTTTACCTTCTCACGCTCCATCTGTATTTTAAATTCAACCATACTGTGATCACTTCTTCTGAGAGGATCCCCAACTGTAAGATCATTAATTATTCCTGTCTCATTACACAGGACCAGATCTAGGATAGCTTGCTCCCTCGTAGGTTCCATTACATACTGTTCAAGGAAGCTATCGTGGATACATTCTATGAACTCCTCCTCATGGCTGCCTTGATCGACGTGCTTTGACCAATTGACACATAGATTAAAAACCCCCATAATAATTGCTGTACCAGTTTTGCATTCATCAGTTATTACTTTGTTTTATAAAGTTATAGCAAAGTTATATTAAAGTTATGTTATAGTTTTATAAAGTTTTATAAAGAAATTAATGCAGAGTCAAGATCAAAAAGATTGGGATGCAAATTCTTGAAAATCCTTAATTTTGAGAATGGTCAATGGCCAAGATAATTTTCAAAAAAGGCGTTAGAACATTCGACAGAGATTTGAGCTCTGCCATTTTGGAAAAGGAAATTTAAAAACTGCATTCCTCTCTCAAAAATGGTGTTACATTACATTTGAAAATATGTAAGGAGAGTTAACTATTTTAACAAACGGTTGATTTGATTTTATATTGTTCCGAGGCTGAGACCAGAGTTATAGAAATAACTGAACATATAAACTTAATATTTAGACTGGGGAAAATGTGAGATAAATCTTGTTTTGAACTAATCTAAATTAAAATATTTTGTTAAGTTTGATAATATATGTTCCTGATAAAAATTGACAATGAAGAAATGATTTTAGAATTAGTTTCTGAAAAGGAAGTCACGATGGAGTTTTGGATGCTGGCAAGAAAATGTGATGATGTCATGCCGTCCAGCTGAGAAAACCTACTCCGTCCCCTTTGGAAACAAGCAGAGAATTAGCCCACTCTGCCCCAGTTAGGATGAATTTTTGTGTTTTAAAGATTTGCAGCAGCTTTGAGCCAATACAGTAGAAATTGTTAGCTTAAAACAAAAATCCAGCAGTGGGACGGGGAGAACATTTAGTGAGGAGATTACATAAGGTCGAATGGGTGGGGGTAGTGAGAAGTTTACATTTGCCCCTATTGGATAACCTGTGATAACAGCACCGGTTACTTTAGGGCTATTCAACAATGATAGTGACCTAACAGCATGTTAGTTGAATTGTGACGAGTGGATGTTTAAAGTTAGTGAACCAATCACAAGACTGAGAGAAGTAGTTCAGAGCACAGAGCACGTCCTGGTGCAAAGTTTGAATTTGGGAAGGTTGAAAACTGTATCAGATGTAGGGTGGGCTCAAAGGGAAAGAATCCAGTAGAATAAATGAACATTGAAGAAAGTGAACAGGGTGATAAGATAGACATTAATAGACATTTGAAAGTCCACAATGCTGTTTTCTGAGTTTGGGACAATCCTAACATAAGAAAACATGCAGTGAGCAAGCTACCTTAACACAATGATGCTATTTAAAATAAAGAATGAGCAATCAAAGCAAATTACTACCTGGAATCAAATTGAAAGTCTTGATTTTGTTTCAAAGATGTTATTATAGAAATTCAGTAAGAAAGAAATTCCAGAGGACCGGACGAATATTATGTACATAGCCCTCTCACTGGAAAAGTGGTAAGACAAGTATTGAAGGCTTTTTGCCAGGAATTTTGTGGAAGATTATGCAGGTTTTGCTAAATCGTTTTTCATTTTCTGTCAAGAAAAGGATGGAATGCAAGCTGCAGTAGTGACACAACGGCATGAGAATCTGTTAAGACTTCCAGTGGGGGTCAAGTCCAACATGAGCATTTTATCAGAAACCTAATTCAAGCAGCTCATAATCCCTTAGAAGCAACTGTAAGAAAAGTGCAGCAACATAAGAAGATTCAGAGCCAGGCTCAAAAAGGGACCGCTGATGTGATAAAGCAGCCAAAGGATTGTTAGAACAGAAATTGGATGTAGTACAAACAGCAGGGGGAGCAGCATTACAAGTTAATGAGGTTACAGACATTGATGAAAACAGATCCGAAAACAGATCCAAGAACAGGTCTCAGACGAGGAGAAACAGAATTGGAGGAGACAAGAGGGTGCAAAAAAGACAAGACGGAGTTTGGAGAAGGAAAGGAAAAATAATAGCTCCATAAGCAATATGGCAGACCTTGTTCCAGATATATCATGGATTAGATCACACAGGACAAGACAAAATGGTCAATTTAGTTGGAAATCGTTTGTGGTGGAGAATAATGGGGGAAGATTTAGTAAAATTCTGTAGGAGTTGTATTCAGTGTGCACAATATGAACCAGGTCAACACTGTAAGATTAAGATGGGAAATCAGCTAAAACCCAAATGACCATGGAAATATTTGCAAATGGATTTCACAGGACCACTACCCGGAGTAAAAAGGAAAATTTACTGTCTGGTGATTATTGATCAGTTCACTCATTGGGAGAAGCATTTCCACGTAGCGATGCCTCAGCTAAAACTGTAGCTATGATATTGACAAATGAGATAATACCTAGGCTGGGAATGCCTCTTCAGTTCGACTCAGACCAGGGAACTCACTTCACAGGAAGGGTGTTAAGGGAAGTTTGTAGGATGTTTGGGATAAGACAGAGGTTTCACATAAGGTATCACCCACAGAATTCGGGAATGCTAGAACAAATGGACAGAACACTGAAAAATAGCTTAGCCAAAGCTATTTGAGATGAAGGAAACAATTGGATACAGGCTTTACCTGCAATACTGTTACGACAGAGAGCTACTCCTTCCCGAGGAACAGGGCTGACACCTTTTGAACTGATGACTGGTAGAGCAATGCAACTTCCAGAAGATGTGACAACAGGAGGAGGAGAGTTAGTGGTAGGCCGAGAAACAGTGTTTAAGTGTATGAGGGATTTAGTGAACCGTTTATATTCCCTCAAACAGCAGGTAATCAATCAACAACAGCGCAGAGACTGGATCAGATACACCTGGAGATAAGGTAATGGTGAAACGCATGAGTGACAAGAAGCGGTTAGGAGTCAGATGGGAGGACCCTTTTAGTGTGGTAGTCACAGGACAGACATGCGCCCTGATTGATGAGAAGTATAGCCCGCTATGGAGACACTGGACACAGTTAAAACCATATCCCAATGAACAGACTAGTAATGATGAGCTTGTCTCAGCGGGGGGATAATTTTGTAAGAGAGGGATTCATCATAGTTCTTATCGCCGCATTACTGATAATATGGGATAATTCAGATTTGTGAACAGATATCAGATTAGATTAGATTACAGTTTCAGGGAATATTGGTAGAGAGGGAATGTAAATAATTTACTCTGTTGATTTTATAAGATGCTGCCTTTAAGGCCGAAAGGCACCCTGTTTTTATTCACAGATTATTGAGGTTGAGGTTATCCAGGAGTTCCAGCCCGGGTGAAAAGAAGAAAGACAACCTGTAATCAAGTCCCAAGAACTGATTGTCAAACTTCAAGATTCAGGATCAAGACTGATGCGGTCGCACGGAATTGTGTGTGAATTCTTATCTTGTTGATATTGACCAGTAACTGGGAGATACAAAAGGAGAATATTGTAATCATCAGTTGAGAATTATCAGAATGATTGTAAACTTTTCTGCTCTTTTATTGTTGAGTTTACTGTGTTTAATACAGACAGTCCATCGAGAACTGCATCCTAATACTTATCTGTACATGGGATATACGTATGCTAAAACTGCTAATATATCTAAATGTTGGGTATGCTCACACATTCCTATACACTCGGAGGGAGGAACACCTTTACACCCAGTGCCTTTGTCATGGGCAGATTTAATTGTATGGGATCAGTCTTTTTCTGAGCACTTTGCAGAGTCCACGTTCCAACACTGGAACACTTGACTCAGAGAGCCACCAACACTGGTCTTGTTTCTCTCAATTAATTGACTTGTTGAATGTTGGAGGAGGGTCTGAATTGAATCAGGACAACAGGAATTCTCTGGCCCAGCCAAGGACCCAGAGCTCTCTGTTTCCTGGTGGGGATCAAATTAGGAATGTTTCAGAATGTTTCTGGGATACTTTTTCGGCGACTGTTCTCAACTGGCAAAATTCAGGTTTAATCTCCCCCTGCGGATTCGTGAGAGCACTTCCAGTAATTGTGTTTGCTGTGCAGCCAACTTCTGAGCTTGTGTCAATGGAGAGTTTGTGTAAAACTTTGCCCTTGATTTGTGTCTGAGAGTCAGTAGGTGTAAGACACTTCCTCACAAAGCCAACAGGAGGGTTTTATTTTCGTGAATTAATTTCTGAACATTGATAGAAATATGCAAATTTTCCCAGCTGGCAGGAGGCAGCATTAAAGTCAAACCCCTACGTTGCTGGTTTTGCCCCAGTAACGAATGTCCTGTTCAATACAGATCAGAATATATTCATCGTACATCAACGGTTTGGATCAACTGGAAAAGAAAGGTTTGTTTTGGGTGCTATCTCCTGGGTGTGTGACAGCATTGATTGTACACACACACAAATCATATTCCACCATTGCCCAAAGGGAGAGAAGAGATTGCACATTTGGGTCCTGGTCGACATATGTTATTCATTCCTAGAATGTCTTCCGAAACTTATACAAATCCTCCATATCCTCCAAGAAACTGCTAACATACAGTCACAGAGCAGCAATATCTTTAAACCAGTTAGAACAATACGGCAAATTCTGTGATTGCAAAGTTCCAGCAGGGAAACAGTGCTGACAGGGAGAACGGGGCAATGATTGAACTAAAATATTATAGCCCCCATTCCCAAATTAGACCTCTCTGCAGGCACAGAGTCCTGGTTGGAGCAATAAAACACTCTTGTTTCTGATGTCTTGCACTTAGATTCCTTGTTGTCCGACCCATATTGAGTGCACGGAATCATCATTGGCTGTCCCCTAACTTGAGAAAGATGTTTGCTTAGAATGGTGACTTTCTGTCATGTGACTGAGTAGGCTAATTATGATTCATAGAGTTGTGCACCTGTGGAGTAGGGTGTCCGATCCGGGAGTGAGATCTATGTTCAATGATTTGTTTCCTTTACTTCTCCGCTGTGATAAAACATTAATGATTCATTAGAACAAAGAACGAAGAGCAAACAGCAAAGAAAAGGACAGCACAGGAACAGGCCCTTCGGCCTTCCAAGCCTGTTCTGATCACAATGCCCTAACTAAATTAACAAAAACCTTCAGCACCTACTTAGTCCGTATCCTTCTATTCCCTCCCTATTCATGTACACATCCAGATGCCTCTTAAATGTTGCTAATGTGCCTGCTTCCACTACCTCTTCTGGAAGCATATTCCAGGCACCCACGACTCTCTGCGTGAAAAACCTCCCCCGCACATCTCCCTTAAACTTTCCCCGGGATCAGTGTTTTCTGAGTTTGGGATGATTCTGACAGAAGAAAATGTGCTGTAAGCAAGTTACCTTAAGAAAATGATGTTATTTTAGATGAGAACAAACAATTAAAATAAGTTATGGCCTGCGATCAAATTGAAAGATTTGATCTCTGTTTCAAAGATGTTATTAGGTTATAGTATTCGGGGGGAAAAAAAGGATAGTTTCCAGAGGACCGGGGGAAGGCTATTTGTGTACAAAGGCTTTTCACCGGAAAAGGGGTAAGACAAGGATTGAAGACTTTTTAAGTATTGTAGGAATTTTGTGGAAGATTATGCCCAAATGGTAAAACCTTTATAGGACTTGATAAAGGGAGGAAGGACTAGTCAGGAAAAGATAGAGTGGGGAGATGCAGAAGTACAGGCTTTTTCAGATTGGAAGCAGCCTTTGGTGACAGCCCCAGCTTTGGTCACCAAACCATTCCACATTTTCTGTGAGGAATATTATGGAATATAGGCAGCTGGAGTTACTCAGCAGCATGGGGACAGATTGAGACTGATGGGGTGTTACTCTGCCCAGTTACTCAGTTGCCAGAGGGATGTATTGGTGTGTGAGGGCACTAGCTTGTGCCTCATGGGCGGTCAATGTTTCGGAGCCCCTCACCTTGATGGGAAAAATTGATCCTCCATAGCCTACATACTCAGGAATTTATTCCAGGCAGCCAGTGCCCCTTTAGAAGCAGCAATATTAGATAAAAGCTCAAGCTCACAGGAAAATTGAGAATGAAATGCAGCAAGGAAACCATTTTGCCGACCAGGCAGCAAAGGCCTTAGGAAAACAGGATTGGGAGTGGACACAGCATGTAGGGCTAGCAGCTGTAGCAGTTGAGGACAGTCCAAATATTGATGTAAAGCAAGTGCAAGAACAAGCAGATGAAGAGGAAAAGGAGCAATGAGATAAAGCTGGAGGATGGTAAGGCCATGATGGAATATGGAGAAGAGAAGGGAAAATAACAGTTCCTAAAGTAACACAGCATTCACTGCTGAACATTTATCAGGGGATAGCACACTCCAGCTGGGACAGAATGCATGATTTATTGAAGAAATATTAGTATTGTCAGAGGTGTCTGCAGTGCACCTTAGTGATGCCAGGACATCCCTGCAAGATTAAAATGGGAAGTCAACCCAGACCCAAAGGACCCTGGGAGAATTTACAGATGGATGTTACAAGGCCATTACCACGGGTACAGGAAAAGCGTACTGTTTAGAAATTGTAGACCAGTTTACTCGATGGGTTAGAGCATTCCCATGTAAAGATGCCACAGCTACAACAGTAGCTGTGATATTACCAAATGAGATTTTGAGGCGTCATGGTGGCACAGTGGTTAGCACTGCTGCCTCACAGCACCAGGAACCCGGGTTCGATTCCCGGCTTGGGTCACTGTCTGTGTGGAGTTTGCACGTTCTCCCCGTGTTTGCATGGGTTTTCTCCGGGTGCTCCGGTTTCCTCTCGCAGTTCAAAGATGTGCGGGTTAGGTTGATTGGCCATGCTAAATTGACCCTAGTTTTGGGGGATTGATGCGCAATTAATTCACTCGAGATGCTCGATCGTACTCGGGAAATAAAGGCTTTTATTAGCAACAAGAATAGAGCATACTGCTTAACAGTACAATCCTAGACTAAAGGGTCACTAGGAAGTGCAGTGACCTGTATACCCCTATAGGAAGGCGGAGCCAACCGGAGTGTACCACAGAACAATACCAACAGGTAGAACACCCCACCCTAACCCCAACAGCAAGCAGAGTAACATATGTACAAGTACCCATAGTGCTAACCATCTATGGTTCAGTACCCATAGTGGTAACCATCTATGGTTCACCACAGGGATTAGCAGGGTAAATAGGTGTGGGGTTACAGGGATTGAGTTGGATTGTTGTCGGTGCAGGCTCGATGGGCTGAATGATCTCCTTCTGTACTGTAGGGAACATAGAACATAGAACATTACAGTGCAGTACAGGCCCTTCAGCCCTCGATGTTGCGCCGACCAGTGAAACCAATCTAAAGCCCATCTAACCTACATTATTCCAATATCATCCATATGTTTATCCAATGACCATTTAAATGCCCTTAATGTTGGCGAGTCCACTACTGCTGCAGGCAGGGCATTCCACGCCCTTACTACTCTCTGAGTGAAGAACCTACCTCTGACATCTGTCCTATATCTATCACCCCTCAATTTAAAGCTATGTCCCCTTGTGCTAGCTATCACCATCCGAGGAAAAAGGCTCTCACTATCCACCCTATCTAATCCTCTGATCATCTTGTATGCCTCTATTAAGTCACCTCTTATCCTTCTTCTCTCGAACGAAAACAACCTCGAATCCCTCAGCCTTTCCTCATAAGACCTTCCCACCATACCAGGCAACATCCAAGTAAATCTCCTCTGCACCCTTTCCAATGCTTCCACATCCTTCCTGTAATGCGGTGACCAGAACTGTACACAATACTCCAAGTGCGGCCGCACCAGAATTTTGTACAGCTGCAACATGACCTCCTGGCTCCGAAACTCAATCCCTCTACCAATAAAAGCTAACACTCCGTACGCCTTCGTAACAACCCTATCAACCTGGTGCCAACTTTCAGGGATCTATGCACATGGACACCGAGATCTCTCTGTTCATCCACACTACCAAGTATCTTACCATTAGCCCAGTACTCTGTATTCCTGTTACTCCTTCCAAAGTGAATCACCTCACACTTTTCCGCATTGAACTCCATTTGCCACCTCTCAGCCCAGCACTGCAGCTTATCTATGTCCCTCTGTAACCTGCAACAACCTTCCGTACTGTCCACAACTCCACCGACTTTAATGTCATCCGCAAATTTACTAACCCATCCTTCTACGCCCTCATTCAGGTCATTTATAAAAATGACAAACAGCAGTGGCCCCAAAACAGATCCTTGCGGTACACCACTAGTAACTGAACTCCAGGATGAACATTTCCCATCAACCACCACCCTCTGTCTTCTTACAGCTAGCCAATTCCTGATCCAAACCGCTAAATCACCCTCAATCCCATGTGTCCGTATCTTCTGCAATAGCTTACCGTGGGGAACCTTATCAAACAGTTTACTGAAATCCATATACACCACATCAACTGCTTTACCCTCATCCAACTCTTTGGTCACCTTCTCAAAGAACTCAATAAGGTTTGTGAGGCACAACCTACCCTTCACAAAACCGTGTTGACTATCTCTAATCAAATTATTCCTTTCTAGGTGATTATAAATCCTATCTCTTATAATCCTCTTCAAAACTTTGCCCACAACAGAAGTAAGGCTCACTGGTCTATAATTACCAGGGTTGTCTCTACTCCCCTTCTTGAACAAGGGGACAACATTTGCTATCCTCCAGTCTTCTAGCACTATTCCTATAGACAATGACGACATAAAGATCAAAGCCAAAGGCTCTGCAATCTCGTCCCTAGCCTCCCAGAGAATCCTGGGATAAATCCCAACCGGCCCAGGGAATTTATCTATTTTCACACTTTCCAGAATTGCTAACACCTCCTCCTTATGAATCTCAATCCCGTCTAGTCCAATAGCCTGTATCTCAGTATTCTCCTCGACAACATTGTCTTTTTCCTGCGTGAATACTGACAAAAAACATTCATTTAGCGCCTCTCCTATCTCTTCGGGCTTCACGCACAACTTCCCACTACTGTCCTTGACTGGCCCTAATCTTACCCTTGTCATTCTTTTATTCCTGACATACCTATAGAAGGCTTTAGGGTTTTCCTTGATCCTACCTGCCAAAGACTTCTCATGTCCCCTCCTGGCTCTTCTTAACTCTCTCTTTAGGTCCTTCCTGGCTAACTTGTAACTCTCAAGTGCCCTAACTGAGCCTTCATGTCTCATTTTTACATAAGTCTCCTTCTTCCTCTTCACAAGAGATTCAACTTCTTTAGTAAACCACGGTTCCCTCACTCGACCACTTCCTCCCTGCCTGACAGGTACATACTTATCAAGGACATCCAGTAGCTGTTTCTTGAACAAGCTCCACATTTCAATTGTGCCCATCCCCTGCAGTTTCCTTCCCCAACGTATGCATCCTAAATCTCGCCTAATCGCATCATAATTTCCTTTCCCCCAGCTATAACTCTTGCTTTTTAAAGATTTTCTTTTAAACGGAACTCTATGAAACTCTATGATACTCGATGAGATAATTCCCAGGTGGGGAATGCCTCTTCAGCTGCATTATGATAAGGGAACTCATTTCACAAGGAGAGTTTTGAAAGAGGTCTGTCATATTTTGGGGATAAAGCAGAGCTTTCACGTACTATATCACCCTCAGAGTTGAGGGATGGTGGAGAGGATGAATTGACTATGGAGGGAATCTAATAGACCATCTATATTTTCTTAAAAAGCAGGTGTACACGCAACAGCAGCACCAAGATTGGACTAAATTGACGGGAGAGGGTACTCCTAAATTGCCTTCACCAAGAGATGAGTTAATGGTGAAACTCATGACAGACAAAAAGAGGCTAGGAACTCGCTTGGAAAGGCCTTTTGATGTGGTGGCTACAGGGCAGACATGCACCCTAATTGATGAGAAGTGTGGCCCGCACTGGAGACACTGGACTCAGGTAAAGCCATATCCTGGTGGTAAGTCCCAAGATAGCGAACCTGACTCAGCAACTGAATGATTTAATATAATTGTCGAAGTGGAGAGAATCTGATTAGATCGAATTTATTCTGGTTGCTAAATTTAAGGTCGTGAGGCCATCTGGATTGTATTACAGATTATATGCTAGCGAAGATGCCCGGAGCTCTATAACAAAGACTATAATCAAGGCACAGCTCCAATCAAGATCGACCAGACATCCGCCAACGCAGAAGAAAATCAAGTCGCAAGCACGTGCAAAGTGTGGTGCGGTGATTGTGCAAGTTTTGTAAACAAGCTGTGTTATTACCTGACATTGATCAACAATTGTGTTTGATTGTAAAGCAGAAGTTGTAGAGACTGCTATAATGAATGCATGTGATGATATCCTTTTAGCATTGAATGTACAGATTTGAATGTACAAGTGGGACCAACAACTGAGGTCCTTCAGCGTTCCCCTCGGGAGGTATGAGTTAATACTTACTTACATATGGCACACACATATGCTAGATTGACTAGTCAGGCGAAATGTTGGATATGTTCACACATCCCCATACATGCAGGAAGGGGAATCAGTAGAGAGGTAAGGAAAGAATTTCTTAACAGTGAGTCTTGTGCAGGGAAGTTAGGTCATATAAACACATATATACCTATCTATAACCTAGGTGGAACCAGCTGCTAGTTTAGTTTTAAAACAGCCAACACCAAAACCATATTGCGCTAGAAACATGCGGAAAGCCAAGGGGAAAACTTGGGCGTGAGTGAATGTGAACACATGATAGATCGAACCACCCGGCTATGCCTGAGTCCACCCAGTAATGATCAATCTTGCAATATAGTCACATGAGCAGCCTGGGAATGGAGGGATACAAACGATTGGTCTAGTTGGACCAAGGAGCGGCACAGGCTTGGAGGGCCGAAGGGCCTGTTTCCTGTGCTGTACTGTTCTTTGTTCTTTGTTCTTATTTCTTATTGCTTTAGAGGAGGCAACACTTATCCAACTCTCAATGGAACATATTGGATTTATGGGGATAGGGCACATCCTTGGCTCCCTGTCAGATGGAAGGGATCGTGTTACTTTGGATATGCAATCCCATACATCACACCCTTAAACTCTATCGACGAGCTATTACAGAAACAGAACGGTTCTTTGGCATATTGTTTCCCCAATATGGAGTAGCCTAAGCGATGCTTGAAATCCTGGTTCTATGCTCCATTTTGGAACAAGTCGCCAATGATTCAGCAACTGCCCTTGCTAAGGTTAATGCTGAGATGATAGCCATATGCACTGTGGTACTTCAACACAGATTGGCATTGGATTAAGTCTTGGCGGCAAGGGGTGGGACTTGTGCAGCGATTGGATCAAAGTGTTGCACGGACATACCAGATAGTTCAGAAAACATAAGTAATCTGGTTATTCATAGAAGAAAAGAGGTGGGGAAACTCAAAGACCCTGAACCATTTACCTTAGGTGGTTGGCTCTCAGGCTGGCTGGGCTCCGTGGGAACATCAATCTTACAAGGGATTGCAATATTCTTCATGGTGATCTTGGCATTGATGGTGCTTGTCAATGCATTTAAGTGTGCCTGTGCAAGGTTGTCCAAGTCCACTGAAGGGATGGTACTAATGATGGCAGTTAAATTGAGCAAGCAAGGATACGAAGGGGCCAGTCATCCTTCAGGACACAAGAATAAGTATTGGGACACTTCTATTTAGTGGCCTTATCTTGGGCTGATGGTGGGTAGTATAGAATTTTTAGTATCAGGCCCTTCATTTTAGTTTTACCATAATAAGTAGACTAGGTTAAGAAAATTATAAAGTGGCTTATATATATAGTAAGAATTCACAATGTGCCTGGAACAATATCTGCAAAGGTATTAGAAATAGCAAAAGTATTATAAACTGTATATCCACAAATTAACCAAGTATTATAAGCTTAAACTGTATTTTCAACCCAATATTGTGCGCCTTGGCCAACTTTGTTCTGAATGCAGCATGATGGGAAACACAGTGGTAGACAGACCAAATTCTTTTAATATAATGGAGCACAGAAAGGCAGCTTCTCTTACCTGTTTTGGCATACACAAAAACAAGTTGAATCATAGGCCTGCTATTTAAGGGAGTAAATTCGTTCATGGGGAGCGAGGCTGGAGCAGTCTCTCAAGCTGATAAAGGAAACCAGGTTCCAGCGAAAGAGTGACTCCTTTCACCAATTAAAAATCACAGGTGTTAATAATGGCCTTGGTTACTGGTAATGACGTGGGTTAGGTTTCATAGGTAAAGGGGGAAGGAACCTACATGGGCAATAAGCTAATAAGCTCCTATTCCTATTGACAGGTGGAATGTTATTGGCTAATGTAATAATGGTAAATATTGTGATTGGGCCCTCCCGTCTGATGGATGAGACTAGGGAGATTGAAATGTTAAGAATAATATAATAATTTTATCTGGAAATATTAGGTCAGAGAGCACAGTCAACCCTCAATGACTGTGTCTCTGTCCTGATGCATGCATTAGCGAATAAATTCCTTTTCATTCTTGTGGTGAACCATCGTTGGTTCCCACCAGGTAGTACTGAGCCAGGGTCTGGCCAGTACTATGAGTCTGTATATATGTTGCTGTTGGGGTTAGGGTTGGGTTGTTCTACTTGTTACTGTTGGGGTTAGGGTTGGGCTGTTCTACCTGTATTATAGTTATTATGGTACATCCCAGTCGGGCTCCGCCTCCTGGGAGAGGTATAAAGGTCACTGCTCTGTCTGGGACCCCTCAGTCTGGGATCGTGTATTATATATGGTAGCTCTATTGTAATAGTTAATAAAAGCCTTTATTTCCTCGAGCATCTCTAGCCTCGTGAGTTATATCGTGCATCAATTCTTTAAATATATGCTGTTTTTCAGTCTATGTATTGGTTGAGTGAGGTTCAACAAGTACAGGCCACCCCAAGGGGAACACCCTTCAGAATATTCCTCTTACAGACTAGAAAGTATGTCAATGGTGAACCCTGTACAGCATGAGCAATGGTAAATGATGAAGGAGCACTGATTGCAGGAGAACAAATACCAGGGAGCAATTTGGCACAGGTTGTTGAGCTGTTGGCTTTAACCAAAGTTTTAGAATGAGATAAAGGAGAAAAGATAAATGTCTACACAGGCAGCCGGTATGATTTTGGGGTGGTCCATGATTGTATGACAGCTTGGGACAGACGTGGTTTTATTACTTCCAGTGGGGGTCATGTCCAACATGAGCATTTTATCAGAAACCTAATTCAAGCAGCTCATAGTCCCTGAGAAGCAGCTGTAATAAAAGTGCAGGCACATAAGAAGATTCAGAAACTGGCTCAAAAAAAGCACGCCGATGTGATAAAACAGCCAAAGGATTGTTAGAACAGAAATTGGATATAGTACCAACAGCAGGGGGAGCAGCATTACAGGTTAATGAGGTTACAGACATTGATTCAAAACAGATACAACAACAGGTCTCAGATGAGGAGAAATAGAATTGGAAGAGACAGTGGGGGCAAACGAGAAAAGATGGAGTTTGGAGGAGGGAAGAGAAAATCATAGTTCCATGAGCAGTACAGCAGACCTTGTTACAGAAATATCATGGATGAACTCACACAGGACAAGACAAAATGGTTAATGTTGTTGGAAATCGTTGGTGGTGGAGAAGAATGGGGGAAGAGAAAGCAAAATTCTGTAGGAGTTGTATTCAGGGCGCACAAGTAGAACCAGGTCAACACTATAAGATTAAGATGGGAAACCAGCCAAAACCCAAATGACCATGGGAATATTTGCAAATGGGTTTCACAGGACCACTACCTGGAGTTAAAAGGAAAACTTACTGTCTAGTGATTATTGATCAGTTCACTCGTTGGGTAGCAGCATTCCCATGTAGAGATGCCTCAGCTAAAACTGTAGCTATGATATTGGCAAATGAGATAATACCGAGGTGGGGAATGCATCTTCATTTAGACTCAGACCAGGGAACTCACTTCACAGGAAGAGTGTTCAGGGAAGTTTGTAGGATGTTCGGGATAAGACAGAGATTTCACATAATGTATCACCCACAGAATTCGGGAATGCTAGAACAAATGGACAGAACACTGAAAAATAGCTTAGCCAAAGCTATTCGAGATGAAGGAAACAATTGGGTACAGGCTTTACTTGCAATACTGTTACGATAGAGAGCTACTCCTTCCCGAGGAACAGGGCTGACACCTTTTGAACTGATGACTGGTAGAGCAACGCAACTTCCAGAAGATGTGACAATAGGAGGAGGAGAGTTAGTGGTAGGCTGAGAAGCAGTATTTAAGTATATGAGGGATTTAGTGAACCATTTAGATTCCCTCAAACAGCAGATAATCAATCAACAACAGTGCAGAGACTGGATAAGACTAACAGAGGAGAACCCTCCTAAGTTACCTACACCTGGAGTTAAGGTATTGGTGAAACGCATGACTGACAAGAAAGGATTAGGAGTCAGATGGGAGGATCCTTTTAGAATGTAGTCACAGGACAGACATGAGCCCTAATTGATGAAAAGTATGGCCCGCTATGGAGACACTGGACTCAGTTAAAACCATATCCCAATGAACGGACCAGTAATTATGATATTGTCCCAGCGGCTGGATAATTTTGTAAGAGAGGGAAAAATCATGGTTCTTATCGCCGCATTGCTGATAATATGGGATCATTGAGATCTGTGAATAGATATTAGATTAGATTAGATTACAGTTTCAGGGAATATTGGTAGAGAGGGAATGTAAATAATTTACTCTGTTGATTTTATAAGATGCTGCCTTTAAGGCCGAAAGGCACCCTGTTTTTATTCACAGATTATTGAGGTTGAGGTTATCCAGGAGTTCCAGCCCGGGTGAAAAGAAGAAAGACAACCTGTAATCAAGCCCCAAGAACTGATTGTCAAACTTCAAGATTCAGGATCGAGACTGATGCGGTCGCACGGAATTGTGTGTGAATTCTTATCTTTTTGATATTAACCAGTAACTGGGAGATACAAAAGGAGAATATTGTAATCATCAGTTGAGAATTATCAGAATGATTGTAAACTTTTCTGCTCTTTTATTGTTGAGTTTATTGTGTTTAATACAGACAGTCCATCGAGAACTGCATACTCATACTTATCTGTACATGGGATATACGTATGCTAAAACTGCTAATATATCTAAATGTTGGGTATGCTCACACATTCCTATACATGCGGCGGGAGGAATACCTTTACACCCAGTGCCTTTGTCATGGGCAGATTTCATTATGTGGGGTCGTCAGTCTTTTAGAGATCATGAGACAGTAGCATCAGGATTTCCAGAACTTGTGACAGAATCGACTTTTATAGAAATAGATCTTGTACAGGTGGGCCAGTTCACATGAACAGGTATTCACCTGTCTTTAACACATCCAGTCCGGCACCCAGCATTATTTTGAATGAAGCAGAATCAAAGCCGCAAGGAATATTGTGTAATGGAATCCCTACAGTGCAGAAGGAGGCCATTCAGCCCACCAAGCCTGTATGGACAACAATCCCACTCAGTACCTATCCCCGTAACCCGATGTATTTACCCTCATAATCATCCTGACATTAAGGTGCAATTTAGCATGGCCAATCCACCTAACCGCACATCTTAGGACTGTGAGAGGAAACCGGAGCACCCGGAGGAAACCCAAGCAGCCACGGGGAGAATGTGCAAACTCCACACACAGGCAGTCACCTGCGGTTGGAATTGAACCTGGGTCTGTGGAGCTGTGAGGCAGCAGTGTTAATCACTGTGCCACCGTGCCGCGATTGTGTGTTGAGAATAAAAGAGGCCCTGCAGGGAATTTGGGTGCAAGCAAGTATCAACACTCAGTAGATGTAACTAAACAAATTTGTCTGAATCCACCCAGCAATGATCATTCTTATTTAGAAACAGATCTATGTTTACATCTCAGTAAAGTTGCCATAGTCCGAGATAACCATAGACCGTGACTGGTGATGAATTAACCTGAGGATCACCACACCTGATACGAGGGGCATGGCTGAGAAGGCAGGGACTTCATGACTAACCTCAGCCAGTACGGGAATTGAACCTAAATTGCATCGCTTTGCATCATGATCCATTTGTCCAGCCAACTGAGCTCAACCGACCCCCACATCTACACAAGGTTGTACTTTTGTTTCACACCATGTTTCAGTCTCTTAGTCATGTAACATTGCATCACAGTTAGATCAGTAGCAGCTGCTCCATATGTAAAATTTTTACCTTAAATCTCCATCCAAGTCATTGCTGACTAGATGCTCGGGTTGTAATTGTACTGGGGCAGCTTTGTTAAGGGTGCAGATGTTTCTGATGCATGAGGCTTCAGTTGTGTTGCTAGAATATTGTCAGGGCCCATAGCCTTTGCTGTATCCAGTGTCTGCAGCCATTTCTTCATATCACTTGGAGTGAATCAAATTGGCTGAAGACTGGCATTTGTGATTTTCTTCATTCATTCCTGGGATTTGGGTGTCACTGGCTAAGCCAGCATTTATTGCCCATCCCTAATTGCCCCTGAGAAGGTAGTAATCAGCAGGAGTTTTCCTTGCCCTTGTTTGACCAGATTCCAGAGTTGATGTTGAGGATACCCATGGTAACACCCTTGCAACTGTATATCACTATGCTGCCACATCTGGTGCGTCTGTCCTGTTGGTGGAATTGGGCATATTCAGTGATGGTGGTATCTGGGATCGAGCTACAGTTCCTGTGCCCCTAACACAGTATCCGACTGCAAGGTCGGGTTCAGTGGCGAAAGTGGATTCAAGGACCTGACTTCGCAACACTGAAGGGGTCAGCTATCAGTGCTCAGCCACTGAACGGGGAGGTTGGGCCTGAAGCCAGCTTCAGAGATTTGAACACGTAACATTAGGCAGATAATTGGGTGCAGCACTGAGGGGATGTCTGCACCAGCAACAATACAGCAACATTTCACCTACTGGTTAGACTAAACATTAATCAAACAAAGGATTTGTAGTTATCTTTGGTTCAGACATTATAGAATTGAGGTGAGGGAAAAGTTCCAAAAGTCATTAGAAAAAGGGAGAAAAGTTAATGAAAGACAATGATGAGCAAAACTGTGAAAAAAATGAGAAGATACAGGCAAGAAGAAAAGTTAGGGACAGCTCCGACATTTCTTATTTCCTCTTAAAAATTGCTTAGTTTTTAAATATATTTCAAATAGGTGTGTCATTGCTTTGAAAACCCACCTTCTGAGCACTTTGCAGAGTCCACGTTCCAGCACTGGAACACTTGACTCAGAGAGCCACCAACACTGGTCTTGTTTCTCTCAATTAATTGACTTGTTTGTATGTTGGATGAGGGTCTGAATTGAATCAGGACAACAGGGATTCTCTGGCAACAGGGATTCTCTGGCCCAGCCAAGGACCCAGAGCTCTCGGTTTCCTGATGGGGATCAAATCAGGAATGTTTCAGAATGTTTCTGGGATACTTTTTCGGCGACTGTTCTCAACTGGCAAAATTCAGGTTTAATCTCCCCCTGCGGATTCGTGAGAGCACTTCCAGTAATTGTGTTTACTGTGCAGCCAACTTCTGAGCTTGTGTCAATGGAGAGTTTGTGTAAAACTTTGCCCTTGATTTGTGTCTGAGAGTCAGTAGGTGTAAGACACTTCCTCACAAAGCCAACAGGAGGGTTTTATTCTCGTGAATTAATTTCTGAACATTGATAGAAATATGCAAATTTTCCCAGCTGGCAGGAGTCAGCATTGGAGTCAGCATTAAATTCAAACCCCTACGTTGCTGGTTTTGCCCCAGTAACGAATGTCCTGTTCAATACAGATCAGAATATATTCATCGTACATCAACGGTTTGGATCAACTGGAAAAGAAAGGTTTGTTTTGGGTGCTATCTCCTGGGTGTGTGACAGCATTGATTGTACACACACACAAATCATATTCCACCACTGCCCAAAGGGAGAGAAGAGATTGCACATTTGGGTCCTGGTCGACATATGTTATTCATTCCTAGAATGTCTGCCGAAACTTATACAAATCCTCCATATCCTCCAAGAAACTGCTAACATACAGTCACAGAGCAGCAATATCTTTAAACCAGTTAGAACAATGCAGCAAATTCTGTGATTGCAAAGTTCCAGCAGGGAAACAGTGCTGACAGGGAGAACGGGGCAATGATTGAACTAAAATATTATAGCCCCAATTCCCAAATTAGACCTCTCTGCAGGCACAGAGTCCTGGTTGGAGCAATAAAACACTCTTGTTTCTGATGTCTTGCAGTTAGATTCCTTGTAGTGCTTCGCACATTGAGTGCACGGAATCATCATTGGCTGCCCCTTGACTTGAGAAAGATGCTTGCTCAAAATGGTGACTTTCTGTCATGTGACTGAGTAGGCCGATTCTCGATTCATAAACCTGTGGAGTAGGGTGCCTGATGCGGGAGTGAGAACCAGATTGCAGGATTTGTTTCCTTTAGTTCTCTGCTGTGATAAAACATTAATGATTCATTAGAACAAAGAACAAAGAGCAAACAGCAAAGAAAAGTACAGCACAGGAACAGGCCCTTCGGCCCTCCAAGCCTGTGCTGATCATGATGCCTGAGCAAAACTAACAAAAAACCTTCTGCACTTAATCGGTCCGTATCCCTCTATTCCCTCCCTATTCATGAACACATCGAGATACCTCTTAAATGCTGCTAATGTGCCTGCTTCCATCACCTCCTCTGGTGGCACGTTCTAGGCACCCACCACTCTCTGCGTGAAAAACCTCCCCCGCACATCTCCCTTAAACTTTCCCCCTCTCACCTTGAACCTGTGCATCCTTGTAATTGACACTTCTACACTGGGAAAAAGCCTATGACTATCCACTCTGTCTATGCATCTCAATAATTTGTCAACCTCTATCAGATCTCCCCTCAGCCTCAATCTTTCCAATAAAAAAAAACTTAGTTTATTCAACCTCTCTTCACAGTCAGCGCCTTTGAAACCAGGCAACACCCTGGTGAATCTTCTTTGCACTCATTCCAAAGCTTCCTCCTCTTTCTGTTATTATGCTGACCCGAACTGCACACAAGGCTCAAATTGCAGCCTAAACAAGATTTTATATATAGCTGCAACATGATCTGCCAACTCCTGTACTCAATGCCCCAGTCGATGTAGGCAAGCATGCCATAGGCCTCATTAATCACCTTGGCCACCTGTGTTGCCACTTTTAGGGAACTGTGCACCTGCACACCCAGATCCCTCTGTATGTTAATGTTCCTATGGGTTCTGCCATTTACAGTGAAATTCGCACCGAAATTTGATACTCCAAAACGCATCACTTTGCATTTGTCCGGATTAAGCTCCACCTGCCATTTCCGTGCCTAAGTCTCCAATCTATCTATATCCTGTTATATCCTCTGACAATCCCCGGCACTATCTGCAACTCCACCAATCTTCGTGCCATCTGCAAACTTACTAATCAGACCACCCACATTTTCCTCCAGATCATTTATATGTGCTACAAACAACAGAGGTCCCAGCACTGATCCCTGCAGGACACCACTAGCTACACATCTCCATTCTGAAAAGCACCCTTCTACCACTACTCTCTGTCTTCTATCACCAAGTGGAAGCTTTTGATGGAGTTACTGAGGGACAGGATAAATGCACATTTGGAAGAGAATTGACTAGTTAGTGACAGGCAGCATGGTTTTGTACAGGGAAGGTCATGTCTAAACAACTCAAATGAGTTTTTTGAAGAAGTGACAAAGATAATTGATGAGGGAAGGGTTGTGGATGTACAAAGAACAAAGGACAAAGAAAAATACAGCACAGGAACAGGCCCTTTGGCCCTCCAAGCCTGTGCTGATCATGATGCCCTCCAAGGCGTTCTCCAAGGCGGCCTTCGCGACACACGACAGCGCAGAGTCGCTGAGCAGAAACTGATAGCCAAGTTCCGCACACACGAGGACGGCCTCAACCGCTATATTGGGTTCATGTCACACTATTTGTAACCCCCACAGTTGCCTAGACCTGCAGAGTTTCACTGGCTGTCTTGTCTGGAGACAATACACATCTTTTTAGCCTGCCTTGATGCTCTCTCCACTCACATTGTTTTGTTTCTTAAAGACTTGATTAGTTGTAAGTATTCGCATTCCAACCATTATTCATGTAAATTGAGTTTGTGTCTTTATATGCTCTGTTTGTGAACAGAATTCCCACTCACCTGAAGAAGGGGCTTGCAGCTCCGAAAGCTTGTGTGGCTTTTGCTACCAAATAAACCTGTTGGACTTTAACCTGGTGTTGTTAAACTTCTTACTGTATTCTATCACCAAGCCAGTTCTGTATCCATCGAGCCAGCCCACCACAAATCCCGTATGATTTTAGTTTTGTACCAGTCTGCCATGTTGGATCTTGCCAAGCGCCTTACTTAAGTCCACATAAAGTATAAAGGCATCTGGATGCATACATGAGTGAGAAGGGAATAGAGCGATACGGACCGAGTAAGGGCAAATTATTATTTTTTGTTTAGTTAGGGCATCATGATCAGCACAGGCTTGGAGGGCCAAAGGGCCTGTTCCTGTGCTGTACTTTTCTTTGTCCTTTGTTCTTTGTACATCCACAACCCTTCCCTCATCAATTATCTTTGTCACTTCTTCAAAAAGCTCATTTGAGTTGTTTAGACAAGACCTTCCCTGTACAAAACCATGCTGCCTGTCACTAACTAGTCAATTTTCTTCCAAATGTGCATTTATCCTGTCCCTCAGTAACTCCATCAAAAGCTTCCCCACCACTGACGCCAAGCTCACCAACCTATAATTTCCTGGATTATCCCTGCTTCCTTTCTTAAACCAGGGAACAACATTGGCTATTCTCCAGTGCTCTAGAACCTTGCCTGTGGTCAAAGAGGATGTGAAGACATTGATTAAGGCACGAGCTATTTGTTTCCTTGCCTCCCACAGAAACCTGGGATAGATCCCATCTGGCCCCGGGGACTTGTCTACTTTAATGCAATTTAGGGTATTCAACATTTCTTCCTTTGATACATTGACATTCTCTAGAGCGTTCACACACCTATCCTTGACCTTAACATCGGTTAAGTCCTTCTCCTTGGTGAATACCAATACAAAGTACTCATTAAGGATCTCACCTACTTTCATTGGCTGGACGCATAACTTTCCTCCATTGTCCTTGAGTGGGCCTACTCTTTCCCTTGCTACCCTCTTACTCTTAATATATGCATAAAAAGCCTTGGGATTCTCCTTGACCGTGTTTGTGAAAGACATTTTGTGGCCCCTTTTAGCCCTCCTCATTCCACGTTTCAATTCTTTCCGAGTTCCACTGTACTCAAGAGCTTTGTCAGTTTTTAGATGCCGAGACTTATTGTCTGCTTCCTTTTTCCTTTTGACTAAGCTTACAATTTCCCTTGTCATCCATGGTTCCCAAATCCTGCCATTTCTATCCCTCATTTTTGCGGTGACATGCCTGTCCTGCACTTCAATCAACCGACCTTTAAAAACCTCTCACATGCCAGACGTGGATTTGCCCTCAAATAGCCGCTCCCAATGCACATTCCCCAGTTCCTGACTAATTTGGATGTAATTGGCCCTCACCCAATTAAGCACCCTCACCTGAGGGCCACTCTTGTCCTTATCCATGACTACCTGAAATCTTTTGGCTAAGGACAAAATGCTCCCCCACTGAAAGATCGATCACCTGGCCTGGCTCATTCCCCAATACCAAGTCTACTATAGTCCCCTCCCTGGTTGGATTGTGAACATACTGGATCGAAAAGCCTTCCTGGACACTTCAAAAAAATTGCTTTCCATCCGAGTCCATGGCTGTAAAGTAGCCTCAGTCAATAATGGGGAAGTTAAAGTCACCCACAACAACTACCCTGCATTTTTCACACCTTCCCAGTATCTGACTACACAATTGCTCCTCTGTCTCCTGTGGGTTGCTGGGAGGTCTATAGTACACTCCCAACATTGTGATTTCACCCTTCCTATTAGTGAGCTGCACCCATAATGCCTCACTACAAGATCCCTCCAGTGTGTTATCCCTCAGCACAGCTGTGATGTTCTCCCTAATCAACAATGCAACTCCCCCTCCCCTTTGTTTCCCTTTCTGTCCCGTCTAAAAGAACAATATTCTGGAAGGTTAAGCTGCCATTCCTGTCCCTCCTTTAACCATGTCTCTGTAATTGCAAAACGTCATAATTCCATGCAGTAATCCAGGCTCTAATTCACCTGTTTTACCTGTTATACTTCCTGCATTGAAGCAAATGCATTCCAGACCTTTAATCCCGCTGAGCCTCGTGGTTTCCCTCTGCCTGCTCTCACTCTGCACTATGTTTATCTCAGTCTCACTTTTTCCCCAACCCCTACACTTACTGGCCTGCTGTTCCGGATCCCAACGCCCCCACACTTGTTTAATGTCTCCCAAACAGCATTTGCAAGCCTCCCACCAAGGATATTGGTGCCTCTACAGTTCAGGTGCAACCCTTTCTTCTTGTACAGGACCCACCTTCTCCAGAAGCCATCTCACTGATCCACTTATCTAAAGCCCTCCCTTCAACACCACTTTTTCAGCCATGTGTTCAACTGTACTATCTCCCTGTTCAAGCCTCACAAGCACAGGGATTAAACCTGAGATTACTACCCCAGAGGTCCTGTTTTTTAACTCCCTAATTAACTCCCTGAATTGTTTTCGCAGGGTCTATTCCCTCTTCCTGTCTAAGTCATTGGTGCCAATGTGGACAATGACATCTCTCTGTTTACCCTCCCATTTCAGGTTAAAAACATAGAACAGTACAGCACAGAACAGGCCCTTCAGCCCACGATGTTGTGCCGAGCTTTATCTGAAACCAAGATCAAGCTATCCCACTCCCTATCATCCTGGTGTGCTCCGTGTGCCTATCCAATAACCGCTTAAATATTCCTAAAGTGTCTGACTCCACTATCACTGCAGGCAGTCCATTCCACACCCCAACCACTCGCTGCGTAAAGAACCTACCTCTGATATCCTTCCTGTATCTCCCACCACGAACCCTATAGTTATGCCCCCTTGTAATAGCTCCATCCACCCGAGGAAATAGTCTTTGAACGTTCACTCTATCTATCCCCTTCATCATTTTATAAACCTCTATTAAGTCTCCCCTCAGCCTCCTCCGCTCCAGAGAGAACAGCCCTAGCTCCCTCAACCTTTCCTCATAAGACCTACCCTCCAAACCAGGCAGCATCCTGGTAAATCTCCTCTGCACTCTTTCCAGCGCTTCCACATCCTTCTTATAGTGAGGTGACCAGAACTGCACACAATAATCCAAATGTGGTCTCACCAAGGTCCTGTACAGTTGCAGCATAACCCCACGGCTCTTAAACTCCAACCCCCTGTTAATAAAAGCTAACACACTATAGGCCTTCTTCACAGCTCTATCCACTTGAGTGGCAACCTTTAGAGATCTGTGGATATGGACCCCAAGATCTCTCTGTTCCTCCACAGTCTTCAGAACCCTACCTTTGACCCTGTAATCCACATTTAAATTAGTCCTACCAAAATGAATCACCTCACATTTATCAGGGTTAAACTCCATTTGCCATTTTTCAGCCCAGCTTTGCATCCTATCTATGTCTCTTTGCAGCCTACAACAGCCCTCCACCTCATCCACTACTCCACCAATCTTGGTGTCATCAGCAAATTTACTGATCCACCCTTCAGCCCCCTCCTCTAAGTCATTAATAAAAATCACAAAGAGCAGAGGACCAAGCACTGATCCCTGTGGCACTCCGCTAGCAACCTGCCTCCAGCCCAAAAATTTTCCATCCACCACCAGCCTCTGTCTTCGATCAGATAGCCAGTTACCTATCCAATCGGCCAACTTTCCCTCTATCCCACACCTCCTTACTTTCATAATAAGCCGACCATGGGGGACCTTATCAAACGCCTTACTAAAATCCATGTATATGACATCAACTGCCCTACCTTCATCAACACACTTAGTTACCCCCTCAAAAAATTCTATCAAATTTGTGAGGCATGACTTGCCCTTCACGAATCCGTGCTGACTATCCCGGATTAATCCGCATCTTTCTAAATGGTCGTAAATCCCATCCCTAAGGACCTTTTCCATCAATTTACCAACCACCGAAGTAAGACTAACCGGTCTATAATTACCAGGGTCATTTCTATTCCCTTTCTTAAACAGAGGAACAACATTCGCCACTCTCCAGTCTTCTGGCACCATCCCCGTGGACAGTGAGGACCCAAAGATGAAAGCCAAAGGCTCTGCAATCTCATCCCTTGCTTCCCAAAGAATCCTAGGATATATTTCATCAGGCTCAGGGGACTTATCGACCTTCAGTTTATTCAAAACTGCCAGTACATCCTCCCTCCGAACATCTATTTCCTCCAGCCTATTAGCCTGAAACACCTTCTCTTCCTCAAAAACATGGCCCCTCTCCTTGGTGAACACTGAAGAAAAGTATTCATTCATCACCTCGCCCACCTCTACTGACTCCATACATAAGTTCCCACTACTGTCCTTGACAGGATGCCCTGTACCAGCTCAGAGACATCAGGGCTGGCAACCAGGGAGGCAACACACCATCCTAAAGTCTCGTTCGCGGCTACAGAAATACCTGTGCCTCTGATTATGGAGTCCTACTACTATCACTTGCTCGGACTTAGCCCGACCCTGCTCTACAGCAGAACTAGTTGTGGTGCCACAGGCCTGTCTGCTGCTGGTATTTTCCTCTGAGCGGCGAATTCCCCCGACACTATCCAAAATGGTATACCTGCTTGAGAGGAAAATAACCACAGGAGACTCCTGCATTGCCTGTCCGGCTCTCCTGGCATTCATCAATTTCCCTGTCTGGACCTCTGGTGTGACCACCTTCTTGAAGCAAATGTCTATCACACTCTGCCCCCTCTATGCTCTGCAGTGTGTCCAGCTGCTGCTCCAAACAAACCATGCAGTGTGTGAGGAGTTGCATCTCCTTAACCACTCCTTGACACCGGTTCTTCCGCTACCCACTGTACAGTCGAGGTGACTAAGTAGACTTCCCCCAGAATGCTCCTCTGCCACCTCTGCTGGATTGTTCCAGCCAGGACTGTGCGCCTCCCAATTTTGGAAGTGGAGCTATAATATTGTAGTACAATCTCTGTCCCACAATGCATCATTGAGACATTGGGACTCGGAGCACGATGCAGCTTGATGGACAAGTTGTCAACGATCTGAGCAATTGGGGACAAGTTCCTCACTGAGGTCAAGGAGCTCATGGAGAGTTTCAGAGTGTTTTTGAATTGTTTTCTTTCTCATTGTGGGAGGCTAGGGAAGAACTTGCGGGTCCCCCAGCAGAGATATTTGATTCATCGATAGCCACAGCTGAGGTGCTTGAAGATTGGAGGGTGGCAAATGTTATGCCTTTGTTTACGAAGGGCTGCAGGGAAAACCCTGGGAACTACTGGCTGTGAGCCTAACGTCTGTAGTTGGGTAAGTTGTTAGAAGGCATTCTGAGAGACAGGATCTACAGGCATTTGGAGAGGCGAGGACTGATTAGGAACAGTCAGCATGGCTTTGTGAGTGGAAAATCATGTCACACAAATGATGTCTCACAATGATTTGAATAAGAATTTAGGAGACATGATTAGTAAGTTTGCAGATGACACCAAGATTGGTGGCAGAGTGGACAGTGAAGAATGTTATCTAGATTGCAATGGGATCTTGATCAATTGGGCCAGTGGGATGATGAATGGCAGATGGAGTTTAATTTAGAAAAAATGTGAGATGATGTATTTTGGTAGATCAAACCAGGGCAGGACGTAATCAGTTAATGGTAGGCTGTTGGGGACAGTTATAGAACAAAGAGATCGAGAGGTACAGGTTCATAGCTCCTTGAAAGTGGAGTCACAGGTGGACAGAATGGTGAAGAAGGCATTCGACATGCTTGGTTTCATTGGTCAGAACATTGAATATAGGAGTTGGGACATCTTGTTGAAGCTGTACAAGACATTGGTGAGGCCACATGTGGATTTCTGTGCACAGGTCTGATCACCCTCATATGGAAATGATATTATTGAACTAGAAAGAGTGCAGAAAGGATTTACCAGCATGCTACCAGAATTTGATGGTTTGAGTTATAATGAGAGGCTGGATAGACTTGGACTTTTTTCACCTGGAGCATATAAGGCTTAGGGGTGCTCTTAGAGATAATGAGGGACATAGATGAGGTAGATAGTCAACATCTTTACCGAAAGGTATGTGAGTCCAATGCTGGAGCGCAAAGATTTAAGGTGAGAGGAGAGAGATACAAAAGGGTCCAGAGGGGAAATTTTTTCACAGAGAGTAGTGAGTGCCTGGAATGAGCTGCCAAAGATAGTAATAGAGGCGGGTACAATGTTGTCTTTTAAAAAGCATTTGGACAGCCACATGGGTAAGATTGGTTTCGAAGGATATGGGCCAAACGCTGGCAATTGGGACGAGCTTAATGATAAAAACTGGGCGGCATGAACAGGTTGGGCTGAAGGGCCTGTTTCCATGCTGTAAACCTCTATGACTCTATGACTTTTCCCTGGTAATATGGCTATTGGAGAATTGGCCTGGCCGGGGAGACAATTTTCATCCATTCAGACACAGTGGCCAGACAATCAAAGCTGATTTTGCGTGAATTTAGTTCAAGTGCTTAAGATCTGGCTTCAAAAACAACACAGAAATTTGTACAATTGTCCTCTTATTAAATCCACTGAAGGCATTTCGTTGGAATTTATTCAGCATTCGTATGTGTCGCTGATCCAGGTCCCGTACACAACAGGAACATGGTGATGAAGCTACTCTGTATAACAGCTTGTCTTTATTTGCTCCAATAAAACTATTCAGGAACATTGCTGCCTCTATCAATGTTCTCCGTACCCTTCTCTCCTCATTGGATAATGACCACAAATTCAATTTCTTCAAATAACTACATTTCTAATATCATTCGGGGAAATCTATTCCGCACTCTCGCTGAGGCTTTGACATCGTTCCTTATATACGGTGCAGAGAAATGAACACAAGAGTCAGTTGAAGACAAAAAAATACATTATAAAGATTTTTTAAAATGTCCTTGCTTTATCCCCTCTGTTCTTTATGAATAAAATCAAGATTCCTACATGCTTTATTTTAAGCCTTCTCAACTTGTCGTGCCACCATCGAAGACTTATGGGCATCTACCTCCATGTGTTTCTGTAACAACAGTCTCTTTGGACTTGTACCAAATGTGTCATACTGCCTATTTCTCCTTAGTCTGACCAAAATGTATCACTTAACACTTCTCTGCCCCTAATTTCATCTGCCCCGGTATCTGCACATTTTTGCTGCCTCCGACCTCCTGAATCCAATGACTACCCTCCTCATTGTTTGCTACATTTCTGAGTTTTGTACCACCTGCAGACTCTGTAATTATGTCCTTTATATTTAAATTCAGGTTTTTTCATTTGTCAAAGAAAGCAGTGGTCCTTATATGGTCCCTGGGGAACACAGTTCAATGCCCCCATCTGAGGAAATGAACTGTTAATACTAATCGCTGCTTTGAGCCCCTTGGACAGTTTTGTCTCAATGTCCCTCTTAATGTTGCTAACAAGTCTATTGTATACTGATGATGAGAGAACGGCCAGAGCTCATGGTGACTGCAATAGGAGGAGGGAGGGCATCACTATTATGTTCTAATTTTACAATGTCTTTTGACCTGCTGAGAAACAAACATGTTCTTCAATGTTCTACATCATTACTTTCAGAGGCAGTTAGAAAGTAACATGATGTACTGATAGACTCACAAATGTGCATACAGATACTGACACAGGAACACAGTGATCACAGACACAACCACAACAACAGGATGTGCCCATTCACCCAGGATCATTACTTTGCTCAACACTCCAACGTGTGTCTTTGTCATTCACGGGATGTGGGCGTCACTGACAAGACTGGCATTAATTACCCACCCTGGTGTGACTGAGTGGCATTCTAACCATTTCAGACGGTGGTTAAGAATCGACCACATTGCTGCAGGTCTGGAGTCAGGTGTAGGTCGGACATGGTAAACAGGACAGATTTCTTTCTCTGAAGAACCTTACTGCACCCAGTGGATTTTTATGGAAATCCAGCAGCTTCATGGTCACCATCATGACTTGATGGGACTGGCATATTTTGGTAATTCTAAGGGGCAGCATGGTGGCACAGTGGTTAGCAATGCTGCCTCACAGCTCCAGAGACCTGGGTTCGATTCCCGTCTCGGGTCACTTTCGATGTGCAGTTTGCGCATTCTCACCCTGTCTGCGTAGATTTCCTCCGGGTGCTCCGGTTTCCTCCTACAGTGCAAAGGCGTGCATGTTAGGTTGGTTGGCCATGCTAAACTGTCCCTTAGTGTCCCGGAATGTGTAGGTTAGAGGGAATAGTGGGGTAAATATGTGGGGTTACGGGGAGAGGGCCTGGGTGGGGTTGCTTGGCAATGCAGACTCGATGGGCTGAATGGCCTCCTTCTGCATTGTACGGATTCTATGATCATTGACATGAGTTTATTATGAGATATTTACTTAATTGTTTTAAATTAGACTATAAAAAAAGTTTTTTGGTGGGATTTGAATGTAAACTATTGGCTTCCTGGTCCACTAAAATAACCACTATTCTAATACACTCACCCTGCAATGTGTGAATAGTATTTCCAGAATCTAATGGTCTCGGAGCTGAAATCTACACCTGAACCCTGTCCCGGGGCTGACAATGACCCTGAACAATGAGATATCAGAATGGAAATCATGGAAAGTGACAACTTGCTACTCCTGAAAACTTTGAAATCTAAAATTTAAATTCCAAGCATACTTTCATGGTTAAGCTAAAATAATGGCTTTATTTTGATGGCATTACATAAAAACTCCTGTCTCCCACATGTCGTAGAAATGCCTCAAAGCAGCATCTAAACTATCCACGGATGGATGGAGGTTCCAGGGAGGGGCAAAGCCTTCAGTTTGGCAGTACAGAAAAAAGTTCAATGACCTCACCAGATTTGTCAAGGTCAGAACATTGCATTCTAACTCCCTCTCTCTGCTTTACTTTACTCTCCTGCCACTTCCCTCTCCTCCCATGGATGTGCTCATCTTTTACAGGTGCACCATAGAAAGCATTCTTCCTGGTTGCATCACAGCGTGGTATGGCTCCTGCTCTGCCCAAGATCACAAGGAACTACAAAAGGTCATGAATGTAGCTCAATCCATCACGCAAACCAGCCTCCCATGCATTGACTTTGTCTACACTTCCCACTGCCTCGACAAAGGATCCAGCATAAGTAAGGACCCCACGCACCCCGTACATTCTCTCTTCCACCTTCTTCCATCAGGAAAAAATACAAAAGTCTGAGGTCACGTACCAACCAACTCAAGAACAGCTTCTTCCCTGCTGCTGTCAGACTTTTGCATGGACTTACCTTGCATTAAGTTGATCTTTCTCTACACCCTAGTTATGACTGTAACACTACATTCTGTACTCTCTTGTTTCCTTCTCTATGAACGGTATGCTTTGTCTATATAATGCGCAAGAAACAATACTTTTCACTGTATGTTAATACATGTGACAATAATAAATCAAATCACATCAAATCACTATTGCAACCATCACTTCTCCACAGCTCATACATTGCACACTGCCCGTCAACTATTCCACCATGATGGGCACAATTCTGAACACCTCACGAACAGGAAACTAAAACAATTATAAAAGCATACGGACATAAGAACCAGGGGCAGCAGTAGGCCATCTGGCCCCTGGAGCCTGCTCCGCCATTCAATTAGATCATGGCTGATCTTTTCATGGACTCAGTTCCATTTACCAGTCCGCTCATCGTATCCCTTAATTCCTTTACTGTTCAAAAATTTATCTATCCTTCCTTTAAAAACATTCAATGAGGCAGCCTCAACTGCTTCACTAGGCAAGGAATTCCACAGATTCACAACCCTTTCGGTGAAGGAGTTCCTCCCCATCTCAGTTCTAAATCTACTCACCCTTAGTTTGAGGCCATGCCCCCTTGTTCTCGTTTCACCTGCCAGTGGAAACAACCTCCCTGCTTCTATCTTATCTATTCCTTTCATAATATTATATGTCTCATTCTTCCAAAATCCAATGAGTATAGTCCCAGTCTACTCAGTCTCTCCTTAGAAGCCAACACTCTCAACTCCAGAATCAACCTAGTGAATCTCCTCAGCACACCCTCCAGTCGCCAGTATATCCTTTCTCAAGTAAGGAGACCAAAACTGGACACAGTACTCCAGGTGTGGCCTTGCTAGCCCCTCATAGAGCTGCAACAAAACCTCCCTGTTTTTAAACTCCATTCTTCCAGCAATTCAGAACAAAATTCCATTTGCCGTCTTAATGCCTGCTGCACCTGCAACCCAACATTTTGTGAATCATGCACAAGGACACCCAGGTCCCTCTGCACAGCAGCATGCTGCGATTTTTTACCATTTAAGTAATAGTCCATTTTGCTGTTATTCCTACCAGAATAGATGACCTCACATTTACCAACATTGTACTCCATCTGGCAGCCCCTTGCCCACTCACTCACTTCTATTTCTCAATTAATTCTATTTTGTTACAGGAGAATATTGAGCTCAATTTCTAGCTGGAGGTTGTTTGCAAACAGAAAGATCTGACATATTTTGGTAATTCTTTCCCAGATTGAGTGCTTTACCATTGTATTGAAATCATCTTGAAACTTGCGCTCGGGAGTTTGATGAAGTATTCAAATCCATTCACTCTGAGCTATGCTCTGATTCATCTTTCAATCCATGTTCATTGTAACCTGCCCACGGTAATTAGGATATGGGCGCTGGAGTTCTACCGCCCCGTCAGCCACAGAATTGGAGCAGGAGAGGGGCGGAGAATGGAAATATCTGTTGGCCTCAGGCGGGATTGTCCGGCCTCGGGATGAGAAAGGCTGTAAAATCCCACCAGGGATGTCTAGATTCAAACAGCTACCTGAGTGTAATATGCCTTGAAGGGATGTCAGAATGAGAAGGGAAATGTGTCATGTTTTCCAGTCTGATGGCGGGATTTTCCAGCCATGCTGGCCTCAAGCATGGAAAATCCCCCCAAAGTGAACAGACTTTTGCATTTCAATTCCCATGGTGGAACGGATGGAAAAATTTCGCCTTTCGGATCACTTTTGCTTTGAGGAGAGGCACACACTCGGGTCCATTGGAAGCTTATTCCTGTTTCCTTGCTTGTTTGGTGGAATGAACTGGGAGTGTGTGCTATTCTACTTTGCTGCTTTGTTTAAACCTGCCTTGGGACTTAAGCTGCCTGAAAGCTTGGTCCTGCTGCTGCCTGATTTGGAACCTGCTGCTGCCCAATGTAGAGCCTGCTACTGGGGTTGGGTAAACCTGGAGCCAGTGAGGCCTGAGACCTAGAGCCTGAGTAGTTGGAGGAAGCCAGTTCCTGTTCCTGTTAAGTTTCCTTCCATGTTTGCTTTCTGAAGGGGCTGAGGGAGTCTACTGCTCAACTGGGGGTGGAACTAGTTCTGTTCTGCACTCAGACAGGGTCCATGTATTGGCACTTTAACAATCTGCTGCTGCACCAAGAGCAGCTCCTGGACCCTTTCTGTTGCTTCTGGGCCGGCTGGAGAAGGAGGCGGGGAGGCTTTCCCTCTTTGAGGAAATGGTGGGGGACGTGATACAAGCTCAAGTCCATGCAAGGGATGGGAAAATTTCCCCCATCAGGTGAGGACGGCTACTGGGAATGTATGGCTTGTCACATAAAGTTGAAGTTTGAAGTTTTAAAGTTAAAGTTTATTTATTAGTGCCACAAGTCGGCTTTCATTAATACTGCAATGAAGTTACTGTGAAAATCCCCGAGTCACCACATTCCAACGCCTGTTCGGGTACACTGAGGGTGAATTTAGCATGGCCAATGCACCTAACCTGCACGTTTTGTTGACTGTGGGAATAAACCGGAGCACCTGGAGGAAACCCACGCAGACACGGGGAGAATGTGAAATCTCCACACAGA
Organism: Mustelus asterias; assembly: GCF_964213995.1. Lineage (NCBI taxonomy): Eukaryota > Metazoa > Chordata > Chondrichthyes > Carcharhiniformes > Triakidae > Mustelus > Mustelus asterias. The sequence goes on from NC_135806.1 coordinate 16,958,282, forward strand.
CAGTGACCCAAGCCGGGAATCGAACCTGAGTCCCTGGCGCTGAGAGGCAGCAGTGCTCCATGTGCCACCATCCCACGCCAGCATGGTGGTACATTGGGAAGCCCTGGAAGCTGCCAGTGTATTAGATAACCACATATGCAAGAAGTACTCCCAGCTGCAGAAGCTGGAGCTCTGGGTTTCAGAGTTTGAGTAGTGGCTGGAGACACTGTGGCGCATCCACAAGGCTGAGAATTCCGTGGATAGAGAGGTGGCCACACCCCAGTTCCAGATGGTCCAGAAAGAACAGGCAAGTAGCACAGGTGTCCCCTGGGGACCATCTCAATGACGGGTATTCCATTTTGGAAGCTGATGAGGGAGCTGGTACCTCAGACGAGTGCAGTCAGAGCTAAGCTTCTGGCACCACAAGTTGCCTGACTGTACAGCGGGGAGGAAGAAGAAAAGAAGAGCAATAGTGACAGGGGAATCTTTAGTCAGGGGAGCAGACAAGCGTTTCTGCATCCAAAGGCATGACCCCATGATGGTGTGTTGCCTCGTTGTAGCGTTGGCTCTATTCTCTCGCCACAGAGGCTGTCAGGTCTGCTGAAATTTTCCAACATTTTCTGTTTCTGTTTGGCCAACTACATACCTGCTAACCAACACTAGAAATGTGAAAAAGGACTGATCAATTATTAAAGTTTTGTCTCCAGTTCTCCAAAAGGTTCACCATTCATTCTTTCAAGGGAATCTCAAGTACTTTCTCTGTAAGGTTGGCCGTTTGTTGCTTTTTCTCCAAGTCTTGAGCACATATTCCATTTCCCAGGAATAGTCATGGTCAGCTGGCTCAGTACGTAAGAGTTTGTTGTCTTTTATTTATTTGTTCTGCAGTTATTCTTCACACATCAATACTACAGTGGTGTAATCAGAAAAAAAAACACATGTAGCCCAGTAAAATTCATGAAAGCTGGGATTTCTCAATTATTCAGAGGTTTCTGACTCCATCACGTCCAACACTGAGCATTCCCTCTGTGAATACAGCTTAAATTTAATGCATTTTCACAGGGAAGGGGATTTGAAAATAGGAGGCATAGGTTTCAGGTGAGGGGGGGGAAATATTTAAAAGGGTCCTGAGGGGCAACTTCTTCACGCAGAGGGTGGTGCGTATATGGAATGAGCTTCCAGCGAAAGTGGCTGAGGCAACTTCAATAGCAACATTTAAAAAGCATTTGGATAAGTACATGGATTGGAAAGGATTAGAGGGATATGGGCCAAATGGGGCAATTGGGCCTAGCTGGGAGGGCACCATGGTCAGCATGGACCGGCTAGGCCGAAGGGCCTGTTGCTGTGTTGTATTGCTCTATAACTCTAAATTTCAATTAATCTAGAAAATACGAGAGCGTGATTTAAATATTGTCAACTGATTTTGTCTGGATCCTGAGAAGATGCCGTTTTCTCTCTGTTATCTTCACAGTGCCATCAAACATTTGAATGGACCGACCTCACCCTAATTTGATCTTTCTCTACACCCGAGCTATAACTGTAACACGGCATTCTGCTCTCCCTCCTTTTCTTTCTCTATGAATGGTATGCTTTGTCTGTATGGCGCGCAAGAAACAATACTTTTCGCTGTATACCAATACATGTGACAATAATAAATCAAATCAAATCAAATCTGCTTTCCATTTTGCAGCATGAATGGTTGAAAGGACAATATTCCGTCAATGACCAACAGTTTTGCTCTTTTGGCAAGAGCAATCTGGATAAATTTAATACATTTGTAGCATTTTATCATTTTTAGCTTTGGAACCAAAGTTAAAGAACCAAAGCTAGAAAAGCCCGTGCATTTCCTGGCAGATTGAGATGGATTGGAGATTGTCAGAGGCTGGTGGGAGCAGAAATTGAACTGAGAGTCTCAGAATCATTGGGTGAAGCACCAGGACCTCCTGTTGGAGTGGGGACTGTTGGTTATTGTATCCAGTCTGTTGCATTAATTCAACGTGGACCAATTGGTGATCCTGCTCCAGTTCCTGAGTGTCTAACGCACTGGGTCCAATTTTACCATTGCGTCACGCCTGTTTTCGGGCGCGAAAGGGTGGTAAAGTCGGGTGTGAGGCCATTAAGGCGATCGGCGCCCACGTCCATGCAGGTGGCCACTTTACCGAGACCCGGGAATGGCCGCGATCCGATTTGCACCCGAAACGGGGGCAACAGCAATTTAAATGCAATTGCATGCATTTAAATTGAATTAATGAACTGCCCGCCCAACTTTATCAGCATTTCCCCCTTCACCGCCACGTTCGCTAATCCGGAATCGCGTCGAAATGGACGTGCTGAATAAAAGGCTGCTTCGGGGCGAGGGGTGGGGGAAGGGGGGGTGGAGGGAGGAGGAGGCGAGTCAGATGTACCTCTGGGTGGGGGAGGGGAGTGAGGCCAGATCATTTTCTGGGGGGGCGGGGGGGGGGGGGGTTGGGGGGTGGAGCAGGGAGGCGGTTTCTTCACTCAAAGGGTAGTGACAATGTGGAATTCTCTGCACAGAGGGCTGTGGAGGCTGAGCCATTGAATCTGTTCAAGAAAGGGATAAATCATTTTTAGATGTTAATGGCATCAAGGAAATATGGTATTGAGATAGAGGATCAGCCATGACCATATTAAATGGTGGAGAAAGATCGACGAGTCAAATGGCCTTTTCCTGCTCCTAGTCTCCATCTCTCTGTTTCGATGTTTCTATTTCAGAAATCCCCATTAATGCAGGATAATAACAGCTTCACCCACTTTTGTTCCACATAAGAGCTGTTAGGCCTCAATTGCTAACACCGACTGGTTGGACTAAACATTAATCAAAGAAAGAGTTGTCGTCATCTTTGGTTCATTGGTTACAGATTACAGAACTGAATTTTGGGAAAAGTTTCAAAAGTCATTAGGAAAAGGGAGTAAAGTTAATGAAAGACAATGATGAGTCACTGTAAGGGAGAAAAACTGCTATAAAAGTGAGGAGGAAGAGGTGAGAAAACAAGTTAGGGAGAGAGAAGTGTGAGGAAGATATTCTGAGACAATACAGAAAAAACAGTTCAGTAAGAGTTTGAGACAGGAAAAGACATTGGGATCAGTCAATAAAGGCAGGTTGAATTTCCATTAGAGAAGTGAGGTCAGGTATTGGCACTTGGTTCCTCTATATTCAGAGTTGCTCAGACTGATCACTTGTGAAGCTGCAATGAGGTGTCTGATATTCATCCTGGCAATTGGGCTGATGCTGCCCTCGGCTATGCCTCGTACCTACTCACTATCCGAAACATTCAACAAACTCTGTGGTCGCGATTTTATGAGAACATTGCTTGATATCTGCCAATCTGGTAGATTTTTGGATCGACGCAGTGCCAGTGAGTACTGAAAACTCTTCTGTTGACTCTGGTTGAGAAATGATTACGAATCTATAACAAAATGTTTATCTGCCATTTATATGAATGTGCCTGACTTTTATACACCAATTGACCAGGAATACAATGGTTATATTTACTTCCTAATCGCTAATGAATATTTAACACTTTTATAGGTGGAGTTTCACTAAATACCATCAGTTGACAGAATCTAAAATGCTGGAATTAAAACGAGATTAATAACTTCCCACTGGCAAAATTGATAAATCTAGGATTAAATCTTGCTGATGTGAAGATTGAGGGCCAATCTTCAGTTAATGTTGAGTCCCCAAGTATGACATGGTTCTGTTTAATAAGGGACAGCATGCATCCATTATACAGTTTTTCCCTCAAGAACTTGTTTAGTTCTGTGTTGTGTCGAGATGTGAGTTTTACAAGAATGACTTCTTAAAAATAGTTTAGGAAATGATGAAATTCTTAACAGCCAATAATTGAACGTCATAACAGGAGAACCAGATGTTGGATCACTTCGACAATTTGTAACTCTGTTTTCAACCCATAGTCCTGTCAAGTGAACCTTCCTGTTGTGAATCACGGTAAGTTCACTCATCCTGAATGTTTAAAAACCAAAAATACTTGGGGTGCAAAGTTGCAAGATTTTTTCTCAGTGTCCAGCTAGCCTGAAAACGGGAGAATTTCTGATCCATTTTTTGTCCGAGTTTTCATTCCCAAACTTATCCACTCAGCCATTGAAAACATGGTCTAGACCATTTCTGGCCACTCACGGCGGGGCTTAACTCGCCAGGCAGCCTGCAGCTCAGATTGGAGCCACTAACTGCACATGTGCAGAAAAAGCCCCAATAAAAGCAGCTCTCCTGACAGAAACCACTCGCCCCCACCCCGGCCAGATCCAGCCTCCCCTTCCCCCCATGGACATCGGGGACCTCCCCACAAGAATACTGACACCATTACCCCGATCTCCGTCTCCCCTCATGGCCCCGATTGCTGAGGGACATGACCCTCTCTCTCTCCCCTGCCCCAAATAATCACAGCAGCACAATCCCCCCCACACCCCTGCCTCATCCCATCAGCACATCTGCAACTGCTGACTTGACTTGCCCTCCATGGTAACAAGGTAAACTGCATTAAACTCGCTGGAATTCTCTAACGGGCGCGTGACTCACGCAAACTGCCTGCTGCTGATCTGACCTAACACGGGAATGCTCCACAAACACTCCAAGAATGGACAGACAGGCAGGGATTGCAGGAAGAAGTGGACTCAAGGAAGACTGCCCCCAGATTTTCGAATGCAGATCTTACCAGTTTGCTGGAGGCATTGGAGGCAAGGTGGGACACCCTCTTCCCCCCAGCAGGATGCTGCCCCAGGGAAAGGGATGGAAATGCAGCCTGGGAGCTACTGGCAGCATGTGTGAGTTCCAGGGCACTGCCAGGAGAACCAGAAAGCAGTGCCGCAAGAAACTGAATGACCTAATCGGCCAGCAAGGGTGAGTGTTTAACCCCATCGAGCATCTTCCCCCTGAATGACCATCAGATCCCCCGACCCCCAGCACCCTGCATGCTTCCAGCCGCTAGCCCCCAAGCACCTCCCTCCACCCCCACATGAATATAAAACCCCTGCCCTCTGGAGATCCAGCAGGACAGCGCTGAGACACAGCGGGCGATGACAACGGCTTTTTGAAATGTTCCCAGTCACAGAGGGTCATGACTGAGGGGTTGCAGAGCATGGCTCAGTCTCAGAGGGCACTTACTGCTGCGGTTGACAGGTGGCCCCTGACTCAAAGGGCCATCACAGAGGGCTCAGCCACCATGGCAAGAAATCAAATGGTCCTCCAGGATAGGCAGGGCCAGGTGATGCCAGAGCTCTGGAGCACCACCGCCCCATGGAGTGGCCCAGGGGCCCACATGAAGCTCGAGGCAGGAAGAAGGGCTCGGGCCCGTGTCGGGGCCTTCCACCCGGGAGATGCGGCTGTGGCTACACCTTCAGACTCCCCCCTCCCTAACACCAGGGCATATCAGAGGCAGCAGGATGAAGAGGGTGACATGGATACATGCCTGATACCGAGAAGCCGGCCAGGGCCCTCAAGGTCCAGACCCTCCAGACGACGATCACCAAGGGCATCACAGGCCAGGGGGCACAGTAGACAGCTGGCCACCTCCCCCTCTGATTTAAATCCTGGGAAGACACCGAGATGTAGTGATAGGCCACGTAATGTTAAGAAGTTGTAGCGGCGCTAAGATGGCCCAAGTGAAGGAGGACTCTTGTTGGATCGAATATTTAGGCAACTTAAAGCCTCACTTTCACATGTTTTTATAGTATCACTTATTTTGAAGGCACCTTTATTGGTACCATTAAATGTAATTTCACCTCACACCTGTGACTAACTTGTCTCTGATTAGCCTCTGACAGGAATGAACTCCCGACGGTCCCCGGGACCCTGCACGAAGATGTCATAAAATCCCTCCCAATATTTTTTGAATTGGCAGAAGTGGAACAAAATTCTGAACAGTTGTAAGAATGAGTTAACTCCCTCAAATGAGAGTAATGACATGGAGAAAAATACTGAACATTGTTCGATACCAATATATTGTTGCTTGCAATTGTGTTAAAGAATGTTCCAATGTTTTTCCAGAGGTTAAAATATTGAGAGTCACAGGTTCTGTGAAGGATTCACTTTCTGATGTATTTAGCAGCAGAGTGTGGCTGTGATGATTGATGAAAATACACGATCAATCTCAATAACCCCTCAGTGTTCACAGATGGAATTTTCTCTCAGTTCCAGGTCCCTCCCTGATCTCCGATGTAAATGGTGACTCCACAGAGATGGACATGGAGAGGCTCCAGAGGATGTTGGACGAAGCCGGGATTGAGCAGATTGTGTCGGAGTTTGGACGGGAATTGTTGAACAATGATGACAAGCAGAATGAACAGATACTGGGTGGTTTTAGTGAGGCTGTCTCTGAGGCTCAGAGAGACAACGTGATGCCAGATGCTCATCCAAACGCAGACAGGCAATTGGTCACAAGAGGAATTGCTTCCACCTGCTGTGCAACTGGCTGTACCGTAGCTGAAATTGCCGCTTACTGCTAATGTGGATTTGATGTAGAGTGTATCTCTGTGTTTATAGAATATTCTAAACACATGGATACAGAATCAATCAGTGGCTAAAGCAAAAAATTGAATCTTACGAATTTGAATTCCTGATAAGGAACTTCATCTGCCAGTAGCTTATTTTAGGAATCAAGGTCCTGAGGTCAGCATTCCTGATGGATTTTCTAAGACCATAGGGCCATGAGAAATAGCAACATGAGGAGGCCATTCAGCCCTTCGAGCCTGCTCAGCCATTTAATAAGATCATGACTGATCTGACGCTCATGATGTCCACTCTCTTCATAACTCTTAATTCCTCTACTGTTTAAAAACCTATTAATCCCAGCCTTGAAAATGTTCATGGACTCGGAACCCACAGCTTCCTGGGGAAAAGGATTCCAAAGATTTGCCACTCTTTGAGAGAAGAAATTCTTCCTGAAATCCGTCATTAATGATCACCCCGTTATTCTGTGACTGTGCCCTCTGGTCCAGTACTTGGCAACATTCCCCTGGTTAACCCCCGAAGAATCTTATATGTTTCAATCATACCACCTCACATTCTTTTAACTCCAAGGAGTACAGATCAAACCTGTTTAATGTTTGGAAAATCCTGCACAGTTTGATGATCTCTGTCCCCAATCTCCTACAATGGGCGCTGGCAGGGTCAGCTCTGTACTGGGAGCACAAATTCATAAAATGCTTTCTGTCGGTGGCAGTGAAATGATTTTTGTAGGGTCCATGTCAAGGACTTGTAGTCTTGTAGTCACACTGCAATGGAAAAAATAATAAAAAAAATACAGCTCCATAAGTCTTTATTAATGTTTTATTACCTGAACAAATAATTTTTGCAACAATTCACTTCATTCATAATGAGAGTTTAAGTTCAGTGTTTCAAGAGAGTCAGGGCAGGATGTTACGCCCTCACTTATCCCAAAACCATAAAATCCCACGCGAGGTCAATGTACCTTCCCATTGTCCGCCCCTCGCCTGCTCCAATTCCCATGGCGGGCGGAGCAGTGATATTCCGGTGTATGTGTGTAATGTCCAAGCTATGTTCCAGGTTGTGGGTTTGAAACAAAGAGAAAAAGATATGGGGGGGCAGGAGTGATTTTCCGACCTCGTGGCTCCTGGCACAGATCGCGCTGATCCCGGAAATTAGCGTGCGGGTCGAAAAATCGGTTTCGCACCGGCCACCAAATAGTTTGTAATCGTCCCGCTACCTTTCTAATGAAGCACATTGAATCGTGCCCAGAAAGGGACACCAGGAGAGATGGCCATGCATGGGTTTGAAGGGCATTGAAGGTCTCAGTTTGCTGGAGACATGGCTAGGCAGTGCCTATCAGGCAGTGCCCACTTGGCAGTGCCCAACTGGCTCCCTGGCAGTGACAGGGGTGGGGCCTGAGTGGGGGTGGGAGCCTGATTGGGGTCTATGATGAGGGGGGAGCGGAGGGGAGTCTTCAATGGGAAGGCCTTGACAGGGGGAGAAATGCGGGGGGCCAGGGGGGCGTGCAGCGGGGGGGGGGTCATGCGGGGGTGGAGCATGAAGGAGGCAGGTCCGAGGTCATGACGGGGTCCCATTGGGAGGGCCCCGATGCTGATAATCCGTGCAAGGAGGGGGTGGGGAAACACGTCACCGAGTAGGGACACTTAGGGTGGAATTTTATGAACAAATTCTAAGGGTGGGATCTTACAACCTTTGCCCGCCTGACTCTCGGCAATGTGAGGTGGTAAGATTGGATGGGAGGCAAAAAATCAGGTTCACGTCTGGATTTTGACCACCTTTGACCGTACCAGCCCTGTTTTGCTGCTGAAATTGGCTTCATCCCCAGGAAGGCCTCGCCAGTGTTTAATAAAATTCCAACTTTACATCTGTGCTTTTATATTCAATACCTCGCACAGTAAAGGAAAACATTCCATGTGCTTTCTTTACCACCTCATCCATCTATCCTTCCACATTCAGAAAGCTGTGGACATGCACTCCAAGATCTCTCACTTCCTCAAACCCTCGCAATATCTTCCTGTTTATTGAGTATTCCCTTGCTTTGTTTCACCTTCCCAAAATGCATCATCTCACATTTCTTTGGATTGAATTCTATTTGACACCTTTCCATCCACTCCACTAATCCGTTGATATCAATCTGGAGTCGACAGCTATCCTGTTTCCAATCAAACACGCAGCCAGTTTTTATGTCATTTGCAAATGTTTCAATCTCCCAAGTTTAAGTCCAAATCATTAACATATACAACAAACATGTTGTAAGGTCCCAAGACTGAGCCCTGTGGAACACCAGTGGAAACCGCGAAACCACCGGCCACCAAATAGTTTGTAATCATTCCGCTACCTTTTGAATGGAGCACACTGGATCGTGCCCAGAAAGGGAGACCAGGAGCGATGGCCACGCCAGGGACTCGAAGGACATTGAAGGCCCCAGGTGGCCGGGGACATGGCTGGGCAGTGCCCACGAGGGCACATTAAGGATCCATTCTGAGAGACAGGATAAACTGTTAATCAGAAGGTCATGGATTTATTATGGATTGTCAGCGTGGATTTGTTCAGGGAAAGCCATGTTGATTTAAGTTAATAGAATGTTTGAGGATGTAACAAAGCAGATTGATGTGGGTTGTACAGTGGATCTTGTCTACATGGATTTCAGTAAGGCAGACTGGTCAGAAAAGTAAAAGCCCACAGGATACAGGGGAAGGTGACGAGTTGGATTCAAAATCGGCTCAGTGACAGAAAATAAAGGGTCAAGGTAGACGAATGTGTTCATGAATGGAAAGCGGTTTCCAGTCGCACCCTTTTGAAGCAATGGTACAATGTCCATAGACCTCCAATCCTCTGGTACCATGTCTGCATCTAGTGAGGATTGAAAAGTTATCCTCAGATGACCCACTATTTCCTCCCAGGCTTCCTTTAACATTCTGGGATGCAATCCAAAAAGCCCTGGTGATTTATCCTCCTTCAAGAATGCCAGAACCCCCCAAGGGTTTCTTCTCTCATTATGCTTGTGGTACCGAACATTTCACAATCTCCTCATTAACTGGGATGTCTACATCGGTGACACGGTGGCACAGGGGTTAGCACTGCTGCCTCACAGCGCCAGGGACCCGGGTTCGATTGCCGGCTTGGTTCACTGTCTGCGTGGAGTCTGCACGTTCTCCCCGTGTCTGCGCGGGTTTCCTCCGGGCGTTCCGGTTTCCTCCCACTGTCCAGGTTTGGTGGATTGGCCATGCTAAATTGCCCCTTAGTGTCAGGGGGACTAGCTCGGGGTTATGGGGATAAGGTCTGGATGGGATTGTTGTCAGTGCAGACTTGATGGGCTGAATGGCTTCCATCTGCACTGCAAAATCCCATGACTCTATCATCTCTCTCCTTTGTGAAGTCAGAGGCAAAGTACACATTGTGAACTCAGCCCTCACTTTCTGCATCAACACATAAGTTTCCTTGCACATCCCTGATAGGTCCTACATTTTCCTTACTCATCCTCATGCTCTGAAAGTACTGATCCCAACATTTTTGGGTTTTCCTTGATTTTACCTGCCAATTTTTTTTCATATCCTATCTTTGCTTTCTTGATTTCCTTTTTTATTCTCGCTTTTACTTCCTACACCCCTCTCGGCTGTTTAATGTATTTATTTTGTGACGATGCTTCCTTTTTCTGCTTGATCTTTACGTGTGCGCTCCTGGATAACTGGGTGGCCCCAGATTTTGCAGTACCTCCCTTTTTCTTTGTGAGTACGTGTCTACACCATGCGTGCAGAACCTCATTTTTGAATGCTTCCCACTGCTCGGTCAAAATTTTCCGTCCAAGTAGCTTTAACCAGTCCAGTTTAACCAGATTAACTCTCTGCTTTTTGACAAATTTCTTCCTCCAATCGTGACTCTGAATTCTGTTCCATCATTTTTTATCTTTTACCGTAATGGTGGAATATCTAATTGCATTATGATCACTATTTCCAAAATGGTTCCTCCACTGCTACTTCATCCACTTGCCCAGCTCCATTTCCTGAGACTAAATCTAGAATTGTGCTCCCTCTCTTTGGCCTTATTAAGTATCAGCTCAGAAATTCCCCCTGAATGTGGTTCAATAATTGTGTGCCCTTTTGGCCCTTCACACCATTGGTATCCAAGTTGATATGAAGGTCATTCAAGTCTCCAATGATTACATTTGGTCACACTTTCTGCACATGTAGTTGTCCAGGACATGGGTAGCATCCTGGAGTCCTCACATGGTGCAGGATATGCACTTAATGGTGTGCCTTTCAAAAATGTATTGTGTCATGTTTCTTGTGAAGGAGATGTTAAGATTCAACTCTGTTTAAACAAAGCTGATTTATCTGTAACCAGCAGCCAATCGTGCTGATAGTGCAGATAAAGAGTTCCTCCTAATTATTGGGTGCTTGTTTTAATCTGAGTTAATGTATCTTTGTTATTTTTTGGGTTGCCCACCTAGGGTTTCAGAATAGGATTTAATTAGGTTGACTGACAAGAGAAGATCATGAGACCATAAGATATAGGAGCAGAATTAAGCCATTCAGTCCATTGAGTCTGCTCCACCATTCAAGGAGATTTGTAGAGGTTAAGTCAGTAAGGTTTTAGAGATTCATATAGAGGTTTACAGCACAAAAAGAGGCCCTTTGGCCCATTATGTCTGTCCAGCCATCAAACACTTATCTATTCTAATCCCATTTTCCAGCTCTTGCCCTGTAGCCTGTATGCTATGGCATTACAAGTGCTCATCTAAATGCTCCTTGAATGTTGTCAAGTTTCCAGCCGGTACTACTCCTTCAGGCATTTAGTTCCAAATTCCCACCACCCTTTGGGTGAAAAAGATTTTGCTCAAAACCATTCTAAATCTCCTGCCCTTAACTTGAAATCCATGCCCCTGGTTATTGACCTCTGTTCTGAGGTGAAATGGTTTTTCTTTTCTACCCTATCTATGTCCCTCATAACTTTTTTCATCTCAGTCAGGTCCCCCTTCAGGGAGAACAACCTCAGCCTAACCTGCCTCTCTGCATCGCTGAAACACTCCGACCCAGGCAACATCCTGGTGAATCTCCTCTGCACCCTTTTGAGTGTCATCACATCCTTCCTAGTGTGGTGACAGAACTGCACACAATTCTCTAGTTGTGGCTTAATGATCGTTTTATACAGCTCTATCACAACTTCCCTGCCCTTATATTCTAAGCCTTGGCTAATAAAGGCAAGTATCCTATATGCCTTCTTGCCCACTTTATCTCACCGTCTGCTGCCTTCAGTGATCTTTGGACATGCATTCCAAAGTCCCTCTGGTCCTCTGTACTTCCGAGCATCCTACCGTTCATTGTGTATTCCCTTCCTTTGTTAGTCCTCCCAGAATGCACCACTTCACACTTTTCAGGATTAAATTCTATTTGCCACTCTTCTGCCCATCTGACCAGCCCATCTATATTGCCCTGTAATCTAAGGCTTTCCTCCTCAATATTTACCATATCACCAACTTTCATGCCATCTGCGAATTAACTGATCATAACCCCCCACATTCAAGTCTAAATCATTAATTTACACTGCTAACAGCAAGGGACCCAGAACCAATCCCTGGGATACAACACTGGAGTGAGTCGGTAAGAATTTGTAAGATGGAAACCAATGTGGAGAAATGTGAGGTTATGCAGTTTGGAAGAATAAACAGTATGTCTTAAATGGTGAGAGGCTGGCAAGTGTTGGACTTGGAAAAGAAAAGAATCCTTGTTCACGAATCACTGAAGGCTGACATGGAGCGACAGCAAACAATTGAGAAGGCAAATTCTATGTTGATCTTTACGACAATATGATTTGCGTTTGGATGTAAATTAATCTTATTGCCATTATATAGAGTCTTGAGCAGATCACACCTGCAATCATAGAATCAGAGAATCATAGAATTGCTGCAGTGCAGAAGGAGGCCATTCGGTCCATCGAGTCTGCACTGACAACAATCCATCCAGGCCCTATCCCCATAACCCCACATATTTACCCTGCTAATCCCTCTAACCTACGCTCCCGGGACACGAGGTGGCAATTTAGCATGGCCAAAAAACCTAACCTGCACATGAATGCAGTTTCTCCTTATCTTATAAACGATATTCTTGCCATCGAGTGAGTGCAATGAATTTCATCAAACTTGGTTGGAAGTATCGTACTATGAGGGAATATTAAATATACTGGACTTTATTCCCTGGAGAAGGAAGAATGAGAGGTGATCTCCTTCAAACAATTAACATTCTTACATGGGTGGACATTGTAGATGCAGGTAGTGCTGTTCCTGCCTCCGACAGACTGCCTGATGCAGCGCAATGATGACATTCTCAAAGTGGCTGCACCATCCCCACCCTGCTCAAAAAACATCTTATTGGAGAAATGATCCCATTACAGAAATGCCACATGTTCCTGAGGCTGACTGACCATCCAAGGGTGAGTATATTGTAATATTAGCGTGTAACTACTCATTCACATATTGAAGGGCTGAATTGAGGTGAGGAACATCACATTGAAGGTGGTCAGATAGACCCAGTGTGGAAGGCGTTGTGAGAGAGGCTCGTAATAGAAATTCATTATCATCCCCCTGGAACCTGGTGCCTATAAACATGTCACGCACACTCTGTAATGACTTCAATCAGGCCATTGAGGTTGTCCTATTGGAATATGAACTCCGTGATTAAGGATCCAGTTAATGGGCCAATCAGGGAGTCTTTGCCTTGTACTTAATCGGGAGTGTCAGTTGCTCTGACACCCCCCGGAAATGGACTGCTAACGACTAGCACTCTGTGTACTGCTTTTAGAGTTTGTGAGTAAAGGGATTTTGGTGAAGGAACTTCTGCCTCCAAAGTCTTATTACACATTCCTTCCTCACCTGGACTCTGCTATGCCCTCTTTCTCCAGACCCTCAGCTTCCTCATCCTCATCACCCTCAGCACTCTCGACATCCTCTTGATCAGAGGAGAAATGCAGCTCCTCTATCTCTCATTCTGGCAATATATAGCCCCATTGGTGTGCCAGGGTGTGCAGGGCACAGCGAGCCACAACGATGCAGGAGAATCTCTCGGGACAGTCATGGAGAACACCCTCACACTCCTCCCCAAAATGTTTTTTCTGACATTTGTTTCAACTGCATCATTGGATCAGCTTGATAAATGGTGAGGCTGAGGTTTTACTGCAGCTTCAACCCTTCACCCCCAGCCCACCCCCAGCCCAGCCCCAGCCCAGCCCCAGCCCAGCCCCAGCCCAGCCCCAGCCCACCCCCAGCCCACCCCCAGCCCACCCCCAGCCCACCCCCAGCCCAGCCACCACAGCCTCGGATCTTTGAAATCTCTCCCCTCATGCTGGCAGAGCATCATGTGCAGCTTTTCCTCCCTCCAATCACTCTCCTTGTGCTCCCTCTAATCTGTCATCCCATTGTTATCGTTATTGACATCCAAGTCTTCCTCCCTGAATCCCTGGATATTGATGTACTGATATCCCATGTAGGCTTGACCCCTCCCCCCATCATTGCGTGGTTACTTAGAGCGAACACTCCTGTAAGTGGAACCCCGAATGGGGTGGTAAGGTTTTTAAACCATTCGACCTGAAGGCACTGACAGAACAAGCAGAAGTAGTTAAATGACTTTTATAAAAGGTTTATGAGTTAACAAGAAGCAATTTACACATGAGATGCAGTAATTGATTCAAATGACTGACTATGATTGTAAAGTGAGTGAGTGTGATTGCCAAATGTGCTCCAGGAAAAGTTCATCGCAAGGAAAAGGAGGAAAGTGAAAGCCATGGCCGAATGCTGTTCCAGCAGCTGGAAAGCAGCAGACAGACAGCAATTGTGTTTCTGATGAAATGATGTCAGTTGCATTTCTGTTTTCATGGAATAGTTCACACAAATTAATACAGAACCAATCAGAGGTTCAGTCAAAATTGCATTTTAGCAATTCAAACTCCTGACAAGGGTCTATATCCGCTGGCAGCTTATTTCGGGAATCTGCGGTCAGCAGTTCCGGAAGGATTTTCTATCCATAATAGTGGGAAAATCCAGCACAGTTTGATGATCTCTGTCCCTCATCTTCCACAATGGGCACTGGCAGGAGGCACTCTGAACTGGGAGCACAAATTCATCAAATGTCTTCTATAGATGACAGTGAAATAATTTTAGTCGGGTCCATGTCAAGGACATCCAGTCTTGTAGTCACAAAGCAATGCAAAAAATAATAAAATATAATTCACATCGAATGGCATTGATTCATTTTCTCACTGAAATCATTTTTCCAAACAGTCTACTTCATTAATTAGAGGTCATGTTCTTTTCCAGTGTCTGTACATCACCATTTCTTATACCCAAGAGGAGATTATAATCCAAATACAGATCATTCATATTTTGCTCCATAATGTCATCTGTGGCTCATGTGCACAGTTCAAGAGCCGGGTGTCATTTTGTTGAGGGAGTTAGTGTACAGGAAACATGCACCATATATCCACAGACTAGACAGGTAATGACAGACTGTTTCCTGGGATGGTGGGACTGATGTATGAGGAGACATTGAATCTGGTAGGATTGTATTCACGGGAGGTCAGAAGAATGAGGGGGGATCTCAAAGAAACCTCTGAAATTCTAACAGGTCTAGACAGTGTAGCTGCACAAAGAATGTTCCTGATGGTGGGGGCCAGAGAGAGGGGTCCCAGTAGACCATTTAGGACAGACATGAGAAGAAATTTCTTCACCGAGTGAGTGTTTAGCTCGTTGAATTTGATTCAATACAAAAGTCTTTGAGGACAAAGCATTGTATGTATCCATGAAGCAGTTAGGTAGAACTCTTTGGGCAAAGGGGATCAAAGAATATTGGGGAATGCGAGATCAGCCTACTGAGTTGGGTAATCAGCCATGATCATAATAAATGGTGTAGCAGGCTTAAAGGAATGAATGGCCACCTCCTACTCCTATTTTCTACGTTTCCCTGACAGCAAGCAGGAGCAATGCTAATTTGTCACCAGAGCTGCAGTTTTAGAGCTTAACATACCACACAGACCACTTGCTCTCAGACATTTATGCAATATTGTGGATATATCTTGGCCAAACGAACCTAATCAGAATGAATAGAGACCACACAGAGCAGGACAAGCTGTTGGAAGAGGGAGATGGAGGAGGGAGATAGAGGAAGGTTCTCAGCAGGATGACATATCTGCCTAGAATTTCAGTGAGATTTCTTCTGCCTAAAACTAAGTGAGAAATAATATATCCGGTATCTCTTCTTGAGGAAGGACTTCCTCACTGAAATCTGTGACTTGCGGCAGCTACTGATGTTGTATTTTGTTAACCTCTGTGATAGATTCTTCTGTGCACACAAGGATCACTCAAGGTGGGATCAGTAACACAATATCATGGATTATTTATTCACGAATGGCCCAGCCATGTACAGACAGCTCTGCACTCTACAGATCCCCTGTTCAATCTTTCAGTATAGACAATTCACAATGTACATTATGTCACTTCCTACACTGATGTCCATTGGAAACATAACCACACCTCTTAAAGGCAGATCACAACATCCTCCTTCTTTCAAAATAAAAATATATCCACCTCAAATCGATAAAAGATGACAATATAAAATTCAACAACAGTAATAGGAGATAAACATACATGGTACAAAACAGAAACCTGTAGACTCATCTATCATAGCAATGTCGGTTAGGGAGCATATTACAGCGGTACAGAGGGTGGACAATTTGGAAGGGTCAGGTAACGAGTCACTGTGGGTGGAGCTCAGAAACAGGAAGGGCGCAGTCACTATGCTGGGGGTATACTACAGGCCTCCCAACAGCCCACGGGAAGTTGAGGAACGGATATGTAAGGAGATTCTGGACAGGTGCAGAAAAAATAGGGTTGTTGTAGTGGGAGACTTTAATTTCCCTCACATAGACTGGAAATCGCTTAGGGCTGGGGGCCTGGACGGGGAAGAATTTATAAAATGCGTACAGGAAGGTTCTTTGGAACAATATGTTGACAGTCCAACTATACTGGACCTAGTACTGGAGAATGAGCCCAGTCAGGTCATCAAAGTTTCAGTGGGGGAGCATGTGGCAAATAGTGACCACAATTCTGTAAACTTTAGGATAGTAATGGAAAAAGATGAGTGTTGTCCTACGGGTAAGGTATTGAATTGGGGGAAGACTAACTACAGCCGGATTAGGCAGGATTTGGTGGCTGTTGATTGGGAGAGGCTGTTCGAGGGTAAATCCACATCTGGCATGTGGGAGTCTTTTAAGGAGCAGTTGATAGGACTGCAGGACAGGCATGTGCCTGTAAAGAGGAAGGACAGGAAAGGTAGGATTCGAGAGCCGTGGATAACCAGAGAAATTGTGGGTCTAATCAAAAAGAAAAAAGAGGCATACATGAGGTCCAGGCAGCTAAAAACAGATGGAGCACCAGAGGAATACAGAGAAAGTAGAAAAGAACTCAAACAGAGACTTAGAAGGGCAAAAAGGGGTCACGAAATGTCCTTGGCAGACAGGATTAAGGAGAATCTGAAGGCATTTTATACATACATTAGGAACAAGAGGGTTGTTAGGGAAAGAATCGGACCTCTCAGGGACAAAGGAGGGGAATTATGCTTAGAACCAAAGGAACTAGGTGAGATCCTAAACGAATACTTTGCATCAGTATTCACAAAGGAGATGGACATGTTGACTGGTAGTGTCTCAGAGAGATGTGTTGACCCGTTAGAAAAAATCTCAATTACAAGGGAGGAAGTGTTAGGTTTTTTAGGAAACATTAAGACAGACAAATCCCCAGGGCCGGATGGCATCTATCCTAGACTCCTCAGGGGGGCAAGAGATGAAATTGCTGGGCCTCTAACAGAAATCTTTGTCTCTTCGCTGGACACAGGTGAAGTCCCAGAGGATTGGAGGATGGCAAATGTGGTCCCGTTATTTAAGAAGGGTAGCAAGGATAACTCAGGTAATTATAGGCTGGTGAGCTTGATGTCCGTGGTAGGGAAATTGTTGGAGAAGATTCTTAGAGATAGGATATATGCGCAGTTAGAACTGAATAATCTCATTAGCGATAGACAGCATGGTTTTGTACGAGGGAGGTCATGCCTCACAAATTTGGTTGAGTTTTTTGAGGAGGTGACAAAAACGATTGATGAGGGAAGGGCCGTGGATGTCGTCTATATGGATTTTAGTAATGCGTTTGACAAGGCCCCTCATGGCAGGCTGGTGCAAAAGGTTAAATCTCACGGGATAAAAGGTGAGCTAGCTAGATGGGTGAAGAATTGGCTTAGCCATAGAAGACAGAGGGTAGCAGTGGAGGGGTCTTTTTCCGGTTAGAGGTCTGTGACTAGTGGAGTTCCGCAGGGCTCTGTACTGGGACCTCTGCTGTTTGTGATATATATAAATGATTTGGAGGAAGATGTAGCTGATGTGATCAGTAAGTTTGCGGACGACACGAAGATTGCTGGAGTTGCAGATAGTGATGAACATTGTCAGAGAATACAGCAGGGTAAAGATAGGCTGGATCATTGGGCGAAGAAATGGCAGATGGAATTTAATCCAGATAAATGTGAAGTGATGCATTTCGGTAGATCTAATGTAAGGGGGAGCTATACAATAAATGGCAGAACCATCAGGAGTATAGACACACAGAGGGACCTGGGTGTACAAGTCCACAGATCCTTAAAAGTGGCAGCACACGTGGAGAGGGTGGTGAAGAAGGCATATGGCATGCTTGCCTTTATTGGACGGGGCATAGAATATAAAAGTTGGCATATGATGTTGCGGCTGTATAGAACGTTGGTTAGGCCACATTTGGAATACTGCGTCCAGTTCTGGTCGCCACACTACCAGAAGGACGTGGAGGCTTTGGAGAGAGTACAGAAAAGGTTAACCAGGATGTTGCCTGGTATGGAGGGTCTCAGCTATGAGGAGAGATTGGGTAAACTGGGGATGTTCTCCATGGAAAGACGGAGGATGAGAGGCGACCTAATAGAGGTGTATAAAATTTTGAAGGGCATAGATAGGGTGAACAGTGGAAAGCTTTTTCCCAAGTCGGAGGTGACAAAACACAAGGGGTCACAGGGTTCAAGGTGAGGGGGGCAAGATTCCACACAGATGCCAGGGGGACGTATTTTACACAGAGGGTGGTGGGGGCCTGGAATGCACTCCCAAGCAAGGTGATTGAGGCGGACACGCTGGGATCGTTTAAGACTTATCTAGATAGCCACATGAACAGACTGGGAATAGAGGGATACAAACGAATGGTTTAGTTGGGCACATGAGCGGCACAGGCTTGGAGGGCCGAAGGGTCTGTTCCTGTGCTGTATTGTTCTTTGTTCTTTGTTCATAATAATATAAAGGTGGTTTAATCAAATGGTCTCGTCTAGAAACAGGATAGCAGCTCATAGAGTCACCTCAAGAGATATATCTAACTGTTTCTTGAAAGTATACAATGTTTTTGGCCTCAATTACTTTGGAGGTACTGAATTCAGCAAGCTAAACACTCGCTGGGTGTAGAAATTTCTCCTCATCTCTGTCCTAAACGGTACACCCT